>NC_045593.1:28365710-28685710 GCF_009819795.1 Aythya fuligula
ATAGGTTGGAGGAAGTCATATTTAACTGTTAGTTTAGGTGGTTTTGGCTGCAGTTGAAGTAAGCTAGTACCTCCCAAAATTCTGAAGATCTCAGTGCAAGCAAGTAGTTTGTTTCAGACTGATTTCAACAAAGGATAAAAATGTTTATTTAGGCTGTTACTCTTTGAGGAGAATTAGGGAACAAGACTGTAAGAGCCATGAAAGTAAGGAAAAAGATGCACTGAAGAATGTCGCAAGATGTTGCAAATGCTGTTGTATCATGTATCAATAATGGGAACATGATGTGATTTAAACAACAGGAAAATAAAAACGTTGACATTTCAGTGGTATATAGACTATAACAGTCTTAAAGCATCATGCCTTCTGGAGAAGGAGGTTTCTGTACGGTATTAATAGTGTATATAGTAAAGTGTAGTTCAGCATCCCAGAGAAAGGTGTTGCTGCAAATCAATACAACAATACCTTTTTTGTTTGTTTGTTTTGTTTTGTTTTGTTTTGATGTTGTTTAATCTGCAAAACAATGAAGGAACTGAAATTTTCATTTTTGTGATGAGTTCAGTAGCTGCTTAACAGCCCCATGTATCTCAAAATACAAACTGGTAAGCAGAGGCATAACCTTAGTGTGATTTGCACACTGCCCTGGGTACATTAACTTCTTTCTTGCTTGTGAATGCTGTTTAAGTATTTCTGTTAAGCTTTCTCTATTTTCTTATCTATATTTAGATTCTATTTTCTTATTTGTATGTACATTGAGAACTTCTCATGGCAACTGTTATGAATGTACTTGTGGATGTTTCTGCTACACCCAGTGTGGACACACAAGAAATAAACAGATCAATAAAGAAGGTTTGAAAGCCTTTTGCTTGAGCAGTCTTCTGAGAAACGATGTCCAGTAATAACTGGTAAAAAAAACTACAATAGGTAAAAGATGTAATGCTGGCCCAGATCTTGCAAATACTGTGATAGATTCCTATAGATTCCTGGCACAGTGTATGTGGAGAGTCGGTGTCATCAGCACGTGCTGACCTGAATCAGGGAAGCAATTCAGGTGCTGTCAGACCTCTGTAGCTGCTGCATTGTAGTGAGATTCAATAATGAAGTAAGGTTCTGCCCATGTGAAGCTCTGAAAATGACTTGTATATTGAAATATTAACTCCCTGATAAAAGGAGATTGTCGGATTATTTTATTTTATTTTATTATTTTTTTTTAGTGAACACATCATTAACATGGAATATAAGACGTGGAAATGCTTTTAAAACCAACAGTGTTACTTCAGTTAGTACACCTACTTTTTGACACTTCTGCTTTTTATGACTGGAGTGTAGTACGGTGTTATGCTTTAATTTGTTTTAGTGAAACACAATATTTGAATAGAGGCATGGCCTATAGTCAGAATTTGAATATCAACATATACAACCTAGCAGGTTCCCTAATTGTACGTAAGAGGATGGTGGTTATAATGGAAAATATTATCTATCAGCGTTGCCTCCACCTAAGTGCTGTTTATGTGAGCATTCTGTTGAGAGTTCAGCCTATAATATTTATATTTCTACAGAAGAATTTATATAGATTAGTGGTAAATGAATGGAAAAAAAAAGAAGATTCACATAGGCTATTGCTTTGTTTCTAGAATCAAACGTTCTGTGAAAAGGCAGCTCCAGTGTGGTCTAAGTTCCCTTTCCTATGTTTCACCAACACAGAAATGAAACTTAAAGATAGAAGTGTTTTGTTGTTGTTGTTGGGTGGGTGGGTTTTTTGGTTTGTTTGTTTTTTAAAGGATGGTTGAGAATTTCTTTGCCAATTTCTTTCATACATCAGTAGGAGTAGTAGAAAAGTACACTTTTCTTAGATTTAGCCTCCTAATTTTCATATAAGAGTTTTTGTTTTATTAAACTTGAAGTGATCTTAGACATTACTGAGATTTATGCCAGTGAGAGCACTGCACATGACCAGATTCAGCTTCCCTTAGCAAGAGTGTGTAGTGGCACTGGCTAGATGAGCCAGCAGCATTGTAGGATGGTGTAATGTTGGCAAACATTGGCAGTCATTGTGTGCTGCTGGCAGGTACTGAGATCATCACAGTTCTCCTGTCGACGTGAACCTCCAATACTCTAATGAGATGATCAGGTAATGGTTATTCTTTACTGAAATTGCGTATTACTGGTGTATTTTGCCAAGGATGCAAGGTTACCCTTCTAAAAGATACTGATAATATTCCTGTGGACTTAATTCAGCTTTTGATAAAGCATCAAAGGCGTATCCTCCGCAAAGAGCAAGGGACGCTCAGAGCCTCACCAGGGCTTCATCATCCCCGACTGTCCTGGGCCATAAAGTTGGGTTTAGTGGTAGGCACCCTGCCATGCCATACCGTTTTTTTTCAGGTATATGACTGCCAGTAAACAAGTGACTCCTAATTTACACTTCTAAGGAAAAAGTTTTTTGAAAATGCTTGTCATTACAGAAAAAAGCCCCCGGTAGATGGCGCATAGACACGCTGTTTATTGTCCCTGCCAGTGCTTCCCAATCCCGTTTGCCTGTTCTCTGACAATTTCACAAAACATTGGGTACAGTAGCTGCTCTGGCAGTACCACCAGTCAGCAGCACCTCGCTGCCCTTGGAGGCTGGCCTTGCAGCTCCTCACCCTGCCCAGCTGCTGGTGTCCTACCTCCTTCTGGCCAGGTTGCAGGAGCGAGACCAAAGCGGAGTGAGACCAAAGCAGGGTGAGAACATTTGAAAATGCAGTGGAGTTCAGAGGATGCACGCCTTTATGACAGATTCTAGGGCTGAAATGTGGTGGTGAGTGAGGAAGCAATCATTAGGATCACAGTCTGGGATGCTTGTGTCTGTGACTGGAGGATGGGGAGATGGGGAATGAAAGCATGCTTCCTTCCAGTGTGTTGTATGCAAGACCCCCCAGCATCTGCTGACATCCAAGCAAGCCAGGTCTGGAAAATCACGATGTGTTACAAACTGCATTTTCTTTGCTTTATCTTGATTTTGTGCTCACTTCACTCACACTTGGTTTGATGGCTTTTTTCACCTCTTGACTGGAAAGACCTTCCTACTTCTATTTCTAAAGACATGACTAGACTTCACGGCCTTGTATGCAGTAGGTCTGTTAGTTGCAGGAATTCAAACAATGACAGGCTTTAATAATAAGCTGAAGCAACAGTATTGACAAAATTTTATTGGATCAGATAGTGTAAAAAGTCCATCTATTAACATCTCATCTGATAGTAATCCAACGAGCTAAAAATATGTAAACTTGCATGACAGAATTCCTTCCCCCCCCTTTTTTTTTTCAGAAACAAACAAAAAAAAGTGCTGAAATAATAGATGAAACAGAATACTTGATGACTTTTGCTTCTCATATGATGAAGTAGGCTGATGATAATTCAGTTCATGCAAAAAAAAAAAAATGAAAACTTCTAATGATCTAAATGTTTGGGATGTAGCTGCTGAACATACTAGCAGCCATGGAAACCGTCTGTCATGGTTTTGACTGGGATAGAGTTAGTTTTCTTTATAGAGGCTTGTATGGTGCTATGGTTTGGATTTTTCATGAAAACAATGTTGATAACACACTGATGTTTTAGTTGTTGAGGAGCAGTGGTTACACAGAGCCAAGGACTTTTCAGCTTCTCATGCTGCCCTGCCTGCAAGGAGGCTGTGGGTGCACAAGGACCTGGGAGGGCCAGGACAGTGGATCCCAACTGACCACAGGGGTGTACCACACTATATGATGTCCTGTTCGGCAATAAAAGCTGATGTGAAGAAGGAGGATGAGCAGGGACATTTGGGGTGATGCTATTTGTCTTCCATTCCAAGTGATGACCCTTGCTTCTTGGAAGTGACCGAACACCCGCCTACTGACGGGAAGTTGGGGAACCTTATCTCAACCCATGATTTCTTGCACTTTTATCCTTCCAACTCTCTCCCCCATCCCACCTGTGGAGTGTGAGTGAGCAACTGTGGTGCTCAGCTGGGAACATTTTGCTAACAGCTGTGACCATGTGCCCAGGCTGGCAGATGACCAGGGCATCGCTGCTGTTCCTGTGCGGCTCTACTGGACAGGCTGGGGCTCCAGAAGAGAAGACTCAAGTCAGAAGGATGGAGACCTGTGGGTGAGCCCACATGGGAGACGTACACCCCAAAGCATCTCTGGCCATGGAGGAGCCTGCTCTGGAGCAAGTGAACCTTTAGGCATCTGTGGCTGTGGCGATGTCTGTGCCACAGCAGGTGCACCTTGCAGTGTCCATGCCCATGGATAAGGCCATGACAAAAGGCACCTCAAAGTGTCTGTGGCCGTGGGTGAGACCACAACACAGGAGGTGTCTGAAGGGGCCCCTGAAGGTCCCATGTCACCGTGCCAGCGCAGGTACACCTTGAGCTGTGGCTGTGGCTGTGGATATGTCCATGCCACTGCAGGCAGGGAACAGTGGCTGTGGACAAGGCCATGATGCAGCGGGTAGGCCTCTGAAGAATCTGTGGCTCCTGGGTAAGGCCATGATGGAGCAGGTGCACCTCTAAGGGACTGTGGGCAGTGGACAAGCCCAGGCTGGAGCAGGGGCGAGGGAAGGTGTTCATTGCAATGTCAAACCCTATGGCTTGGTCCAAAAGCACAAAGCGTAGAGATTGTAATGGATATGCCTTCAAACTGCTGTAACCCATGATTTGAGCTGCATTTTATAGGGAGCGCTATAGGAGGAAACCTCTGCTGCTAGCCAGGCAAGGGGCAAAGGGAGGAGCTCATTGCAATATGGAACCCTGCAGCCTGGTCGGAGGGGACCAAGGGTGGAGATTTTGATGGATATATCTTAAAATTTTTGTAACCCGTTCAACCCGATATGAGTCACACGTTATAGGAAGTCCTATAGCAGGAACCACTCAAACCAATGGAGGATGTCTCACAAGAAGCAGTGCAAGTGCAGCAGTGACCCAACCTGAGCTGGCCTTGGTGTCCAGTAACTCCATGCAGCACACCACCTCTCCTGTCCTGAGCAGCCACCACAACAGGTAGAATCTAAGTCATGGACTGAAAAAACTCAGTGGACATTTTATGAAAATTTTAAGGGCATTTCATGGGGGTCGTCCACAGACTAAGTGAACAATATCTGTGTATTAATTGAAGGGAGGTGATTAATTAAAAGGTGTGGTACTTAGCTGCCTGCTGGGGTTAAACCACAACACCCTAGTTTTGTGTTTCTCTTCAGGTGCTTTTTCCCACATGTGACAAATTATTTTTGAATTATCCTTTTGTCCTTGTTCACAAGAAAAAAAAAAAAAAAAAGAAAGAAAAAAAAAAGTGGAAACTGCAAAATTAAGAGTTGTGTGAGATTGAGATGTTATATGCATTACTGCCAATTTTTATTGTAATATGCATTACTGTCAATTTGTGTGGCCAAATTTGGCAATCAAAGAAGGTACCACGTGAGCTGTTAAGATAAAGCCTATACTATTTTTATAGCATAAAAGTTGAGGTAATGATTTCTTCTTGAATAGTTAGCAGTTCTGAAGATACAGCTAGTAATAGAACCATGGTCCTGTCGTCAAACAAAAAAACAAACAACAGAACCAACACCCCAAGCCCAATTAACCATACACTGCAGTAAAGGAAGAGTGAGAAAGTCCTATTCCTTCAATTGGGCCTGCAGTGAACAGAAAGATGGGTGTGAAACCTATTTATTGCCAAAACTTTTGTCCTGCTGTCTCTACATCCAGACAATGTACAGAATGGTTAAGGGAGCTACTTGCTTATTTTTCATTGCTTACTTTTCTCCTCCTTTGCTTGTAAGCTGCTAGAAACAGACTCATAGTTAGAAAACACATAGCACTTCATGAACGCTTTAGAAATTAAACAGCGAAAAGGATGGTTATGGTTTTCAGAAGCAATATTTTGAGAAACAAGAGACCTGACTTCTGTGGACAAGTAGCTCTTCTAATGACAGGCAATCTATAATGCAGGTTTAAGCTACCTGAAAACAATTGCACATGATAGCAGTGACCTTCTACTGGTGAAAAACTGCAAATGGAGTTTTTTCTCCACTACTCCTTTTACAGAGGGGTTAGAATGCAGCTGAGCTGAGAGAGACTATCTCAACATGTGTGAAGAGGACATAAGTAATGTCTCCTGTCTGTTCTGCAGTGAGTCTGGACAGCACGGAAAATGCACAAACTGGTGTTTATTTCATGGCATCTTAAGAAGAATGTGTTTTTTATTAATATCTAAACTAAATTTCTGAAAAAAAAAAAAAAAAAGCAAATAAGAGAAAATAAAGTTATTTATATACCAGTTTTGAGTAATATATTAAAAAAAAAAAAAAAAAAAAAAGTAATCTAGAGAGGCCAGGATACTAAAGTAAATATTTCAGCTCATTTCTGATGCATAGCTTTCAAAGGTGCTGAGGCCCTTGACTCCAACTAGAGTAGGTAAGAAATGCATGTGAAGTGCTCCAAGAAAAATCAAGCATTGGGTGTTTTGTGTCAATTGTGTGTTTATTTTATCTCAAATTAAGCTCTCAAAAAATAGGCTTATCAATTAAAATTGCATGGGTCTATTAAAAAATGTTTAATTGTTCTTGATTTTTCACTGTTGACACAATGAGATTGCAAATGGCCTGTCAGAGTGCAGGTTGCACATCTGGAGTTTCTTGCATGTTAGTAAAATATCTATTAAACCCACAGCTGGGTTGAGCACTGGAAACAGTTTGGAAGGAGTGATCAAGTTTCAACAGACATGCACAAGTGCGCAGAAATAAGGCAGTGCAAAGCATTATCTTGCCTCGTCCAGTATCTCTGACACTCAACAGTTTTCTTGAGACCAACACACATGCCGGATCACTGTTATGAGTGATTTGTAACCAAGTGATAACTAAGTTGAAATTACAAGTAGGTAAGTGGCGCTAGCTTTATCTTTGTGACATAAAGAAAGGATGGGTGTGGTGGGTAAGTTCTGTCCAAAAAAGTTTCTAATGTATTCTTCCTAAAGCAATTGTTTTCCAGTTAATAAGTGTATTAATAGTAGATTTCAATATTTTATTTCTAAGTTTTTCAAACCTTTCTCCAAGATCTCATTTTGCTGTAGATCTTTGCATGTTTTTCCCCTAAACATGTCTGTATTTGTTTCCATTTTCAAATTTAGTTTTAATAAAGTTTTATTCTTTTTATTCTTCCATTCCTTGCTTCAGTTGACTTATGCTGTTTACCTGTAGATACCCTTCAGCTCACTGGGAATGGAGAAACAAGCTGTGACTGCCTTTCAACAACTGAATCCTAACATTGTTGTCTCCAAGGCAATGATTTAATAAAGACTGCCTAAACTGAATTGCCTCTTCTACCCAGAATTCATTTACAGAAACCATTTCTGGCTTCTGTTTCCCCTTTCAATGAAGCTCAAGTTCTGCTTATTGCAGAAGCAGTGAAATCTGCACCAAGGCCAAGAGAAGCATACCAGTCAGGAAACATCGCTTTGCAACACAACCACAAGATACTTACTAAAAATGGCTGTCTAAAAGAGTCAAGCTGCAAGTGAAGGTAAAAAGTACAGTAGTGGTGCCTGCTTAGAGCCAAACTTATTGGTAGTTGTAGGTTTTCCTTACTAGTCAAGTACTTAAGGGGTAAGAGGGTGATATATCCAGGGTGCATGTGTGTATCGGCAAAATATCATCACAGGTCAAGAAGTGACATCTATTCACATCTTAATCCTTGGTTTCACAGACTTTAAAACTGTGTTTCATTGTGGTGAGGTGTGCTCCTCCTTGTAGATGTGGCTTGTGGCTTGCATGTATTCAATAACCAGGTATTGACCTTCATGTGCTTCCAACCTTGCCACCTCCACCTGTCTGAACCCTTCCATCACCGTGCTGGGGGGACGGAGAAGCGACCCCAGCTATTCCCACACATGCAAAGGGCAGTGTGTGGGTGTGCAACACCAACACCACGGCTCCACAGTGACAGGGGCTGGGGGTGTTGGCAGGGATGCTCAACACCTTCCACAGGTCTTCGCCTGCAGGTGCGAGGCAAATTCTCCACGGCAAATTCTCCCGGTCCAGTTCCTGCTTTCTCCACTGATCCCCTCCGGATCCTTCGGAAGGATCCGGGAGGGAGCAGGGTCGGGAGCGGGGGCTGCGGGGCGCGGCGGGGTCGCCGGAGCCCCCCGTCCCGGGGGAGCGGGGCGAGAAGCCGTCGGTGCGGAGCGGCAGAGCCCTCCCACTGGGGCCGATTTCGGTAAGGAAGGTAAATGCGGAAGTTGCCACCCAAGAGCTGTCAGACGGCCGCCGGCTCCGTAGCCCGCAGCATGCAATAAGTAGTAGCATTAATAACAATAATAATAATAAGTAATAACACAGGCGCCCGACGTGCGTGCAGCCGGCTTCTGCCCTCCTCGGCGGCCGCATGGCGACTCTGCCCGCCGCAGAGAGGAGGGCGTTTGCCCTGAAAATCAACAGGTGAGAGAGAGACCCCCGCGGTGGGACGGGACGGGACGGGACGGGGCGGGTCGCAGCCCCCCGGCCGCGGAGCCGCCTGCCCGCCGCTGGCAGCCGGGCTCTGCCGCCGCCCCCGAGCCTGCCGAGGGCAGGTGGGGGCTCCTCTTCTTCCTCCCTCTCCTTCTCCTCTTTCTCCTCCTTCTCCTCTCCGCACGCAGCGGCAAAAAGATCTGAGGCTGAAAGCGTCGCACCTGGCAAAAGGAGGGTTTATGTAGGGCGTCCGTACTGCGGTAGTATCCCCCCGTGCGCTTTTTTTTTTTTTTTTTTTTTTCCCTCTTACCCTTTCATCTATGAAAAGAAAAAGTCCTTCTGATTAGAAATAAATGTATCTTTCTCTCCCCCGTTGAATCGAGTGGGTGAGTTAGCTGTTGAACACCAAAGTCTGAGCTTGCAGACTGCTAGACTCTGCTGTCTCTTCCCAGGGAAGTGGTGACTCTCAGCTGGTCTCTGCTCTGCAGCAGCAGTAGGAAAGCAGACAATTATTTTCACACTGTTAAAGGGAAACACGGGCCAGCTTTTCAAGAGCATTGTTGTTTGAGACAAAATCTCTGTTTCCAGGGTGTTGATGTAAGTACAAGGTAACTGAGTTTGCTGACACGTAAAAGAGCAAATAGCACAATGGTAATACATGTATAAACTGAGGATAAGGCCAATCTCTGAGCCAGAGAGAAAAGTATGCATAGAAATTCCACCTCCCCGGCAATTTATTGGAAGACTTGGGTTTTCAGTTACAGAGGATAAAATTAGCTCCACTGCGATATGCCTTTCCCATGGCAGAGTACACATCAGTGTACCTTTCCTTGTCCCTTGAGAATTCATTTTAAATTTATGGGGAACATACACAAGGGTGAGATATCATATTGAGAAGCCATCAGATGAGTGGTTCCCTGCAGGGTCCTGCCATGTTTTCTGATCATTTGGAAGCTTGTTTGAATATACTGTAACTGGCTTGGATTTAGAGGGCTTGGATTATTTTTTTTCTTCCTATTTTTAGGGTCAGCTTTCTGGCAGCTTTTCCCAGCTGTGGTGATGGTCACTGTATGTCTGTGTGACTAAAGCCTTGCAAAGGAGTGCAGTACTACCAATTAATCTGGCATTGTTTTACAAGAGCTGACAAAAGTTTCACTAGTAAGAACTGTTGTTAAATTAAACCATTTGGATTTTATTTTTATTTATTTTTATTTTGATCTGATAGCAAAATATTCAGTATTTTTGGTAGTAAGTCAAATGCTCAAATATGTTACTCATCATGTTCTGGCTGCAATTCCATTTTAACAACCTGCATGTTTATTTGGCAAGAAAGAATGTTCTCTTTTACACTTTGGTAGGAATTATGTGTATTTGCTAGCAGAACATCATGTTTCCCTTTCTTCAGAAGGACCAGGCCATTTTTGCATGACCCTTGGTTTGTTTTACTGACAGTAGAGTAGTATGTTTCACAAGAAGCTCTTTTTTTTTTTTTTTTTTTTTTTTTTTTTTTAATCTTCAAAATAAGAGGAATATAAAGTCACTGTCTAAATAATTTACTTGTCTGTGCACAAAAGGCTGTTCTACAGCTATAAAATTGTGTTCCCCTTTCTTCAGAGTTCCTGAGCTTACTTCTTCAAAATACAACTCTTAATGAAAGTTGGTCATTACTGGCAAGGCATCATTTACAAGAGCTATTACATTGTCTGTATAATTACTCTCCATCCACTACCAATACATATGCAATCTCTTCTCTTTCTTGCTCTTTCTCTCACCAGTGGCTTGACTAAGCTATACAGTTTTCAGCGAGGACCAGTAGAGTTTTACTGGTTCCTAAGTACAACAACACTGGCTGTCTCCATGATCTTATGGGTGAGCCTTTTGTGTTTGTGGAAAACATGATAGATATGCAACCATCTTACAAGCTGTGCTGACCAAAGTTCTGTAAAAAAAATAGCACTGGCATAATCCAAAATGTTGTGTTAGTGCTCTGGTGTCATGATTTAAAGTTAGCATGAGTCCTTGATCATGTGCAATGGGGGTTGCAGCTGCTTCAGGAATGACTATTACATGACAAGCATCACAATTGCTTAAAATAAGGTCAAACTTTAAAATCAGGCTTTAAAATAAGTACGGATTTGTAGGCTGCATATGCAACCTACATAACCCACATAACCACATCTTCCTATAATTTTATTTTTCCTTCCACCCATCCTGTGTTTGTTGCCCCAACCTGTTGCTTCCTGCCTTTTTTAATCCTGCAAAGACTTGCACATGTGTTTTTAATGCACGCATGTGTGAGTAGTTCCTTCTGTTTTAATGGGATAACTTTTATATATAACAATGTTCATCTTATATGCAGAGTGAAGGAGCAAGCCCTTAAATTAGTGTCCCTCATGCTAGGCAACATTCTTAAAACCTACTTGTGTACTACCTAGAGCTGAGTGGCTGAAAACTGAGCAAGACCACAGAAAACATCCTATTCAAATAATATTTATTACTGTTACATGAGAAATTAAATTTGTTTACAACTTAGACTTCATTTCAAAGAATGTATAAAGGTATCACTTAAAAGAAAATAAGCTATATGTGTCTTTCCAAATGGCTTCCTGCACAAGGCAAAGGAAGGGGAATAAAACCCTCCTAATTGTGCACTACTGGGAGATGTTTTTGGTGCTGTCTGAGAGTGCTAGGGGTACAAAGTTTTCAGAAACCACCATGGAACATGAAAAAGTTGTTTGTCCATGCTGAATTGAGTAACTCCTAGATAATAACTTAAAGGTACCTGGACTGCATGTTGTAAATGTTTCTGCTTTTCAATCACAAAATTTCTAACCAGAAACCAAGAAAATTTATTTAAAAAAAAATTATTAAAGTGCTGAAGAAAGCAATTCTGCTGAAGAAAGAAATCATTGGCAAAAGTGTGGGCTCTAACATGTAGCAATTGAGCAATGTATGTCTGAGAGGCAATATAAGCTGAATTTTAAGCAGCTTGCCTCAGCAGTGGGTTAGGATAAACATAACATTCATTAAAGAAATTTCTATTTTTGTTACTTTTATTTAGCTAGTATAGTTTATTATTTTATCTTCCACATAGATCTTTCAGTAGTAGTACTTTGTTTTGACTTCAAGTGAATAAAATTATGCTTTAGGCACCTACCTGAACAATCAAAACATTTCAACAGATACATTACAAAACAGAAAGCTATATCAAGAGCAGCACTACAACCCCTTAACATATCACTTAATTTCATCATGTGACCCATGCATTTAAAACCCTTGCAATAGACATGTTTCTGAACTCTCTCTGCAGACCACCGATGTTTGCATTTGTGAGTGATACAAAACATTATCAGTATTTAGTCCTACCATTTAATTTCTGTGCTCTTGAAATTGTCCAGTTGCCAAACTTTTTTTTTTTTTTTAATTTTTTTAAGAAGTATACTTAAGGATGAGTTTAGAGTTGTAGATCTATATTTAAAAATATATATAAATTAAGGCAAACCTTTGGCTCAAGAAATCCTATTAAAAATAAAATTTAAGGTTACAGTCAAAACCTTATCTCATTCTCAAATAGTACCATGAACTCTACACTAATAACAACAATACATTAAAGTTACTCCTACCTGACACAATAAAGCCAGCTTAACCTCTTGTATTGTACAGAGTCTTATCTCTGAAGGTTCAGAAGAAATTACCTTAAATGGCAAAGCCTAGTGCAGAGGGGTCAGGTACAGCACAGAATGGTTCCAGTGGCAGAACAGGCCATTTCCTACCTATTCTGACAGCAGATTTCTGTTCACTGCATCACCTTGATAGGATTGAAGCATGTATTTTTTGATTGAATTTCAATAGAACTCTTACTGAATGGATATAATAAACTGATAATTACTTAGAATAGTTTTCCAGACTTCATTGCATAGGCCGAGATATTTCTTTTCATTATTTTTTTGTTCATTTTATTTTAAATATATTCAATAAGCTGCAGAGAGATCCTCAATTCTTTTATATTCTGTATGTACAACAGGCTCATGTGGTAAGTATAAAGATGCACTTTTCAAAAACTCAGAAATTTTCCTAGTCAGCTTTTTACATAAAGTAGTGCATGATAGAAAACTCAATAAAATAACAGTATGTTAATAGTTAAGACGGGGTTTTTGCTGTAAACCTAAAACACACATTCATGGCTTCTCAACTTTTAAAAGCTACTTGTTATCTATTTCTTATCAAATATGACCTCTGAACCATTGTTTGAGCATATGTCAGAACAGTGGTAGTATTAAAAATCCTGTATTCATTTTTACTGAATCAACCTAATTCAGGAAAGACAGTCACAAGGGAAAAGCACACTTGATCAAAGTTCTGAATCCTGTTTTACTCAAATGAGTTGCACAATGGGAATCTGAGTGATGACAACTCTGATTAATAAGCCCTTGCAAGCTTATATTCAAAAGAGTTTTTTCAAACAATCAAATAGCAATCTGTCTGAATTAGTCTGAGATCCAAAGCATAAATATACATATACGTATGGCTTTTAAGAGAAGCTAAAAAAAAACTAATCTGTAATTACTATGGCAACAGATTGCTTTTTATGTACTACATGTGTGAAATAAGTGGTTTTATATTTTGTGTGGAGAATATTAAGCAGTAATAACAAATTAAAGATAAAAATGGCATGTACATAAGTTTTGTATCTTATGTGTAGCAGCTTCTTACTAACAGTTTATATTAAAATGACAGTTTACATAGACTTCCATGAAATTAAATGAGAAGATGACTTTTGAAATTGCTTTGATTTGCACATGCAGGGAGCATAAAGAACAGGCTATCATCTTGCTTCTGCATGTTAGTTTTGTTTGACAGCCTTTTAATTTGGCTATAGGAAATATCTGGGCAGTTGTCTTTAGAGGTTATCACTACACTGTTTTCACCTTTCATTAATTTTATTTTTTTTACATTTTTTCATCTGGGTTCAACATGCATTTTTTTCTCAATTGCCAGAGCATGTGTAACCTATTCCCAGTTTACAGGGTAGAGTGTGAACCGATCAAATTATCAGCTCATTTTTTTTGCAGTATCACACAATGGCTGATGTTGAAAGGGGCCTCTGGGGGTCATCTGGTCCAACCCCGCCACATTCAGGCAGGGTCAATTACAGCAGGTTGCCCAGGACCATGCCCAGACCATGGACCATGTCCTTCATCAACCTGCTGGCAATACTTTGCTTAATGCAGCCCAGAATACCACCAGCCTTCTTTGCAACAAGAACACATTGCTAGTTCGTGTTCAGCTTGGTGTCTGCTAGGACCCTCAGGTCCTTTTCTGCCAGGCTGCTTTCCAGCTGGGTGGCCACCAGCATGTTCTGACACCTGGAATTGTTCCTCCTCATGTGCAGGACTTTGCACATCTCCTTGCTGACAGGTTCCTGTCAGTCTATGTCTTCATCCTGTCCAGGTCACTCTGGAGGGATGGCAGCAAGACATGGAGGGTCTGGTGTACACAAAAGCAAGCCACTCCTCTCAGTTTGGTGTCATCTGCAAATCTGCTGAGGGTACACTCTGCCCCATGTGTCTTGATCATTAAAGAAGATGTTAGACAGGATTGGAAGCAGCATTGACCCCTGGGGTACACAGCTCGTTACTGGCCTCCAGCGAGACTGCAGGCCACTGAGCTTCCTCTGTGCCCAGCCGTTCAGCCAGTTCTCAAAGTACCTCACTGTCTGTTCATCCAACACGTAATTCATTGGCTTTAGACATGTTTCCTTTATACATATGAAAAACCTGATTTCTGAAGAATTACTTCTTCCCAGGAAAGGTCACTCCTTTCTTCCTGACTTACTGCAAGCTGATTTGCCCTATCTTTATTTTTATTTTTAAGTTATCATTGTTTTTGTGTCTTCTGGATTTGTATTCAGCACAAGGAATAGATTGCACATGCATCTAGAGCAGGGGTGGAGAAGAGAGATGACAGGGAAGTCTGCTCCTTCATGTGCTATTCACAAAGGCCAATCCCTGCTGTAGCCTCTGCATATAGGTTCTTTACCTCCCATCCCACTACTTCCTGGGTTCTGGACAATCTGAGTGAGCAGAAAAATTGAGGAGGACTTCTGACCACAGTTTCATCCCTGTTGTATCAGCTATGACTGCTCACTGCATGTGAAAGGCTAAGCAACATCCATTAGATGTCTCAGGTGGCTATTTCCTTTGGTATTGTATCCTGTCTCTCTTATTTGGGACATGTTTACAGGTACTCTTCCACTCCAAGGGGGAGATGTAACCTGCAGGAACAATGACCTAAATCTACCATATAGTTTAAAATATTAAAGCAGGCTTGGTAGGGATCCTGTCTATAGTAAGTAGTTCTGCAGTTAATAGAGGGAACTTCTTAATGCCTGTGTGTTTATCTTTTCATCAGCCCTGAAGATAATTCATTTGCCTTTGCTAGGAAATGAAACTTTCCAGTGAGTAGTCAAACTGGACTAAATCTACATCAGTGCACTGCTTCTAAACTTGCTTTACAGCCATACTTGAGCAAACGACAAACGTAGGTGGTGCAGTTCGGCTGGTCATTATGTGTAATATAACCAGTATCCGCTGATTTGCATATAAAATTTTTGCAATTAATAGTTGTTGCATTTAAGTGCAACTATATCAGAGCCTGTATGCATCCACACAATCAGACTGCACCTGGGAGTGAGCTGTGCTGTAGACCATGTGAGCTAGAACCTAGCTGGAGGCCACAGGAGAGACAACTGCATGTAAAGACGAACATGGTTATACAGTTTTTCTCAAATTCCGATAAACATGTTATAGACTCAGATTAGATTGCAAGCTGTCAGATTTTGTACAAGCACAGAGTTAATGAAAAGCAAACAATTTGCAAAAACACATGTGCCCATGCAACACCATGTGAATCCTTTAGAAGTACTTGGTCCTGGTGGGAACTGTGAACAGTTAGTTCTGACAGAGGTGGATTGTAAATCAGTTACAGTAGTGAGTTTGCAAAGTGATCAACATTATATACCAAGATCATGCCATAGGATATAAATTCATAGTGCTGAGATAAATGTCTATAAGTATCCATTCATTGTTTCAAAGATAAGATTATTCAGAACACTCTTATTAGATTTGACATCCTATTGTCCATTACAAAGACTAAATACACAGACCTTTCTTATGGTGCAAAAGACTACATTTCCTGCTTGGAAAAAAATAATAATAATAAAAAATAAATAAAATTATATTAAAAAAAAAAAAAAAACACCTTTTAGGAAGTAGAATAGAAAGAGTGAGAAAATGCCATTCTCCTACTTTTTGAGGATGCTAATGACTTTTGTACTTTTGTACTGTTTACCCTAAATTTTATGATTACCTTTTCTGGAGTGGTCTGCCTGCTATAGAACCAAGGTAATAGCAGCCACTTGTCAGCAAACAGCCCCTGTAGAAACAAAGCCTTTAGAGAACATTTGGCCATGCAAGCAGAATACTGTTGTTACTGCAGAGACAGATGTTATTGACAGCTGTTGTTAGCTGGAAGGTAATCTCTTCATATGACTGGGTATACAAATTGTCTTTAAAATACAGCTATTTTCTATAACAGTTGTTGAAGACTGGATTTATATTGTACATATATCTGTGCAGTCACTAAGCCAGGCATGATAATCTGTGCTGCATGATTAGAATACTGTGGGTTTTGGTTTATCTCTGGAAGATGAGCAAGAAATGGACTTTAGGCTCTGCACAAAAGCTGCATTTAGAATCCATTTCAAAAATCTTATGTCACTCTCAGACTTCAAACATTTACATGTGTTGGAAAGTCTAAGCTGCAGTCTGAGATGAGGTTCGTTTTTTGTGGCACAGGAAATGCTAAGTTTACATACAAAAAAAGTGAAGTTGCAAAAGAGAAGCATCTTTACATCCACCAGTTTCCACATATGAACATTCCTGATTTTACCTTTCCAGGTATTTTGAATTTTCAGACATGATTTTCTGCAAAGAATAATATTTAATGTTGTATTTCATTAAAAAGAAAAAAAGAAAAAAAAAAAAAAACATGAAACCTATCTTAGGCTTTATGGTCATTAAAACTATTGTACATGAGCATAGTCGAGCATCGTTTTCTTTATTTCTATTCTAACTTCATAACCTGTTTTTTAAAAAAACAAAACAAATCGAAACAAAACAGACAACTGTATTGTTTGTAGCAGCAGGTAAATTCCACTCTCTGAAAAGCGCTTACTAGATACCATACCCATCCTGAATGTTTGCTACCAAGAATGCAGTTACATCAGAATAGATCTAGGACTAAACCAGCTGTTTAGCCAAATTCACCAAAACAAAACCACTTCAACAGCATTTTTTCTATTGACCATTGTAGAGCAATACCTGCATGTGATAAGTCATGCAGTTACCTAACTCCAATAATAATGACCTTGAGATTTTTTATAAAAGAGTTAGCACACCTGGTCCCAGTATTAATATTTTTACCTAAAGTCAAGCAATCTGGATTTGGTATGAATAAATTTTATTTCAGTAGTCACATGAGCTGAGCTTTACAATCATTATAATAACAAAATCTCATGTCTAGAACACTGTTAGAATAACATTTAAACTTTTTCAAAGCTTGACATTTTACAGATGAATTAAGAATTGAAATGCAGTTTTCATGATGCAACATCCCAATCTGTGTGTGTGAGTGTGTATAGCATAATTTCTATAGAATTTGTACCTCTAGCAATAGCCAGCAAATACAAAAATATATTATTTTTAACATCTTTGTTGTTAATGTGCAAAATTCTTTGGACTTTTTTTATTTATAAGAGTGGGAGCAGAAGATCCGTCTTTCACTTGTATCTTAGTTATTGCTCTCTATTCTGTTGAAATCAAAATTCTCTGTTCTAAAGATGGCAGTACCTCCCCATGTACTTGAAATTGTGCCAAGTCTTTCAGGTACACAGACCTAATAGAAGATCCTTTTGTTTTCCTTTAAATTTAAAGCTGTAAGGAAAAAAATATAAATTTTATTCTAAGAAATAACTGGGGGAAAAAAAAAAAAACACCCAAGGATTTTATTTTTGTTACTGATCTAGTGTGTTAGCTTGGTTGGGCAAGATTTGTATGTTTTTATGTGTTATCCCAGTGCCAGCTCCAATATCAATCACTGCTTTTAGGCATATTTGAGAGGCAGAAGTTAGATAACCATCAGCATTATGAGCTTCCCATCAATACTGGGTTGTAAAGAGCTTACATCTACAGTAAGACCCAGCAGCATCTTCCAGAGTGAGTTGTGGTAGCATAGGCCACAAGGAGAGGAGGAGGCTCAGGGGCGACCTTATCGCTCTTTATAGGTACCTCAAGGGAGGCTGTAGCGAGGTGGGGGTTGGCCTGTTCTCCCACCTGCCTGGTGACAGGACGAGGGGGAATGGGCTTAAGTTGAGCCAGGGGAGTTTTAGGTTAGATGTTAGGAAGAACTTCTTCACTGAAAGGGTTGTGAGGCACTGGAACAGGCTGCCCAGGGAAGTGGTGGAGTCACCATCCCTGGAGGTCTTTAAAAGACGTTTAGATGTAGAGCTTAGGGAAATGGTTTAGTGGGGACTGTTAGCGTTAGGTCAGAGGTTGGACTAGATGACCTTGAGGTCTCTTCCAACCTAGAAATTCTGTGATTCTGTGAGAGGAGTTGAAGATGCCAGTCTAACAATATCAACATAAGTCCCACATTATGTCATTAGCAACATCACAGCAGGGCTCTGCTGCTTCCTCATGAACCAAATGAAAGGTCACCCACAGAAAGGTCACACCAAAGTTCTACAAATCAGTATTCTTAGGAAATGAGGGGCCAAAATATTAACTTATTAACTTTTTTTTTTTTTTTTTTTCCAGTTTGGTGTTGTTTTCATTATCTCTTCCACTGGCTTGTGAAATAATTACATTATTGCAGTATGAAAGACTCATCTGTAATATGTTGTGAATTTGATTTGAAGTACGTCATGAAAGATACAAAATACACATTCTTTCCTTCTTGATAAAAATTACAATCTTGGTCTTGGAAAGAAAAGAAGTGACAAAATAACCAACCCTGTCATAAAAAAAATGGAAATTTCCCCAAGAATAACTTTAAAGTGCTCTGTAAAGTGCTCTGTATAATTATCTTTAATATCTGACATTCTTTCACTTACTATTAATAATTGTTATTTAGGAGGAAAGTGGAAACAAAGCATGGCAACTAGTATGATTATGGGTTTCTATAAAATTATGAGTATTACAGTAGCACTTTTGTAATGAAGTCTTTGTGAAGCTCAGGTAATATGCATGAGCTGAAAGATAAATCCTTACATTTATGCCATAATCAGCTTGTTTTGAGTTGGTAGAACTGTGTAGAACAAATGAAAATCCAGAAGGACACGCTGATGCTGTTCCATTACATTTCAGTCACAGTATAAAAGCTAGCACATGTGATCACTAATGTTTCTGAAATTGCCCTTTTTGTTGTAGATGATCCAGGATTTTGGAAGCCATTTAAACAGTTCAGCAAAGAACAAACGTATAAACAAAAAACTAAGCACAGCCACAAAGTATTGCCCAGGAATACCCACACAGTCTTCTGTAGAGATCAGGGGACACTTGTTAGAACGCTGTTCTTCAGCCCTCTCAGTTGAAATGGCTATTTAGAGAAGCCCTAATGTGAGCTTTAGCACACACAGAAAGTTCTCTTGAGACAACCATGGAAAATTATCCTTAGATGAATTGAGGTTAATCCCTTCAGAATGAAAGATTTGTGTACATAATGCAGAATGCCATCAGATTTTAAGCCAATGGGTACATTTAAAAAAAAAAAAAAAAAAAAAGTTTCCATGCAGATTTATCTTCTGTTAGCATTGCTAATTAGCATCATGTGAAATATTCATTAAAAATTTTGTATTGAGTATATAAACTCTCATGATCAGTTTAAACCTATACTAAAATGAACAGGTAAGATTAATTTATATACCTTGCTTTCCAGGAGGTACCAGTATACTGTCACATGAAACGTTACACCTACAAACACTCCAATTGCAATAGGCAACCAGTCAACAATGTACAATCTTTTCTCAAATGTTATATTTTGCATATTATCCACAGAACATCGTGATTAAAATGCACATAAAAGTGTGGTTCATCAGGGCCACATCCTAAGTCTTCTGTTTCTTTGTATGGCAAGAAAATATGGTTGTCCTTTTTCTCCACTGCTAGGATTAGAAAATATTTATTATTAGTAGAGTATTATTATTGTTTGTATGCTTATGTCTGTCTCTTCCTGAGGGAGAAACAGCAAAGCCAAGCTGCAGTGAAAAATCTTCACTGAATGAATGGCATACATGACCCGGGACAAAAATAAAAAGTGACCTCTTGCCTGTTTTTCAGTGTAACAAGCTGCCAGTGTAATGAAGTCAATTTCCTCTCCTAGACTTCTCTCTTCGTTCCTGCACCATCTCTTTTGGGAAGATTGTGGTTAAACTTCAGCCAAATTGAATAGGATCGTTATTGCCTTAGTTGATACACACTTAATGCGGTAGACCCCTAAGAAAGAGCATGCTGAAGGATGCACAGCCTACCTGAGTCACCAATTAGCTGCTAGTTCAGATCAGCCACTGCTGTAAACAGTGAGTAGCAAAGCCAGCCTCTGGTGCCTTAAGGACTAATTATAAACTTAAAAGAACAGGCAGTTCCACTGGCAGCAAGAGAAGAACTTCTAAGCAAGGTTCCCATATTTGCTAGTTAAAGATCTGGATTGCTGCCCAAAAATCTCTGTGTTTGTATGTGGGAGTGGAGAAGAGGGGTAGGTATTTGATAGCTTTTTCTCTTCCAGAATTTTTGGTTCCATGTTTTTGAGTTGTAACTAGAGAAATTGTATGTTGAAGCCTCAGAAAAAGAACAAAAGCTAGCTGAGAAGCTTCTGCACCAGCAACAGATGGAAGGGATTACTTCTCAGGGTAGCTAAGGATTAACACTTTACCTGTTAAGCCAAACTTTTCACTGTCTTACTTTATGACTCTCCCATCTATATACATTTACGTATAAATGTTTCTCCATCCTTGGAGGTTTTTCTTATAGTCCCTTTTTATTTATTTATTTTTTTTCATCTTTTCTTGATGTCATATTACGTAGGCAGCTCTTGCAGAAGACTGTTCCTCAGAATCTGCTGACAGAGATCGTCAGGGTGTTAAAATTTTCTCTTCATACCCCATTCTAGTACATAATATTTAATTTTCTTTGGATAACTGGATTGGTAGGTATATGAAGCATACTTTTAAGATTTTTTCCCATTACATACCTTCTGTTTTCCAATTAATAGATGATCTTTAAAACTATTTTCTTTGTGTTTTCTTTTCTCTGTAAATCCCTCATTCTGTGTTCAAGATTTTGTATGATATCCGTACTAGCAAAATCCTTATTGTCTCTTCTTTTAAACATGTTTCAAAGAACTACAGAACTAGCTTCCTGCATAATGTGTATTCATATCATTTTAATTATAGAAGTTACCAGTGTTCAACCACAGTATTACATGTTAGAGAGAGAAAGTATATGACAATGTTACCTTTCTTTCCCAACACCTCATCTAGGCCCAAGCACTACCCCAAACTTCCAGGTCCCCAAACCTGCAATGAGTTCTGTACTGAGACACATCTCAGAATTTGACCTACAAGTTAGATTTAATTTTAAAAACCCACAGGTACAGTCTGTTACATCAGTTGCAGTATTGGTTTAATATATTATACAAACTGTACTCTTTGCATTGGAGAGTATTTTTTCAATAAAAAGTTGAATGTTTCAACTTTTTTTTTTCAGCAATTCAGGAGAATTGCTAGAGGATTGTATCAATGAGTGAGGCAGATGCTGTCAAAAATCTGATTAAGCAGAACAGCACTGGTATATTTTTTGGGCTATCTTGTAGTCATATTTGGGTGGTTCAGAAAATCTGGTGAGCTCCAGCTTTTTCAAGATTTGCACCAAGGAGTACTGCATCATCATTCATGAAGGGACACATCAATACAGAGTGAAGCAATGAATTCCAACTGACATTATTTTACGCCAACACTGTGGAGCAACCAAGGATTGAAAAAAAAAAAAAAAAAACAGGAAAGCCTTAGGCTGCAATCATCTCCCATCTTTCTCTAGGTTTATACTGTCTTGCAACATAACATGGGACTACTGACTAACTGTGAATTCCAACATGACTTTTGTGGGGAAGAAAAAAAAAAACTCATTCAAATCTACACTTTTATTTTTCAGGCGGCTTTCTCCTACGCAAAAAAAAAAAAAAAAAAAAAAAAAAAGGAGTGGAGTAGAAGGGAGGGAAGAAGGAAGGAGGAGGAGAAGGAAGGGAAGAGGGGAACATGTACCAAAATGATAGCTCTGTAGAGCTGTTAGAGCTGTAGCAGCTGTTAATGCTGCTGGTGCCACTTCTGCTCTGTAAAAGGCTTGCAGCTGCTGAGCTGTTGCCTCTTGTTAGTTCTTGGTAGTCTTCACTGCAGTGCCAGTATGCTCTCATCACTGTGGCATCACCAGATAGCTTCTTCCAGTGTCCCATTACCTTTGAAGTGGGAATATTTTTCCCATTTGCTTATTAAACATTTTGTATTTTAGTTTAAGATTACTTTTTTTTTCATTAATGGACATGTATTGCTCACTGTTTTCTTTATGGTTTGCTATCCTTAACATAGTTGGGGACAACTGCTCCGTCTCCCCTCACTCATCTGTTTTGGAATCTGGACACCACTTTTTTAAGTCTTACCAGGTGGATCATCCTTTACAAAACATCAAGCATTCTCACTGCTTTCTTTTGGAGCCTTTTCAATGTGATTGCATATTCCTCTGAGGTATTCTTAGTGTGTACATCAGCTTTAACACTTTCATTGGCTTAAATACATGTAAATAGAAAAAACTTCCCCTTTTTTCTGCACTTTTAGTACTCTGTTAATAAGTGGCTTGGTCTTCTCTCTCAGATTGTCTGCAGCGTGGTTATTTATTTAGACAGTTCATCTCCCTTTTTGTATTTCTGTGTTTGATGGGCTTTCTTCTTCCTACATTTAGGGTTTTACATTTATTCTTATTGAATTTAATTGTGCTGATTAGACAGTTTCTAAATGTGAGATCATGTTAAGTATAGCCCTCTTTTTCAGTACTTACAATTTCTTCCAGTCTGATGTCATCCACGAATTTCATTACTATGTTATCTATACCATCATCTGTGTTCTTGAATAAAATAGTAGGCTGGAGATAGGCTGAAGAGAAATTACTCACTTACAGTACATTCTTTGAAATCTGTTCACAATCTTCTTCTAAACTTTTGATGACTACACCTTGAATAAGAGTGGGGGTAGTTTTTTTTGTTTGGTTTGTTTGTTTGAATTTTTTTAACCAAGTTTGGAAACAGTTGTGTTGATTCCATCTAGACATTATGTCTTTAATTTGCTTATGGGAATGCCATGAGAGATACTAACAAGAGCCTTACTGAAACCAGTTAACTAAGAGAAAAGTATTACAAAACTTCATATGACTGCCATTTGATAAATCCATAATCATCATTATATAATTTTTCTTTTCTATACCAATAAATCACAAACTTTTCAGACCTTGGGGTTCTACACAACTTTTAGTTGCTCACTGTGCAATTCTTTGTCAGGCTAATAATAAACAGGCATTGTTATGGTGATTAATGATTAAAATTGATTTCATGGCCCGTGCTTCGATTGGAGGTTATAGTTTGGGACCTGGACCAGTTCCAGATGGTTATCAGTTGATTGCCCAGTAATTTGCTTTGCTATCTTTTTGAGTGTCAGAGACAAGCTGACTGATCCATGATTGTTTGAGTCCTCCCAAAAATGGAGAACTCAAATAATCATGAAGGGGCTCTAGAATGTCCATCTCTTCCCAGCCTGGTACTCAGGTTTTCAAAACTCTCCATGCCAATCTCTGATTGTAGCACCCACCTTTTCTCCATGTTGGGTAGCTGACTTGTACCTTGGGTTTAATGGCTCTTAGCAGCTGTGTCTTTCCTCTACTTATTCCCATTAGATCCTGCCCATCTTTTCTGTGTCAGATCAAACAAACCTGCTGTCTTCTGTAACTATTACTGTATTTCTTCTCTCATTCTTCCTTCAAAGATAAGAAAAATGTGAAATCAATCAATTAAACTACTCTTAAACTTTTTGAAATTCACCTTTATAGATTATGGGCTTATTCTTCAGTTGAAGCAATTTATTTTGCAAATTCTTTCTTTTGCATATTGGGGGGCCTCTGGAACTAATTTTGAGAAACTTGTTTCCTCTCAGTTAGCTGGGTTTGTACAGGCTTTTACCAGACAGCAAATTAGCCCCTCTGTCCACATGCAGGCTTCCTCTTTTGTGGATGAAAGTTCATACCATTTCCTTTTCAAAAATGACCCCGTAACTGGTGTAATTTTTTTTTTTTTAATTTTTTTAAATTTTTTTTTCCTAGCAGCAGCTTCTGCAATACACTGTAACACAGGTTTATGAATACATCTGCTACTAGACTTTTATTTACATCAGTAACAGGTATTTCTGCATGGGATGGAAACTGACTTACTCTGTTCAAAGGAAAATAATATTTTTTAATAATCTGAGGTTTATTTTATGCTTTGTTACATACATTCATAATCAGAGATTGTCTGTAGTGGGAAGATGAAAAAAAAAATAACTTTGATATACAAATAGATTTGCTTTTCAAGACAGGGCAATAATAATGAGGAGATCTGCAGACTTCCTTACTCTCCCTCCATGGCTTCTTTCTTATATAACTATTGAATCACCTTAAAAAAAAAAAAAAATTGTCCTGCCTGAGATTTGGGATACCAGTATTGACAAGGAATTTCTCTTCCAAATGGATCCCTTTTTTTTCTCTGTAACTCTGGCTTTGCTCTGTCTGCAGTTGCTGCTGCCTTTATAGTGTAGTCATGACCCCATTCATGCCAGGCCTTGACCTCCAAGCACCTACTCTTAGTTATTCATCTTATGCATCTATACTTTGGAAATAAGGCCAAAAATGTGAATATCTTTTGTGAGATGCCTGTCCCTTAACAAGAGTATAACTGCATTCAGCAAAATTTGTTTTTTTGTCATATGTGTGAGCAACAGCAGTAGCCAGAAACTACATGCAGCAGAATACATGTAGGTCAAGCAGTCATGGAAACCAAGAGGAGAGAACGTGCACACGAAATAAGGAGACTGTGGCATCTGGTAGTTCGAAGACACCTATGAATGCTTGCTGGATTTGGAAGAGAGTCTCATATAGAAGAGAAGGTCTTCTTGCCTCTGTGTTTTCCTGTCTGAGTGTTGGTTGTCCTGGTAGGCTGGCTGCCAGAACGTTTTTGTTCAGGGCTGGAATCTGCTTAATTGCCTCTTTTTTTTTTTAAAGTCTTGTCCTGAATATTCATGGAGAAATATATTGTAAATGTTTTGTTATCACTTCATGTCTGATTAGTCTTAAATAATATTAAATATTTATCGATTTATTTCCTCAAAGAATGAGCAAGCTACTCTGTTTTGCACTCTGGGTATATGCAACTGTATTACCACTCTGGGATTTCCAAAGAACTCAGGACTGGCCTTTTTGTTCCCATTGAAATCAATTAATTACCACTTAAGTTGTCTTTTCCTCAAATGTTCAGCTGTCACAGTTCAGAGTGTATTTTAAAATCATACTTGGGTTTCTCTTGTGTTGTTCAGAACAGATGACACTATTAGAATAAATCTGTGCTTACACTGTTCAATGAGCAGTCCTACTTTAATTTTATCCATTGGTCAGTTACTAGCTCATTAAAATATATTCCTCTCTGATGTTCATTCTTCTTTCTTTGCTCTGTTATTCTTTAATTCTTTTTTACAGAAACAAATCTGCAGGTATCACTGCCACAGGTTGCAGTCATACTTCACTTAAGGGCAAGGTAATTCTTTCTTGCTTAATCCTTCCCAGTTGCAAGGATACATAATGATATAAATGCGTTGAAAGAGAGTCAGAATATTAATTACTTAGGACTGCAAATGTTGTTGTTTGTTTGTTTGTTTGTTTGTTTTGAGATTTGTGGGAATTAAAAAACAAGAGGAGTCTAGGACATACTCAAAAGATGTTTCCAAACACTGGGACATGAGGCTAGATTGGATGAAGTGTAGGATTTGACATATGTGTGTGTATAACTGTAATTATAGGGGTTTTCTCTGCTTAATTAAAGGTACTCCTCTGCAGAAATAAGAAAGCAATTTACTCTCCAACCAGGCTTTGCACAGTTCTGTCAACGAAGTTTAAGCACACCTGGCTTTTCTACTCTTCATCTGGTAAGTTCTGGGTTTGTCTTCTATGTGCAAGTTTGTAATCTTAAGCCATTTTTATTTCACCTGTCTTCTGCCTCAAGCTGTTAAAAATGTTCCCTGGAAAGTTGAGGATATTACACACTTAAAAGAACTAGGAATGGTCCTTGGAGCCTGAAATAGTCGTTCTGCATACTACTGAGAATCAAAGTTAAATAGTGTTGGAATATATAACAGCCTTACTTTGTCTTGCCAGAAATGTTCAACTCCACAACCAACTAAACACATTGTGTGGTGGCCACAGATGTTTTGCAAAAGGAGATCAACAAGAAAAAAATTAAAAGAAAGGTGGAGGCTCAGCTAGCATGGCTTATTTCACAGTTCCCAGAGCTAGCAGCAGAGACAGCATGCCAGCCTGCCTTTCAGTGATGTTGAGTAAGTGTGCTAAGTGAGAAATGCCAAAGTGTGCCCTGATTGGCATAGACCTGAGTCAATGGTTATGTGGCTCCAAATTCAGTCTTGCACAGTTAATCCTTTTCCCCACCCCCAAAATCAGACTATATGACATTGCCCTTATGACAAAGGGAAAAAATACCAGATTTTCTTAATTGCATTTCAGGAAGACGGGGGTTCTGCAAACATGCTATTAAAAAAAAAAAAAAAAAAAAAAACACAGACCCCGAGAGAAAGAGAAAGACTTTTTTTTTTTTTTTTTTTTTTTTTTTTTTTGATGAGACTCAATAAGTAGGAGCAGAAAAAGTGTCTATGCACCAGTGATTGTGGAAAAATGAAAAACACTAGATGTAAGCGTTTACTTCCTGTGTGTCAGGGCCTCTCGCCACCCCGCCACTGCTCACTTCCTTAATCTGAAATGCTGTGGTGTGCTTTAACTTGTTCGTTGTGGTTATTCTGACAGTGGAGGCTGGGTTCTCTTCTGCATGCATAAAGTTGCTTTTGCTCTTAAGAAACTCGGTAACATTTCATTTCCTGGGTATTGCACCGTAGCTGCCATTTTGTGCGCTGTTGCAATCTCCATGCCTCTAGTCCACCCTCCTTAAAAAGGTATGTTTGTAGTAATGATTTGTGGCTTTTTTTTTTTTTTTTTGTAGTAGTAGTAGAATGATTGTTTTGCACACTTCTGTGATGTGTGAATACGAGTGTAGGCTTCTGGATTGAAACAGTATCTCTCCTTGTTTCCTTTGATAATTTGCACAGTTAGGGAGACCATTACCGTCCACCTGTATTTACCTTTTCCACCATCTTTTCCATTTGTATCTCATTCACAATAGTCAAAAACGCACAGTTCCATTAATTAAAGATTATTACTATCAATTCATCTAGAAAAAGTTACAAGACATAATGAATTGTGATGTATTTGACTTGTTGGAATGACAAAGTGTGGTATCTGAAAGGAAATGCAATGCTTAATTGAAAATTAGATTGCAATAAGCAACATTATTTTGCATGCAAAACACTACACTACATCTTCAGCAACTGAAAGGACATATGTGTTTATATATATATATAATTTAAACTGTGTTTTGCTTTAATTTTTTGCAAATTATTTTTGTACAGATTGCTAATATATATTTATGCATTAACACAGAATGTTTTACCTACTAGCAAGACAGTACAGTAAATGAGCTTCAAGGACTATTCAAGTCCTAGGACATTAATAGTCCTAGAACTATTAATGAAAAGTCAATAGCTAATAAAGATTCCTATTTACTCATAACTGTTGACCCAGTATACCCAGTCAGTGTTAGGTTTTCCTTTTGGGTAAGAAGAGCAAAAAATGTTTTTCCAAAACTGGCTTCAGAGAATTCAATAGATCATTTAAATGTACAGGCAGATGGGCAAGTTCTGACACTTCGCTCATGTAGAGACCACTGTAGTTTCCCTATAAAAGAGGAATATGTGGGTTTTTTCGGGGTGTGCTCAATGGTCTCCACAGCATCATTTGCCACATCTATTTTTCAAAAATGTTTAAAATTCTTTGCATCTCCTAGATGTTTCTAGAGTATTTCTCCAAAATATGCTTCACTTTCTGTTATGTTTTTGGATTTTCATTAGCTGAATAAATTCCTTACTTAAGTTTCCAGAACGCTAATAAGCCTCCAATATTTGTAGTTATACCACTAACCATTTTTAACTCATCTCCTTATCTACAGTAACTGATGTGATGTGGCATGGTACGCGTGAGCCATTTTATTTCAGAGCTACCCAGACCTTTGTTACTGCTGTGCACCTTTGTACTTTTCATAAGTTGCAGAATTCTTCATTGTCCTGTTAAGATAAAATTCCTGGGTACGACACTGTCACTGAAAGAAATAAATTCATACTCGGGTGAAAATCCAGCCAACTCCCATGAGAGTCTTCCATGAGTAGGTCTCAGTAATAATGAGTGAAAACTTCATGGTTTTGACCTGCAGACTTTATTTGTGGAGAAGAAGACTGAAACGTAAAGAGAATAGTTTGAGACTATACCTTGGATGAGACAATTGTCACAGTAACATTGCATATAACGGCAGTATTGTTATCAGGGACATCAGGTGCCTTATTTTCCCCACGCCCCATTAACAGAACCATAGAGATAGATTATCTTATCAAGTTTCAGACTAACTATTGTTGGAAGCTTCAGAAAGCCATTGTGTGAAGTGTGTTTGGGTTAGCTGGTGCTATAGAGTTGTATATACTTGTTCTTCACAGTCAAGGATGATTAGATACCTTATCTACTAGGAGGAAGAATTTTAGCCAAAAAATAGGTATTTCAGTGTTATTGTTTTAATGCTCTAACTATATTTCATTGATATTACTGCATTTAGGTATCCATGGCCTTTCTGGAACTCACAAAACATAAACCAGAGTTTTCTAAATCTGTACTTTTTAGAACTCTTAATTACTTGTCAAGACAGTAATATGAGATGCTGGTCTCTGCACACAACTAGACAGATATTTTATTTTCTACACATATACAATCTATTTTTATTGACCATATAGAAAGTGAAAATAAATGTCATTTTTATATACAAATGGAAAAATATATCAACAGTAATATATGAAGTTACATTTATGTGTAACAATTCTAGATATGATATCAAAAAATGTTTACTGCTTCTGTTTTTGAGACTAACCAAATAAAAAGAGCCAGACAGTTTCACAGCATGTACAAGTGGCAGAGCTTCCACTTTTTGAACTTTGTTGTGGATTGAATGTTCTGTGTAAGAATGGCTGATAAAATAAAATCAAATACTTTTGTTCTCTATCAAGGTGCAATGCCACATGCCATAGAAATGGTGGTTATCTAAGGTTTGTAATAATTACTTTAGTAGTTCCATGTAATATGTTGTATAGTTATTTTACTAACTGTTGAAAAATCCAATAAAATTAAAACTCAAGTAAAACTAAAATCCCAAACAATTTAAAACCAACAACATTCGGAGAAGGAAAATAATTTCTTCTTATTTTGAGTAAATCTTGCCCTCAACTTTGGAGCTGTAAGCACATAGCATTTCTAATAGCCAGTACCCTTCAGGCACAACACCCCAATTGAGAGGCATCTTAGTGATGGCAGCCATGGTGCTGGCATTTAGCTCGGTGTATCCTACCAGACTTACTGCCTTAGTCTTGTTATTTCTAGTGCCTTTCATCACACGTGGCTCAGTCCATTGGCAACTCCCTGCATGCTGGCCACTGTCATGTTGGTTGCCTTGCCCTTATATCCTACTTTCTGCTGCTAGTTCTATCACTCCAATGAACACCATAGACTGGACAAGAGGGACCGGGTATGCTTCACAGGGATCCAGCAGAGTATATCTGTGGGCATCCAAAATGTACTTCAGACAGCACTACTCCTACCAACATCTGTGAAAGCTTAAAAAGAAAAATAGGTGCAAATATGGATTTAGCTGTTTTTTGTTTTGTTTTGTTTTGTTTTGTTTTTTATCATTTGTTTTTGTTTTACATTAAATCTTTTCTTTCTTTGTTTCATCATTTCTTTTATAGCTACATGTTTTGTTAGCAACTTTTCCCTGCATTCAATGCAATGGCACACTACATTAGGCGAGATAGCTCTTATTTTTAACAAAAATGGGACAATGACAAGAATTAAATAAGGAAGCCCAAGTTACACTATTATGAATACCTCTGTTACTAAAACAAAGTTCTTTCTTTCTTTCTTTAGCCTTCCTTTTATGACGCAGTAGACCCACTAGACTTTGAAGGCTTCCTAATGATGCAACTGAACAACTTGGACTCAGAACTGGCACATGAACTTGGTGATTTTCCTGAAGATGACTTGGACGTTGTCTTTACACCCAAAGAGTGCAGGACTTTACAACCTTCTATGCCAGAAGATGGGTAAGGAGACTTTGTCTCTCTCTGAAATGCTGCAGGTTTAAAAATAGTTTTGAGCATAAAGATATTGGTCCAGACACTTCACTCTGCTATCCATCCAGCCATCATGTACATGCTCAGCTTTAAACATCTGAACTTTGTCATTGATTCTGTTAGGCCTGTTGTCACAGTTAAAGTTATGCAAGAACTTAGACAACTTCCTGCTCTGGCTGGTAGCTGCAGATGGGAGGTAAGGGTAGACCAGGACAAAGAGGGAAGAAGGGCAGGAGGCTAGGATGAAAAACAATTCTATAGCTGTGACTCTTGGAGGTGGAGGTTGATTTTGATCATGTAGTAACCACAGGACCAAGCTTTTTTTTTCCCTTTTTTTCTTTCCCACGAGCTACATGTTACATGGCACTGATCAGATCACTAGGCATCTTTTTCTCAGTATCTTCCTTGCTTAATATTCAGAAAGTTTGGGGGAAGGAAAAAAAAAAAAAAAAAAACTGTCAATTTCTAGTGTAGAAGTCAATTCTGGGCCCAGGTATATATCACTGAAATAATTAGGAAGCTTTGCACTATTTTCAATGGTTTTTAAATTATAATAGTTAGCATGAGTTGATACTGGTACTTATCTATCCTGGAAATACTAATGTTGGTTTGATAAACAAGGAAGATATGAGCAAAAGAATTTTTCAGAATGAGGAAAAGCACTGTGTTGGAGAATTTTCTTCTGTGGTTTAGGAGAGTCCTGTGCACTGTATGCAAAATACTCTCCATGGATTGTATGGCTGTAAATGTTACCCTTGAGTAGAACCACAAAGGTGTAGCAAGGTTTGCAAGCAGCAAGAGCCAGATAAACCCGAACTCAGCACCAGTTTAGCCCCAAGCTGTTGTGTTTGCAAAGATGGCTAACTGTGTAGGAGTGTTTGGGACACAGCTTGGCTCCTCTGCTGTGCTGAACCCGAGTGCTGAAGGCATGAACAGGCTTAGCTTATGGTGTCCTGGCTCAGGGCAGACATGCATCCCCCTCTGCTCCTGCATGGGATGTAACATCCTGTCCTAATTTATACCAGCTATCTATATGAGTTAGAGCCCTATACTACAACCATATCCCTTCATTGCTTTCTGCTCAGCACACCAAACATGATGAGGCTTAGTGGGACTGACAATTCAGGTGACTTTCACTGTCTGTGGACTAGCTGAGTTCCCCTAGGTAGGTTCTCAGCCTGAAAATTCCTTCCCGGCCTAATCTAACTCTCAGGAAGCTCAGAAGTGCGAAAGTGGTAGAGAAGATGCCACACTAATCATGCAGATCCTGAGAGCTCTTTGAATCATAAAGATCCTATGAGATTTTGTAAAATTTGCACAAAATGTGATTTTGACTTAAAGTTGCACATGAAGTCACTCATAGAAAATGTTCTAGACTTTCTTATGAACTCATGTTTTCTTGTAGCTGGGGAAAGAGAACAGATATCAAAAGACAATATTTTGATGCTTGGAGTTCACATTCAGTATATAAATACACTACTAATAAGACAGGAAGACAGGATGAAAATAGTAAAAAAATATGCAACTTAAGTTTATTGTTATTCACAGCAAGTGAGTAAGTGAAATTATTGTTATTAGCAACTCAAGTTGTTATTCAACTTGATTTTAAAGGAGAAAATGATTCCCATACACACACATTTCCAGGACCGTCTCCCAGTATAACTGTTATTTAAAACAGCAGTTATTTTTTCCCACCACAGTGGTATTAAAAAACACTTAAAGGCATCCGTGGCATAGCGTGGGGAGACAGTAGCAACAAAATTGTATTCAGCTGACTTTTTTATACAACAGCACCCTGCTTAGCCATTTACACTGCCACTATGGATATTAACACCACATGGAAAATCCTGGTCAAGGATGCATGGCATGTTAGGGAGGGAGGTGAGCGCTTGGGAAGGGCATACACTGGAAATCTGCGTGCAGGCAATGCAGCTTTTGGTATCTTCCTGTGCCGAAAGCAGGAAGCAGACACCACCAACCAGATGAGGTTACCCTCATCTGTGCAGGCTGCTGACAAAAGCATGTTCTTCTGATGCAGGAAGTCAACACGTGCTGCCTCAGCCCACTCGTGGCACAGGGTGGTCTCAACCCCGATCCATTGTTACCCAGCCTGGGCTGCAAATCTGTTTGAGCACTGGGTGGAAAGTGCTAACATTCAGTTTTGGTACAGGTCACTAACTTTCTTCAGAATAGAGGTGGGGTAATTGTGCTACAACATCATGATAGCATGTTCATGACCACTAACATTGACTATAGCTTATAATATTTCAGTGCCAATAGGTATCCAGCCTCTCAGGCAGCATTGACAACTTTCTACATTAGATGAGACATTTCAGAATCACAAAGTTGTGAAGTATTTTCATATCTCACGTGTGTTTTTTTTTTTTTTGAGCTGTCTGATTAAATATTTAAGGTCCATTTCTGCAATTTTCTCCATTTCTATGAGAAAGAAAGTTATACCAAAGTCTTACAAAGAGACTATGTATTTGCAAGAGTACAGGAGCTGAGGCCTCTGGAAAAATATCTCTATTGGAAAAACACAAAGATGGGTACCTGGTACACTATTTTATTTTGCAGTACTTTATAGCAACACCAGTCTTATATTCATGGCAAGTGGTTATCTCTGTTAAATGTATGTTTGTTAATTTATAAACACAGCAACCAAAACCTGCATAAGGTACTCATACAGTACACATATTCTTTAAAACTCAAACAATAGCTTAGCAATAAATAAACATACAGGAGAGAACTAATAGTGAGGCCTTTATCTGAACAGCATGTTTTGATAAATTTCTCTGTCCTTAAGGCATGATCTAGTTACTAATATATTTACTATGTGTTGCTTTTTCCACAGGGTTGAACTGGATTCACATGTCAGAGATTGTGTTCAGACATATATCCGGGACTGGCTGATTGTGAATAGAAAGTAAGCTACCTACAAGTAAATGAAGTAGAAAACATTTTGCATCCTATTTGACAGAGAGAAGATGCATGTTGTTAGTAATTTTAAAAAATAATTTGAATCAGAACTGACTTATCAGTCATTTTACTCTACTGTTTTGTTTGAGCCAATGGGATAAATAATTTTGTACCTGTTTCTTATATTCAGGTTCTCTAAGAATTAATCAGGAAGTAATTCACATCACGTGTTTGTAATGATGATTTATCTAAATAAGGATTAATTCAGGATACATTCATTGTGCTTCCTTGTATTCTCAGGGGCAAGTATAACATACTTGGTGGAACATGATCTTCAGAAAAACAAAGCTTAGTTCTTGAATGCCTGGTAGTTAAAATTTCTGTGTCATAAATTCATGAACAAATTACAAATGAACTAATTCAAATATATTCTAATTTTATTCCTCAACCATGTTGTCCAAGTGGGTGTCAGGTCAATCCCTTGCTTTCAGAATACCTTTCTAATCTGATTCATCTCCATTTTAAAGCAGTATCTTAGTAGTAAGTAGTAGTAGCTGTTACTACAGTTGTCCTAAAACTTCACTCATCTAAAACTTGCAGTCATTTTCCAGATCCCAGCCTAAACATTTTGACAGCCATGTGTGCCACTTCTTCTTAGGCCAATGCTATGCCGTTTCTTCTCTCCTTACTCTTTCACCTCTTTGCACACTGAGGAACAGCAATCATATCCTGCCCCAGCTTTCAAACTGATGGGCTAAACAAGCCAAGCTCTTTTAATCTCTTCTCTTACCGTAATAGCTTTGGTGTCTACTCAGTGTTTATGTGGTGAGTAGTTGATCTTTCATTGTGACCTCTTATACCTTTATTTTCTTATCCCTTCTTTTTCTCCTTTTATTTGATTTTTGAAATTTATTTTTTTTAAGGTTTTGTGCTTTTATGCAAGGACTATTGCAGTTTAAATTTTGTCAGTTTTCACTCTACCCATTCATACCAGGCTTTTAATATGCAGCTGTTAGCTGTCTAGTCTTCAGTCTTTTCAGGCTCTTTGATTACTGCTGTACACTATTTACTTTGTACAGTTTGGGGCACCAGAATACAAAAAGGACATTAAGCTATTAGTGAGCATCCAATGGAGTGCTATGAAGATAGTGTAGGGACTAGAGGACAAGATGTATGAGGGGCAGCTGAGGCCCCTTGGTTTGCTCAGCCCCGAGCAGAGCAGGCTGAGGGGAGGCCTCATGGCAGCCTGCAGCTCCCTCACGAGGGGAGCGGAGGGGCAGGCGCTGAGCTCTGCTCTCTGGGGACAGCGACAGGACCCGAGGGAACGGCATGGAGCTGGGACAGGGGAGGGTCAGGCTGGGGGTTAGTGAAAGGGTCTGCACCCAGAGGGTGGTCGGGCACTGGGACAGCTCCCCAGGGAAGTAACTGGTCGGGCACTGGTACTGCTGGAGTTCAAGAAGGATTTGGACAACACTCTCAGACGTGGTCAGATTGTTGGGTGGTCCTGTGTGGAGCCAGGAGTTGGACCTAATGATCCTTGTGGGTCCCTTCCAAATCAGGGTATTCTATGATTCTATATATAAAGTTTTTGTAATTATGTTTTGCAAATGCTATAGATTTCCTGAAGATCCACAGCTTCCAAAACTTTCTGAATTTCTTGTCAGAAAACAGGAGATCTAAAGAATCACCTTAAGCAGAAACAGGACAGATTTCTGCTCATGGCTAAATTTTCAGATGCTACCAGAACATGTCCCTGCACTGAAAATGCCATCATTTTATTAAAGGTCAAAACTATACACTGTACAATTGACAGTGCAGGGAAAGCGCATTTCCCATTTTTATTACATTTGTTGCTAAAATAACCAGGCTGCATTAACTTGGATTTATGCTAACTTCCTATTTCATAACACTAAAAGGAATGAGAACAGGGATAAATATGTGTGGACCATCTCTTTCCTCTACATGCCCTGAAAACTCTACATGATTTGATTTCTAGTGGTGTGTGAAAAGGAAGTGTAGTCCTAGTACCAAAAAAAAAAAAAAAAAAATCATGGGCTTTCCTGGCAGAGATTTCCATTTTACATAGAATCTAGTGAAGGATTTCTGCATTTTGGGTCAGTGTAATTCAACACAGAGAATTGGATCTATGCATTACAGGATTTTATTTTATTTTATTTTATTTTATTTTATTTTATTTTATTTTATTTTATTTTATTTTATTTTATTATGTCCTGTGCCATCCTTATCCTTGTCCTGTCCTGTCCTCCTCTCCTTTTTTTTTCTTCTCTTATCTGTTATTTATTTAATAATTAATTATTTATTTAATATTTATTTAATTTCATTCAATTTCACATGTTAAATATGAAGGGAACTTTCAGCACATGCTTGCTGTGCAGGGGAGCCCATCCCCACATTCTTGGGGTTGTGGTGTGGCAGTGGAGCGCTCCTCCTTCCCCAGCAGCCCCTCCTGTTCAGTTCCTCAGAAAGACCTTTCTGGGGCTCCAGTTTTCTGCAGCACTTCCTGTTCACCTCCTCATGTGCTCATACCCTCCCTCTTCATGAGGAGCAATGTGGCATATTTGCTGTCCTTGTGGTGTGCCCAGTCACCCAGCTACTTGTTTTACTAATGAGAGGGTACGTCAGCAACCATGCATTGTGGATGATCTCCCGCTGGCCGTACAGAATTTGCATTGTTCAGTTTTGCCACCTGTGTGGGGAGGGAGCAGCTTCCGAGAGCTGTGAGGAGACTTCCTCCAGGGCTGCTTATGAAATTGGTTCAGTTCTCAGAAGTGCTCTACAGTGAGTCACCAGAAAGAAGCTGGTTGGTTTTGCAGCCTCACTACACACACTGTGCAGAGCACATTGCTTGGGCTTTCACACAGCGCAGCTCTGAGTGCACTGTAAAGAGCCAGCATTGTCTCTGCACACAAATAGGAACTGAGCAGTCAAGTACATGCAGCGAACAATAAATAGCACATGGCTATTTTTGCTCTTATGTGTGCATGCACAAATGTGAATGAAGCCAGAGAAATACACACACATGAAAAGACTTTTGGGGTGTTTTATTTTTTCACTGTTTCAGGTGAGGCAAATTTGAATTCAGACACTTTACTAAGTCTGAACCCTCCCCAAAAGCTGACCTTTGAAGGCTAACAAAGTAAACAATTAAAAACTTGAAAAGAACAAGATAACATAAAAGATGCTTCAGTGTTGGGAAAACCAGTGGTTGCTATTGGGAGTCTCATGGTATGCTGGGGCACTATTCTGAACAGGTATGAGGAGGCAAAGAAGATAAGGGAGGAGAAAGTACTCGTAGACACCTTTCCACTGTATTGAGAAAGTCTGAAAAGGATGTGGTTGTCAACCTGAGAGATAAAGATTTGTAGGACAGGGAACTGAACTTATGGTCTGGAGAGCTGTGGATGACAGAAATGTGTGTGTGGCTTTCATCCATTTCTGGATGGGAAAGTTAAAGGCAGAAGAGTGACAAAAGTTTGGTGGGTGGCACGAGGAGCAAAGACTGAGGAGGTCTCATGGTCCTCGTGCCTCTGAGCAGAGGGACATATGCAATAGGGGCTAGGTGCAGCTGAGGGGTCTTTGTGGTTGTATTGTGTTGGTACTGCATTAACTTTCCCTGCAGCAGCCCATACAGTGCTGTGCTCTGCACCTGTAGCTAGAAGAGTACTGGTATCACATCAGTGTTGTGTCTCTTGTTGAGCAGCACTGGCATAGCACCCAGACCCCCTGCAAACCCCCTAGAGCCAGCAGGGAGTGGGCAAGGGGTGAGAAAGGGACATCATGAGGGCAGCTGACCTAAACCAACCAAAGGGATATTCCTTATCTTGTGGTGTCACACTAAAATAAAAGGTGGGAACGGGGAAAAAGAGAGGGAGGCTGACATTATATCTGTCCTCCCAAACAACTGGTACATGTATTGAGGTCCTGCTTCTCAGGACATGACTAAATATCCTTTAATTTTTTTATCTTTATTTCAGCTAGTGAGTATTTGGGTTGTTTTTGGTTTTGGTTTCCTCATCATATTTTCTCCTGCACTCCTTACTTTGAGGAGGGGCGATTGAAAGAGCAGTGTGGTGCAGTTTGTTTTGCCATCAGTCTGATTTTGGTATAGGCCAAGGTGAGGTGAGTTCCTGTGCCTGTTGGTTTCTCCCTTCAGTTGTCCTTTATTTCTTTTCCTTGTCCTGCTTTTAGAATTCAACCATTAATGTGAACATGTCTGTTAAAAACAGAGTTTGCCTCCTGGTGAGTTGTAATTGCTATGATCCTTTTAAAAATAAGTAAAATGAATGATTTTCCAAGAACACTTTAGGGGAAGGGCATCTTTAGTATAGCTTGTGCCTCACAGGGCAAGCATGATCTCAGGTAAGCAAATCTCTGCATTTATCGTTGGATTGACACTAGAAGTAGTGAAAAATAAATCAACAAAACCTCTTATGAATGCTAAATTGTCTCTAACTTGTGTTGAATTTCTGTCTTTCATTCTGGATGATTAATGGAGTTCCAAAATAAGGTAATAACCAAGGAGAGATGAGGTTATCTGTTTTATGACTTCAGTTTTCATTTGCAGTGACCTGGTAAAATTCAAATGATTAAAATTAATACGCGTCAGATGATATAATTCAGTTGCTCTCGAAATGTAACAAAAAAGTGTCTCCCTGGTCAATAATTACATATTGTGACATCTTTATGAAAGTACTGAGATATTTAGATGTTGCTTTTTGAGCGCTATGGAAAGGAAAATGAACAGAGCATGATACTGTAACTAAGGAGACTGATTCCAAAAATGCCACTACAGAATTTAGCAGATTGTTTATAAGGAATAAATAGTTTTATATACTTAATTTGCTTAATTGCTTAATTTTTAGTTTTTCCTTTTCTGTTTTATTTTCCTTTAATTCATTCTTTGCTCCATCCTGACATCCTGAAAGGAACCAAGGGAATTCAGATACTTGTAATCTGAAAAATAAGGGATCCCGAAAAGATTTTCACAAGCGTCTTCAGAAGCAAACATTTGAATCAGAAACTTTGGACTCTAGTGAAGCAACCTTTCAGGTATCTTTTCTTTTCTCTGGGAAAAGTTATTAGATATAGTAGCTTCACTCAAAAGAAGCCAAGGTGCAGCATACTGGGATCTCTGTAGCAGGTGGCTTGTCTTTATGAGGAGTTTCTGTAACCGTTGCTTGTAGAACATGGAGGTATGAGTGCTGGGGCTGGTGTGGCTGTGTAACTCCCCCTGCCACCCCCTGATAAGGGAAGTGTGAGCAACAAAGTAGGCCATGCGCTGTTGGAGGTCCCCCCAGCCTGCTTGTTCTCAATGTGGATGTAGTCAGGCTCAGAGACCTGAAGAATTGCAATAGCTTACAGCCTCAGCTTGCTCTGCTTTGACTTCAGCAATGTCCACCTAGAAAACTGGAGGTGTGCTGCCCTTTTCTTTGTTCCCCTGCACGCGGAGAAGCACAAAGTGGAGGACAGTATTGCCATCATCTCCCACTTGCTGGGCCTCCTGGTAGAGGTGAAAGATAGTCAAGAGAAACCTCACAAAGTCCAAGCCACATTGGGCTGTAAGAGGTTTTGCTTTGCCTTCATTTTCCAACAGACAGGGCCCAGACATGTGCCCACGCTCCCCGAGGACACCTCCAGGACTGCCCTGGCCTCCTGCGACTTTGACCTGCGCAGCCTGCAGCCCGATCCCCGCCTGGAGAACCTGCTGCGGCATGTCAGCGCTGAGGAGTTTGAGAGGCAGAACGAGGAAGCCCGGCGAACCAACAGGCATGCTGAGCTCCTTGCCCTCTACCCGTCCGTGGATGAGGTGAGCTTGGAGGACTTCCCATGCACAAGCTGTGCTTTGCTGCAATGGGGCGTTCCTGGCGTGTTGATGGATGTCTGCTCCACATTCAAACATGGGGCTCCTGGCCTGGATCTCTGCCTCTTCTGCTTTTGCATGTCAAGCTTGGGTAATGACACAGTGAAGGGACACCACCATGGGCTCCACAAGCTATTTTGTGTGTGCATTCAAGAGTTTGTACCAGACTCATGGTGTTGCCTGAGGTCTTGCTACTCTCATTTAGTGTGGGTCAAGCCACATTCTGTTAAAATATTTGTGTCAGAACAAGCAACAGATGCCTGGGAAACACACCAGATGACAGTCAGAAGTGTAGATATTTGGGAATATATATCAATTTTCTTTCTGGCTGAAGAGGTGAAATGGTTGCTGAGTGAGGGAACGTTGTTTTGTAGCAGCAGCCAAGTTACATCACATAAAGCTGTTATGTAAGCATGTAAATTTACAATTACTTTAACAGTATATGAATAGAATAACTGTTTAATGATAGGAGGATGCAGTGGAGATACGACCAGTGCCAGATCGCCCAAAGGAACACCTGGGTAACAGGATTTTGGTAAAGCTGCAGTCTCTGAAGTAAGTATCCTTACATGCTCCAGTTCTGGCAGGCCTCAGTTACAGCTCTCATTTGGTTTCTTAATTTATTTGATTATATTGCTACAGACATGTTACACTGCATGTTCCCTGTTCAACAAGCATTTACATGCTTGCTTGTTCTTGCCATGGTGTAATTTTGGCAGAAAACTGTTTCTATCTATATTTACAGAAGTCTTTATATTGTCATGGTGAAAAGGATTTGGAGATGATGCCAGTTATATATTTTGAGTAAAACTGGGTTGGTCTCTGTACATGCTAGTGGACTTGATAAATAGAAAAAAAAATCAAGAATGGTATGATCATCTTAACTGATATCTGACACCAGTTTTCAGACCCATTTAGAAAATACGTTGACAGCAGTTTACTCCCTTTTTTTTTTTTTTTCCCCCTCTTGAAATCATCTAGTGAAAGGCACTATTAAAAAAAAAATCCTCCAGATTTTGGGAGAGCCAGACTCTGAAACTAAATATTTTTCATCACTTCCTAATGGAAATACCAGTGAAAATATATCCCTCCCCCCCCCCCCCTTTTTTTTTTTTTTGTTATGCAGAGTCTTAGGAGTAAAATATCAATGAGTGTACTGTGTGTCTTTCCTTAACAGGTTTGATATAGAGATTGAACCTTTGTTTGCATGCATAGCTCTCTATGATATAAAAGAAAGAAAAAAGGTAAGTATGCACTACAGCTTAAAAAATGAGTGGAATAATAATTGTTTATTCATTTACTTTTTTCAGATTAATTTCATTATTGTTTGAAAATTCTAGGCTGTTTATCTTGTTTTCTGTTTCTTTTTTTCAATTGGCTTGGATTTTACCTCTTATTTATATCTTTTAACTCTAAAAGCTATTTAGAATAGCTTACAAAAAGTACACAACTTTTGCACATGTGCAACCTGGTCCAGGTTTCTTTTTATTCAAACTACCACATTTGCAATTGTTTATTCTGTAGTTCCAGTTACTTCTTTTGACTTACGTTAAAACAAAATTCAATGCATTTCAATTTTGCAATACATTTTAAATCTTTTTCTTTTCAAGATCTCTGAAAATTTTCACTGTGACCTGAACCCTGATTCATTAAGAGGATTCTTGCGTTCTCATACACCCTCCATTGACCTGTCTACTCAGGCAAGATCAGCAGTATTTTCTGTCACTTATCCCTCATCGGATATATACCTAGTAATAAAGGTATGTTACAGTGCTACCTCAACAACATGCTTCCTGTTCCCAGCCGTGCCTGTTGTCTGAGTTTGTGGAGTTGACAAATAGTTAACAAACATAAGTTTCCCATGGCTGAGATGAGGTATTCTGATAATTTTTAATCATACAGGTGTACGTATATCTCACTCCCAAGCTAAGAAGTTATATCAATACTCTGTGTTCCAGTTCTAGTAGGTAGAGTTTCCTCTCTTTGTTAGGAAAATTTAAAGTAAAGTGAAATAAATCATTTTTAATTTTGAATAATATTGGGGGGTGAGGGGAAGAAGGGCCTTTGGTTTAGTACACTTCGCATTGTTTTGTATATTTAAGTCTGAAACTAAGTTAGCCTGAACCATTTCATTTGGAATGTGTTAATTTTCTTAATTTCAGTGAAAACTCAGTCATACTTGATGGACAGTGTTGTCACATACAGTTTTTCTGCTTTATAACTAAACAGATGGAAAACTGGGAGGAGTTTTATTGTACATTAGTCCATAAAGACTGCTTTAAGAGTTGTGTATTGTAAATTTAGGCTGGCTCTTTTGTATTGCTAGACAAGCAATGTGTTAATTATGGTGACTTTTTTCCTTTCTGAGTGACTTATTTTATTGTTATTTGTAGATAGAAAAAGTACTTCAGCAAGGAGAAATTGGAGACTGTGCAGAACCCTACATGATTCTTAAGGAAAGTGAAGCTGGCAAGGTAAGTCAACAACCATGAAGAATGTTTAGATCAAAAAATGCACACACATGGAATTGGACAGAACCCAAAGAACAGAACAATGGGAAGGAAGTCAGTTGGTGCATCCATGAGACAAGCAATTTGGTGTCATTGATTGACATAAAGAAGTCAGGAGAAGACAAGACACAAAGAAGACTTTGCTTCCTGGGCACTTTGAAAATCTGTACTGATTCCAAAGTCTTGAGCCACAAAGCAGCTAGGGATTTACAAAAGAGATGACAATGCAAAATGGAGTTAGCACAAATATTTGTACCTCAGAGACAAGCTGATTTAGATAGACAACTAACCTGTTGTGTTGTGTGCATGACCATTTCATTGCTGACATCACTAGATAGCGTGAGTTTTATTCAGGGAATACATGGTTGTTTACCTCCCCTGGAGCAGGCTGATAGTGTTTCCTAGAATCCCACCGCATCTCTCACCTTTTAGATATCACTTTCAATAGAATATTGTCTGTGTATCTGTTGAAGGAATTAAACCTGCTAACATTTTATTGTGGTTGCTCATGATGGACATAAGGGTCACTGCAAAAAGATCTGCATACTCATTTTTTATAATAAAAATGAACTTGTTAAAAGAAATGGGAAGTGAATTACAAATTAAAACAGCTATGATCCTGGCAGTAATGTAAAAAGAAAATGCAAGAGATAAGAGTGCAATTTACTGATCTCTAAATTATTTTTTTTCTCTTAACTGAGTTAAACTAACTGATTGCTTTTAACACATTCATTATTTTCTTTGTCTTAGACAAAAGAAAAGATTGAAAAACTGAAAGCACAAGCTGAATCCTTCTGTCAGCGGCTGGGGAAATACAGAATGCCATTTGCCTGGATTCCCATAAGCCTAACGAATTTCTTCAATGTTTCCACACTTGAACGAGAAATACCTGAGACTGAAGGTTTAAACGGTAGTCATCTAAGTTTTCTAACTAACACAAAGCAGCTCTTAGGTGGTTTTGTGCATAGAAAACAGTGTCATTCACTCTGGCCTCAAGAATGACTGGCAGATTCAAGTTCACACCTTCTCAGCCTTCAAGTACAATTTAATATTCTCACTATTTCATCTCTGCTTATGTATTTTTATGTATTCTAAATATTCTTCCATGTTTTAGAGTCAATTTTGGTTGAACACTGGCTTTGTGGTAGGGAAAGTGTCTTTACTACATCGAGTCCATTTGCAATATATAGGAATCAAAATACATAGTTTCTGGAGTGTACAAGTGATGTTTTTAAGCTGCACCCAACATTGACCAAAGGGGGTTATAAAACCCATTAAATAAAAATTTAAATAAGCTTGTGCACTGCAGCAGAAATAATGTCACACTAGGTGTGTCCCAGCTTTCCATTATGTCACATAGTTCGAAATACGAGTAGTGGGAAATACAGGCAAAAGGTAGTAGGTACTGTTCTCTGTCCTCTGACATTACCAGGAACTTCTGTATTTCTAGTGTATCCTTATAGTCTTCGTAGAGAAACAATACAAAGCAAGCTGGTATTTTATTTAATTTCCTTTTGAAGGGAAAGGATCAACTAGTGACAAGAAGGCAACACTGCTACAGGCAAGAAGACTTTCTGAGAGAAGTCTCAGCTCTGAGGACAATTATCCAGCATCAAACTTCAAAACAATCTCTCTGACACTCAGCACCTTCTTTAAACAGGTACAAGAGGCTCTTTATTTCTGATTGCCTAGGACATATTTCATATGTGTCATGTGAGCTGTGTTGGGAAAAATTACCCAGTAATGTTAGTGGGGGTACAAAGGATAATTGCTGTTGAGTTGGCAGTAGCCCACCTGCTTTGGATGCCTCAAGGTTATGTTTTACTCAGAAATTTTTCTCAGTGTCATGGAGTATTGTTATAAGAATACTGATTTTTGTCTTTCTACTGTAGGAAGGTGACAGGCTTAGTGATGAAGATCTGTTCAAATTTTTAGCTGATTTCAAAAGATCATCTTCCTTGCAGAGAAGAATTAAGACTTTACCAGGTATATAATTAATTTTGGATGGAATAGAATATACATAGTTTTCTCCTCTAAATTGCTCTATCAACTACAAGCCCAAAATATAATAAACTTTTTTTTTTCTTTTTCTTTCTTTTTTTTTTTCTTTTTTTTTTTTTTTTTAACTCTATATTATACTATTGTGGAACTCTCTGGGTTCCTTGGGTCCACATGAGTGGGTATGAAGATTCATATTTAGCCTGATACTCTCCAGTGATTTGCTTTCCTCCCTAATTATAGGTGTATTTACTGGATGCCTTTTATTATTATTCAAGCTGTTTGAAGACAGTGCTTTCAAAGGAGTTTTTCCCTGCAGTGTTTTTTAATGGGTCATATTTTACAGAAGGAGATTAAAATGTGTACATATTTCATCTTGTATTTGGGTCAGTGTTAGCTAACAAAGTAGAGATGTGAAGATAGAGTTTAGCTACATTCAAACACTTGACCAGCTGATTTTTACTTTTTACATAAATTATGGTTTGAACTCCTCTGGACTGTAGAGAAACCTCAGAAAACATGAACTGAGTGCAAAGCTTATTTTGCCTTTTTAGCTGACAGAAATGCCAAGTCTGTGTTCCCCCAAAAGTGTTCACTTACCAAAACTTAAATTGAAGGCCTAGTTAATTTTTGTGTCAATGTTATCAGTAGTAATTATTTAATTGCTGACCACAGCAAATGTGTCGTTCCCATTGGGTAGTGTCTGCTTTGGCAGATATTAATCAAAGCAGAATCTTCATGGAGAGGAACAGAACTCTGCTAGACAGCACCTTTTTTCAGCTCCCTGTGTATCCTTTTACATGCATGTTTTTTATTGTTATGTAGGCCTCAAACCAAAGATCCAGTTCTTACTTCTCCTTACTTCTATGCTTTAGTTATTTTTGGTATTTTTTTTCTGAAATATTATGATTTCTTTAAAGGAACACTTAAACTGGAGATCTCCCCAGCTCCAGAAAACCTTGGCTATTGCCTGACACCAGAATTACTACCAGTGAAGCCATTTCCAGAAAACCGTAGTCGTCCTCACAAAGAGATTTTGGAATTCCCAATTAGAGAAGTGTATGTTCCCCATACCATTTATAGGTAAGATTATTTTTCTTTCATTCTTAAGATCCATTTGCAAAGATAATTGTGATTTATTTTTTCAGAAATATTTTTTAAATACTTAAAACTATGTGTTATGCTGATGATTTGATATTGTTAGCCATTACAAGGTCAGATACCTGCTGGATACTCTATTTCGTTACGTAGTTACCTTGTCCCATGCAAAATATTTCTAAAATGTCCAAAAACCTAACAGCTTTCATTGACTCGACATACACATTGAATGTGCTTCAATGTGTTTGTGCAGAATAGTGTTCTAATAAGTAGTGATACTGGAAATAGCTAACTAGCAATAATTCAAAAGGTGTTTATTGCAGTATTAAAGATAAAAAATACTTTCATGTGACCGTTTTGTTAGTGAAAACATGGAAGAAAAGCAGCGGTAGTTCTTACGCAATTGAAAATGCAAATGTAAACGAACTTGTGTAACAATACCTTTTTTAATGAAAAAAAATAGGCTGAAGCTTTAACTTTCCTTTTCATTGTCTGTCCCCAAAACTGAGCAGCACTTTCTAGCTCTAGTGTTGAGCCCTGTAGTGTATAAAGGTTTATTTTTGAAAACAAAAAGCGTTGGCAACCACTGTGAGTTCCTGAGCTAGAAAGGGAATTGAGTCCACACAGAATGTTCTCTTTAATTCTCACCAGGGTAAATTTCTGCAGCTAGACATCCTGAATACCAGAGTCACCATGTTAAAAATTAATTTGTGGATCTCCAGAAGCAAGTTGGTGTGTCTTCACGCATCTTCAGTAGTTAGGCATCTGTGTTGCATAAACACGTCTACCTTAGAAGAAACTCTTGCTGTTGCTCAACAGTTGTTCACACCCAGCATGCATAGCCTGTTCAGATTTTTTTTTGAGCTCTGTTTTGATTTCACATTAAGTAAAAGTTGTGGCAACAAAATGGATGCTGTTCTGCCTAACTAGTAGTAATAAAGAGAAGATCTATTTAGTATATTTGCCTTAGGTAATCTTTAACTTAATTAATGAATCAATGGTGATGACACAACAGACATGCCATAAATAGTATTATGCCATGAACTGTAAACTCAATCAGTTAATACCTCAATTTAACCCTGGAGACAGCTTTTTTAGTACACTGGGGGAAAGGTAAAAAAAAAAAATGCCAGAATACTAGGTTGTGTTCTGACAGCTTTGTGAGTGCAACCATGTTTGGAGTCAGACAAGGGAGTTGCCAATAAAGGCTGCTGAAATAGTTAATAATTCTGAACTCCAGAAATAGTTCCGCAGAAAGTCAAATGAGGCAGCTTTGCAAACCTTACAAAACGCGGACTTGGTGGGGCCAGGAAATAGCATCTGGGTTTGTGCAGCAACATTGAAAACACCTCCTTTTCCTACAAGCTAGAATAACCTAGCTGTGTCTGAGATGCTTTTCCTACACCATATACACCAGTGCTCCTTTTGGTGAGCATAAGTGTTGATAGGGAGTACAGGCCAATTATCTGTTTAAATTAACCACCATCCAAGCCTCCTTGTTTAGTTCTCTCCATGGTAAATATTGTTCTGATGTTGAGACAAAGCTACCCCCTGCGAAGTTAACTTGAACAAAGCCAGTTTTGTATGTTATTTTATTATTTTTCCTCTATCTCAAGAACCATAGAATCATAGAACCATAGCTTCATAAAACAATGTGCTAGCATATAGTCATAACTGAATTGAAATGTGACAGCCTGCTGGTGTGCTGAAGTCAGTTTAATGCTTCCTAATTTTCACTGTAAGTCTACAAACCAGTTTTATTTACCCATGCTATGGATTTAGGTATTAAAAGAATGAAAAATGAATGAAGTTATTAGCTGTTTCCTATTAACATGTTACCGTGAATGTAGGAGAGGGTTACATATAGAAATCTATTTGAATAACAAATCAATGAAAGCTTTTAAAAATACAGTCTGGTAAGATTTTACTAACATAATAATACTTCTGCACATGTCCAGACAATACTAATGAAATATCCACCTTCAGTTTGTTGCCTGGATGTTTAAAAGAGATCCAGAGACTGAGTTTACTTTTTTTTTAATTTATTTCTTTTTTTTTCCAGTGTAAGATACTTGAGGGGGGAAAAAAAGTCTGTTTTTTTTTTTTGTTGTTGTTGTTGTTGTTGTTGTTTTTTTTAGTAATAGTTTTTTCTCTATTGTAGGAAAAACAGAGTCCTCCGTAGTACTCTTTGAACTTGGCTCTTGCTAGTTTTTATACCAGTGTAATGCCATTATTTTAGGTAATTCTATTTCTGATTTATGCCAGAGAGATCAGCCAGCCCACTTTCTTTGTGCATTGAGAAATTGAACACTTCTTTTTGTTGTGTACCTACAATTCTTTAATAAAAATAGCTCCCTGAAAATGTCAAAACATTCAAAGATTTATTTCTTTCAATACCTTTCTTTCTATTCTTAATAGGAAAATCCGTATAATTTAAAGTTTGTTTATCATTTTATTTTCTTGTGAAGTATAAATTAAAATGGTGATGCTTACTGCCCCTGTGAGGTGTTGGTTCTGAGAAAGAGGGATGGTTAAGTCCCATCACCTCGGCAGTAACTCAGCTTAACCAGACATGGAAAGTCTGCACTTTGGTAGGGGAAGTGCCTAGTGTTTAAAGGATTTTTAAGGGGACGGGGGGAAAAAAAGCTTTTCTTTGCTGTTTTATTTCATACAATTGCACACCACTTGGCAGTGTGCTCAGATTTGCTCTAGTCTGCAGTCTGCAGTGTTAGTTGGAGGCTTTTCTGTGGTAATCATTCCACCCCTGTCTTTAAGTAGTGTTGAGTGAGGAAAGGCTGTAGGTAAATGATGCTCTGTGATTCCCCTGTTACTACTAGAGCGGAACCTGGGGATATTGGTTGATAGTTGGCTGAGTACAAGCTGGCAGTGTGCTCAGGTGGCCAAGAAGGCCAACAGCATCCTGGCTTATATCAGGACTAGGGAAATGATTTTCCTTCTATACTTGGTCTGGTGAGGCTGCCTCTCGAGTACCGTGTTCAGCTTGGGCCCCTCACTGCAAGAAGGACATCGAGGCTCTGGAGTGTGTCCAGAGAAGGACTATGAAGCTGGTGAAGGGCCTGGAACACAAGTCCTGTGAGGAGCAGCTGAGGGCACTGGGGCTGTTTAATCTGGAGAAGAGGAAGCTCAGGGCAGACCTTATTGCTTTCCACAACTACCTGAAAGGAAGGTGTGGGGAGCTGGGGGTCGGCCTCTTCTGGCAGATAACCAGTGATAGGACTAGAGGGAAAGGCCTCAAGTTGCGCCAGGGGAGGTTCAGGTTGGAAATGAGGAGATATTTCTTCTCAGAAACAGTAGTCAGGCCTTGGAACGGTTGCCCAGGGAGGTGGAGGAGTCACCATCCCTGGGAGTCGTTTAAAGGAAAGTTGGACATGTTGCTTAGGGACATGGTTTAGTGGGTGATACTGGTCATAGGGGAATGGTTGGACCAGATGATCTTGGAGGTCTTTTACAATCTTAATGATTCAGTGATTCTGTGAGTCTATGATTGATGAGATTTAGAGGGGGAAGTTAAGACTTTCCATGGAAGGTTTCATAAAATTTCCTCTGCTTATTACGCAGGTAAAAATGACTTTGTCAAATACTTTATAACAAAGCAAAAACAAGACAAAAACTTCACAGACAGGATTGTGGGAGCACATGCCCCACTCCCATAGACAGCTTGTTTTTCATGACAATCCACATTAGTACTGGCACAGAGAAAAACATGCCACCATGGCATGGTAATCATTGCATATTCACTGAGCAGAGAATCTGAATAAAATATGTATTTGCCTAAACTTCCAGACAAAAGCAAAGCCTCTAAAGAAAAGAAGAAAAGTGTTTTATTATTAAAAAAAAAAAAAAAAAAAAAAAAAAAAAAAGCAAGTACTTTACTTAAAGGGTTTTTGGGGGTTGCTCAAAACATTTTGGGTAATTGTAATTTAACAGCATAAATTAGATTCATAAATACAGTTTTGAGTTGGCTGTTAAGCAAGTATGATTTGAAATGCAATAGCATTTAACCAAATCTTGACAATTTGGTGTCTTAAATAGCTGCTCTATATGAAAATCATTAGTATAGTATCTGTTTGCACATTCTATTTTGTACTACTTTTTATAGCACTTTTATACTATTTAAAATCTACCATGTAGTGTCACATCTTACATAAATGTTGTGATTTGCCTCCAAACATAGCTGATGTTTTATTCTTTATGCCTTTGTTCTTCAGCTTCAGTATTATTTCTTCAGTCTGATGTGTGGAAACAAAAGAGCACTATCAGCAAGAAAATCTTGTTGAAGTCAGCTTTGAAATTAAGAGAGAGTAAATGTAAATCATTTATAATGTAGACCAAAGAAAAAAGTGTTCGTGTCTTTTGCAAGTAAAATTGAGTCTTCCAGAGACCTACAGGGATTAAAGACTGCATGGATTTAACATGTAGGTATCTCAGTCCAAACAGCATCCTAAAGTATAAGAAATATGGGACTGAATGGCTCTTCCTAAATTCAGTTCCAATTCTGCCACTGACTTCTGCAAAACCTTGTTTTAATGGTTGTATCTCATATTCTCCAACTGCGTGGTCACATCCACAGCTAGATGCCTATCATGCAGGAATGTCAGAAGGTTTACACTATTTGTATATTATGTTCAGTCAGTCCTGGGAATTTGTTGTGGTTTGATTCCCCAAAATTGAGGCTGGTTTTTTTTCCCACTTCTGTGTCTTGTAAAAGGTATGACTATTGCTTCTACTCTAGGATGTTAAGATAAGAGCGCTCTGTCAAGCACTCCCAGAAAAATTGAACTGCTCATTTATTATTATCGATACCAGTTAGTGCAACACCAAATGCTCACCATCCTCACAAGAGAGAAGTTATACTGACAACACAAAAAAAAAAAACTACTGAAAACACAGAAGAAACAACTACTAGGAGGCATCTACCTTTCCAGCTGGTTTTGAATGGAAGCATCCTCTTCACTGTTTTGGTCTAGCTGTAGCTCCACTTCAGCAGGCCGTGGCTTATACTTGTGTGAAGGTGTTGGAGAGAAATAATGAAGCTACTCTGATCACTGATACTAACCCTGGTTTAGTAGTGTGAGCCTGAGAGATACTGACTGAATCTGTTTCTATGGTAAAGAGCTCTCTGCCAAGACTCTCAGAACTGAAAGAATTCCTTTCCAAGCCTGTAGATCTTGTTGGTGACCTCAGGACACTGTGCCTTCTTCTTCAGACCATTTGTTTGCTTTCCACCAAAATGAACATGCTTGAACTTCACCCAAGAATTGTTAAGGTGTTGGATTACTGGTGGTAGTAGTAGGTGGCTTCCCATTTGGTAAGACAGGTGACTTCTTTAGCCTAGTTCTGCCGGGCTTCCTGCGGAGACCATATCATTTTTCTCAATGCATTTCTATTCTTGCTTGCTAGATACCTTGAGGCAAACACTTTAGAGAAGAGGGATCACTGAAGAGCATTGCAGCTTTTCAGTATAAATTCTAGCCTTCCAGATCAGGATATAGGGAGGGTGGGGAGGTGGTGGTGGTGAATGCAATCAACACGTCAATTTAGACAAATCCAACTTCCACTTGTTGGCTCCTGGCTGCACAAATCTTGTGTGCTAGGTTTACTGCTGAATCCTACGGCCACCATTAAGTTTTTTAAGTTTCCAACTGAAATTTTAAAAGCCAAAATTTTCCCATCACAATTCTCAACCATACCACTATATTTTGAATAGGTTGACTATCGTGTAAAAATCTGGTATGTCCTTGATTATCAGGGATTCACTCACTACAAATAATTTTGAGATAGAACTTTGACTAGGTTTACAAAGCTAGAGGAATTGCACGTTCTGGGATGGTGAATGGATGTAAAAATACAGCTCTAAGTCATGGTTGCTATCTTCCTTTTTTCAGTTTTTCATACTTCAATCAAGTGACAGAGCCATGCCCTATGTATGACCTACCATCTTGTTATTACAGTGTCTTCATATTGCAATAGTCAATACCTTGTAGATATCCACTCACTTTATCCACTTAAATAACATTGCTACTCAGGAAGTTAAGGAAGTGAGATTATCATCAGTGCAGCAGTGGATTTAGTTATGGCAGAGGACTGCAAGGTGAGGGTAGAGATCACAGAAGGTGGTATAATCTCTTTGCTTTTCATATTGGAAAAGTTTAAAGTTGTTTTAAGACTAACTCCTGAAAAAGAAAATGTGAAGTAGACAACTGTGGGTGATAAAGTTCTCTACGTTTGCACACTAGAAAATTATTATGATAGGTAACATTATTTTCTTGGTGTTTTTTATGATTCACAACATCTCTCTTAAATAAGTGTCTTTGGTCATGGTTTGCAATCACATTATGTGATTGACTACTTTTTTGTAATATTTAATTTTTGAAGTAACAGGAAGTCAGTTTAACAATGTGTATAGAATAACTGGATCCTGGAGAGAAAGCTGTTAATATTTTTGTCTGACTTGACTCTAAGCTCTAGATCACATATAGACTTAGGAAGATATACTTTCTTTTCATAATTTTAATGTGATTTGAATCTTCAGGAATGTGATGTTAAGAATCAGCCTTCCACTCCACTCCTCTAGCAACATTTTTTTTAACTAAAAAATTACTAGAATGTTTATTAAGGTTTACACACCAATGCTAATGGACAGATTAAACTGACAATCACTCTCAATCAGAATTTAATGTGGTCTGACCACTGGCTCTTTAATACATCATAATTTTAGCAACATGAGAAAAAATATTCAAACTATTGTCCAAACTAGAGGAAAATTGTTCTAGGATACACAATATATGATATATATACAACCTTTGAGACATGACATGTTGAAGTTCTGTCATTATGCCATTTGTTCCATTCAGGGGCTGGTAAGGTCAGTACTTTAGTACAGTATTTGTGATTTACGTTATCAGTTTCAACTGTTTTTTTCTGAAGATTCACCCAGAAAGAATAGAACAAGAGATATTTTTCAAGAAAGATTGAAAGTTATAACTAATGGGAGTATCAGGTTTTGTTTCTAATACCATAAGTAGCATATAGCAATGCTGATTGATCAATCTCTGTACACATACATACAATTTGTAGTTTTTATCAGTAGTGACTACTTGTTAATATATTGGCATTTGTTATGTACAGTCATCAATGAACATTTCTAATAACAGAAGTTGAGATGCACTTGCAGAAACCTTATATATCATGTAACAGCAAGAAGAAACATTTCATTATATCACACGTATAATACACACCAAATTATTACAGACAAGAATTCTGTCAGATCACAGTCTTGAAAAGTATGCATAGATTTTATTTTGGCAGAATACTGGTCTGCATTGCTTTGGCCATTGGAAGTGATCAAATAAATAAAAAGGACATGAAAAAGGACATGAAACTGTTGGAAAGTGTCCAGAGGAGGGCTACGAAGATGGTGAAAGGCCTTGAGGGGAAGACGTACGAGGAACGGCTGAGGTCACTGGGCCTGTTCAGCCTGGAGAAGAGGAGGCTGAGGGGGGACCTCATCACAGTCTACAACTTCCTCGTAAGGGGTTGTCAAGAGACAGGAGACCTTTTCTCCATTAACACTAGTGACAGGACCCGCGGAAACGGGGTTAAGCTGAGGCAGGGGAAATTTAGGCTGGACGTCAGGAGGGGGTTCTTCACAGAGAGGGTGGTTGCACACTGGAACAGGCTCCCCAGGGAAGTGGTCACTGCACCGAGCCTGTCTGAATTTAAGAAGAGATTGGACTGTGAACTTAGGCACATGGTCTGAACTTTTGGGTAGACCTGTGCGGTGTCAAGAGTTGGACTTGATGATCCTTAAGGGTCCCTTCCAACTCAGGATATTCTATGATTCTATGATTCTATGAAATCATCACTGCTAAGTCTTCTGAAAGTATAGAAAAGTCAGCAAATCCAAATGAGAATTGTTGCATTGAGTCCTGTGTCAATGCTGAAACAGCCTTTTACTTTACAGCCTTTGCTGGGTCAGCCTCAGACCCAGAGAACCTGTCTGAATCAGTGCCTCCCCCAGGACACTGATATCCTTCAGGACTCTAGTGTTGGTGTTGGGTGTTCTGCCATGGCTGTTGTAGATGCCTATGGACTTGTGGGTGGCTCTTTTGTTTTCTGTATGCACTTCTGTCTATGGTTGGAGAAAGACCCCTGCTCTTTCTGTTGAGAGACTGAGAGGAGAAGTTTAATTACAGTATTTGAAAGCAATTGCTATGGCATGCTGTTTGAATACTTCAGCTCAGCACAGAGCCTCAAGGGGGACATGATGCCTCCTGGAGCTCACCATATCCTTAAGGGCATGCTAACTTCTGTGTGGAAATGCCCAGGCTCTGAGGTTTCTGGAGGGCACTGATGCTGGCAGGTAGGAGCACTGTAGGCACTAGTCAACAAAGGATCTACTGTTCATGCCTGTCCCTGTTGCAGTGCCACGAAACCTCGTTCAATCCTCTTCCCAGCTTCCTACTTTCAGAGTCTGCCGTCACTTTCATCTCTTCAGGGTACCCAGAATCAGTGTTTGCCTCTGTTCTTCCTCAGCACTGATGGGTTTAATACACATGTAAGCAAGGTTCCTAAAACTGCTTGAGCATAAATGGCATAAGCTTTAGCTCTTCAGTACAGTACATGCTGGAGTAATGCTTCCTTGGTTGTCAGCAGAGTCAGCAGAGAGCTCTGTTTGTTTGTGATTTTCCATATCTTTCATCTCAAGTCACATCTAAATGTAAAATCCAGTGCTCAGGGATATTATATGGATTTGTGACATCTTTTGCTGGGCTGCAGATTAATGAAGCAACAACTGGATTATGCACCCTCCCTGATATGTATTTCTTCATCTCTGACAGACATAATGTTGATAACATCCTTCATTTAGTATGCCATTCCCCAGACATAATTCAGTGGAGGTTACTGATATATTTCTCACTTTCACTTAGCTTTTGCTAATGTCATGTTGGAAAGAATTTGGTAGAGCAGAAAGTGCATGTAAGAAGGTAAGGAAGAAAGCGCATTAGTGTGGCAGGCAGGAGTGCTATGCTGAGCAAAGGGAAAGGCAAGTCACGTACTGGTCTGTTTGCTACGACATGCCATGGCTCATGTAGCATGTGTTGGTTGGCAAAGTAGCTTGGACCTTGTAACTGAAGAACACTGTCACTTTCTGGCACATGACAGTAAGGAGTTTCAATAAGGAAATTAGTTTTCCGTGTCCTAGAATACAACAACAGGAAGATGGACTATCTGATCTAATGACACTGTTTTCCAAAGCTACTCCGCACAGTTTCAGCTGACAACAGCAATAAGGAGCTCAGGTACAATGATTAAGGACAGGGCAACTTTGTGTGTAGTTTCTGACTGCCACAGACACAAAACAAGGGTGAAAGTCCATCAGTACTGCTCATTGGAAGCCAATATGCTTCCACCAAATATTCATCTTATTTCTTACACTGTAAGGACAAAGAGTGAGAATCCTATACCAAATTGGGAGAATGACACATTACATAGACATAGTCTTGATTCCAGAATGCGTGCAGTCCAGGCCTAGCTGAAATCTCAGACTCGCCAGAGACTTCAGTGGAGAAAAAGCTTTGTATTTTCATTTTGACTTTCATTTTAACTCTTCTGTTGGAATTCTTGGGTCTAGAACTCAGAAGACCATCTGTGCTGCCAAATAGCCCACAGAAATTAATGTTGCGTTTTAAGTTTAGTAATCGGTCAGGGTATAGAAGCAAAAGTATGATGTATTTTAAAGTATTATATGTATTTCTTACTAAAAATTGAGTTCAGAAACTCATTTCCTGTCAGTTTCTAGAATTACAGGTTAAATTTCTTGTTTATATTTATTGTTTATATTTATTTAGCATTATCAATACTGCCTTTCAATTTGCATAATCTAGAAACACATGCCACTTTAGGTGTTATAATCTAGGCACATATATTGTTGGTTATATTTGTGATTCTCTGAGTGATTCCTTTCCCCTTTCAAAATCTGATTCTTTGTATCTGAGAAGGGAGCTGCTTTCTTGAGAGATTCCTACTTTTTATTACATCAAGCAAAGTTATTCATTCATTTGTATCTAGAAATTAGAGTCCCTAACCACAACATGTTTTATGTCACAGAAGGAACTTATCTTTTCCATGCAAACTTTTGGGAAATTGTTCCTGCAAAGCTTTCCCTATATAGGTGGGACTGAAGAACAGGGAGAGAAATGAAAAAAGAAGTGAAAGAGAAGTGGAAAAAAAAAATAGAGAGAAGTGAAAAGCTAGTTTGTGCACTTCATTTTGAAAAGTTTGCCATTTGCCTATTTTATTCTTCTTTCTCTTTCTTTCAGAAATCTCCTCTACGTTTACCCTCAGAGGCTGAATTTTGCTAACAGACCAGCTTCTGCAAGAAACATTACTATCAAGATCCAGTTTATGTGTGGTGAAGACCCATCCTGTGCAATGCCGGTAATAAAAACTGAGCATTTTCAGCAACCTTTTGCTTAGGTGCATTCCTAAGGAACCACTGAAGAGACAACTCACTGTTTACTTTATGTTGCCACAGTTTCTAGTTGGGTCTGAGGAAGGCAAACATCAGAGAGATTGTGAAGCTTGTCATTTCATCGTGAAGCAGAGCTGCAGTCCTGACTCATGCCAGCAAAAAACTGTCTCTTGAGTGGAGCATGGGCATATCCCTCCCTCTTATCTAACTCTTCCTACTTTATTTTCAAAAGAGTGGCAATATGTTAAACCAATGCCATGTTGGAAACTTTGCCGGTATAATTAACTGAGCCTCAGAAACCTTTTAAGAATGACGCATTCTGCCTTCCAGTGTAACCCATCCATATGCACTGTGTGTACACAAAGGATGTAACACTGCTACACAGAAGTTGGAATATTCATTGCATGAATGTGAATGGGTGCACAATCATGCAGCTTAGTTAGAGGGTTTTTTCTGAACCATCGTGTGTGTTAAGGCACATGAATGCACTCCTAGCAGAACAGGCAGTGCTGTCAGTGTTCAGGTCATCCAACATTTCTCACTATAGGATCCTGCCCTCAATTTTACTAAGCTTCAGGTGTTAGGCTTGAAGTGCTTTATCCCTGTAGGCATCAGCTTCACACTGAAATTTTTGGGAAACTTTCAGATCATGTCATTGGCTATTTAAGAATGACATGGGATAACGACTTTTGTGATTTTAGTTATGCTAAAGGGAAAAATAGTGAACGGAAATATTACTTTGAGGAACCCTAATTCAGCAATATGTTGGAGCAGGAACTGACACCTGATCAGCCTTTATGAGTATGCTGGCACAGTGCATACTTTACAGTTGTACATTCCTTACTCCAGATGAGCTCTGAAATTGAAATCAGAGCATCAGCACAATATTTTCCCAAGCCACATTTCTTCTTCTGGAGCTATGCCATACGTGTGTAACACTTATCTTTCACACAATACTGCAGTGTAGGTTTTGTTAAATTTTGCCCATGTCACTAATTAAGTTTTGATGAACACTTAGGACAGAGGCAGTTTGTCTTGCATCACTCTGCACTGTGAGTGTGAGCTTCACCTCAGTGCATATGGGTTTGTGCTGTACAGATATCCTTGTCTGAGCTTATTTCCCTGGTCTCCCTTTAAGGTTGCTGGATTCCAGCACCTTACCACAGAGGCTGAAATGAGAAAAGTGAATCAAACACCATTAAACATAAAGGAGCTGTGGACCTCTAAGGTTAAGGTGAGGTGAACCTCACCCTAAATGGTCAAGATACAACTGAAAAACAAACTTATAAAAGATAATTTAACATTTTAACATTTGATGAAAGGCAATGTGGTAATGTTCAAGAGGCTTATCACAACTTCATTTCTGCAGTTCCTAACTTTTCATAGTGCATGATTGGATGATGTAATATAAGATAATCAGTGCCTTTGCCCCATCTTCCTGGTGTTTTACACTGAATGTTGTGTGGGGAAGATGCCAGGTAATAACACATTTGTTTCAACATGCAAAGATCAAACTGAAGGGTTATTTTCAGCTTTGAGATACTGTCTTAAAATTGATACAGGATGATAACTATTAAATACTTTAGATCTGACTGCTGTTACTTTCTTTTCCTCTTAATGCAGGTAATTTTTGGGAAATCTTCAGGCCCAGAATTTGTGCAGGAGATATACACAGCTATCACATATCATAACAAGTAAGCATTCTTATTATTTGTATGAGGTGAGATCTATTATTCATAAATTCTTTACATAACTCTCAGCCTACACAGTTAATCAAAGAATAATGGTACTAATCCATTTTAAGCTTTATTTTTTATGAGTACTTGTCAGTATTTAATTTGGATTACTACATGCATTTGCGTAAGTGACCATTGCTTTATTTTGTTTGGAGCTCTGTAGTCAAAGGTTAGTCAAAAATATTTGTAGTCTGAAGATTAAGGAATAAAAGCAGGAAGCAGCAGCTCGACTCTGTAATAACATTCACTTTGATGAATTCACAGATCCAAAAGAGCTGAAGGGGCTTTCTCTTATGAATGTGAATTCAAGATTTGTTTTTATACAGTAACAGCTGAAATCCCAAATTAAGATTGAATGGTTTTGAAAGTAAGAAGATTGGTGATAACTTGAAACATTCCAGCTGATACACTCTGCATCTGTGCTTTCCCTGATTCAAAGCTGTAGATAGTTCATATGTATGTCCAGAGATGGGTGTACCCCATTTGCTTAACTTTTCTCAGAGGCTGTCTTCAGTATCTATACTTTTCTTATAAACATCTGGAAGCCTACTGGCAAACACGCCTTCTGCCCAGTCTCATACTTACTCTGGAGATGTGCGTGTCTTTTTTTTAATTTTATTTTATTTTAAACAGGTCTCCTGACTTTTATGAAGAAGTTAAAATTAAACTGCCAGCAAAGCTCACAGAGAAACACCATCTATTGTTCACATTCTATCATATCAGTTGCCAGCCAAAGCAAGGAGCATCTGTGGAAACCGTTGTCGGGTATTCAGTAAGTTTCCTTTAATAAAAATGTGTATATGTGTGGTGGGTAAGTGGGTATGGTGTGCATCCTATGCATATAGACTCTGCTTGTCAAGACTATTGTCACACCTTTCCTTTCTGGTTGTGGTAACACATCAAAAACTGTAGAAGGTCCTCATAGTCAATTCACAGGTAACACAGGCATGTTTGTATGTTCATTAAGTGTACAGGTTTTAAAAATACAGATGAAACTTGTGCTATGTTACATTCTTGTCCTGTATCTTTACATTGGTAAGCATCTTTGAAGTTGATGAATTCACACAAAGCAAGTGAAGTTTGGTATACGCCTAAATATTTTCAACAATAGTGCTTTATAGCATAGCACCTAATTCAGTTAGATTCTATTAACTAGAAAAAAAAATTAAAAAGCAGTTACTGTTATTTACTGTTATCTAACATGGTCATACATGAGGTAACAACTAAAATAATATTTTAAATTAAGCTTTATAATGCATAGTTTATCTTAAAACTGGCCTTTACCCTTGTCAAAATAAAAAACACAAAAAATCCAGAAGCCAAAACGTAATTCTGTCACTTTGGTTTATCTTCATGTTGAACCTAGCATGTTTTAGCATAAGAAATGCATACTGCAGTATAACCTCTTTGACATTTTTCTTTATCAATAGATATTTTTAACTAGAGAGATTTTAAAATGAGACGAAAGCATAAATTATGGTAATACTTTAGATTGGAAAAAGTCCTAGTGCTCTTGTACTGTGGAGGCAGACAAATCCTATCCATTTGTTCTGGTTGTGAAGTATGTGTTTGTTTTTGACTCCAGTACCAATAATCCTTTCAAATGGGCTTGCTTTTGTGGACAGATACAGTTCCAGCAATTCCAATAGTATTGGTAAGAAGTAAATTAGCCTGTGGTTCAAAAGCAAGACTTGACATAGGCGAGGACTTAATTTTTAGGTTTCTACTCACCTAAATATGAAATATTTCTGCACTGTACTACTCAAATGCACAGCCTCTTTCAGATTTAAATAAGAGCAAAAAGAATTGTGTCCAGATATCAATACAGAGTTCAGATGGGTCATTCTGACTCTAATCCTCATGGTGACATTGAGCAAAATGTTCAATTTATCCCTAGCAAAACTTTAACTCTGTTGATTTGCTTCAAAGCCAAAGATCAGCCTATTCAAGACAAGTTATTTTTTAAATAAGAACATGGGCCCTATTAAATCTTTCTGATAGGATTTATTTGAAAAATATGTCACACATTAAAAGCTCTGTGTTTGTTTTCTTCAAAAGAGTTGGTTTGTAAAGCAGTCTTGTACATTTTTCTACAGTAGCTATCAGTGAATTTAAAATGCAAATTACTGTTGAATGGATTGGAGCAGAGAAACTCAGGTCAATATCTCATTTGTTGTTCTGTTGACTGTCCATAACAAATTAGATAAATAGCTCTAATCATATATAGTCATGAATATTGCTGCATTTTCTCTTCATTTGTTTCAGTGGCTGCCAATTCTGCTAAATGATCGCCTTCAAACAGGACATTATTGTCTTCCTGTTGCATTGGATAAGCTGCCTTTTCACTACTCGATTCACTCTCCTGAGGTAACAAAGAAAATTATAAAAAGATAATATTTTCCCAGTGTAGAAGAACATTATGAGTATTTTATGATCTAACATTAGTGTCTGTTTGTAGACAATTGCCCCTTTTTGTACTTTAAAGGGTGAAAGCTCTGGAGAAAAATGTTGTTGTTATTTTTATTGGTGTTATTATTATTTTAAATTGTTATATTGTGTTTTTTAAATTATTAATCCAAACAGATCATTGCAAATTGTCTAACCAGTGATACATCTGTTTAGAGGGCGTCAATTTAATAATTTGCTTTTTCACAGCATGATTTGCTCATTTTTTGTGGCTGCATGGGAAAGGGAGAGGAAATGAAATCAGGTGCTGCTACTAGAGCACAAAACTGCCATCTGAGTAAAATATGGCAACTAGGAAACTGTCAACAGGTTTAGAAAATGTTCATGGCTTTAAAAACTGTCCATGGGTACGACATCACCAATGAGTGCCTTTGGCATTGCGTTAACTGTGAACTTCTAACCTTAAAAAATTCCCGTAAGGTGATGTGCATTCACACTGTCTATGCTAGGCATCCAGCTGAAAAGTTCCACATTTCCCTTTTCAATGCATCAGTTTTAATTCATATAGTCTATAACAGCAAGAAGATGCCTAACTTGGGTCCTCTGTATGGCATTGAATTAGGTATCTGAAGTGAAGTGAACACATGAAGACCCTACAGACCCATGTAAACAGGCTTTCTGTTTGATCATTGAAAGGAAGACAATGATTCCCGTATTTCTTTTCTATCACAGAAAGTTCCACCACAGACACCGCCTATTAAGTGGGTTGAAGGACACAAGGGTGTTTTCAATATTGAAGTGCAAGCTGTTTCATCTGTTCACACCCAGGTAATGCACCAGAAGCAATATGAAGTTGTAGTTTCATTTCAAAGAGAGTTCAGATGTACAGGCTGATTGAAGACTGGAGACATTTAAGCCTCCACAGGTTTGAAAACAACTAAAATGTTCCTACTGCCTTGTAGCTGTGGAAAGAACCTGATATTATCAGTGAATGAAATCCATGGGTTCAGTGAGTGAACAAATGAGCACTCTCAGCAGCCAGTCACATCAAGTGATAGGGAGTCTGATGTCCTCTCATCTCAGCAGAGATCTGCTGAGGCTGTGTTTGAAGGACACTGGCAGGGTGCAGTGCCAGTTTCTTCTGTGTGTGTCTTCTGTTCTGCGAAGTTAGGTCAGACAATGTACCCACATCTGCAGAGAAGCATGGCATCTCCCCTCCTTCAGGGACAGGATGCACTGCCAAAATGCTTTAGGCAGCTCAGCCTTCCATGCCATGTGGTCTAGGGACCCAAGCTTAGTGCTGAATGAGAACTCTAGGAATCTGGTCATTTAAGTGTGATAGAAAATCAGAGCTTTCCCATTTTTGTTGGAATTTGAAGCTCAACAGATTGCTTGTTTCTGGTGTTTTATTGTGTCTCCTACTCCCTTTCTTATTCTGGTTAACTCTGATAGCTATGTCCAAACAACCAGAGATCCTGTGTCTGAAGCAGGTCTGCTACCCTTTTATAGCATACTTTTTACATACAAGTGTGGCTTACTCATAAGGCACATAGCTTGTACATAGCTGGAAGTGAGACTTAGATGCAGGTGTCAGAGGAGCTATAAACTTAGGATGTGACAGGGAGAAGGAACAGCATTATCATGAAATGAAGCAATCACTTTACTGCAGCTGTTAGCTTTTCTGCTTTTAATCTGAGCTGACCACATTCTGAATTTGAACCAGATGAAAAGGAGCAAAGAAATCATTGTGCCAGTTAACTTAGAAATTGGTCTCTAGAGCTAATCACCACTTTAAGTCAGAAGGGTTAAAATATTTTTTCTCCCCATATCAGGCTCTGCTTAGGTAGAAGCAGGCTGACCTATATCAACTTTGTTAACTGTGAGTGCACGGTATTTGCAGGACAATCACCTGGAGAAGTTCTTCACTCTATGCCACTCTCTGGAAAGTCAAGTGACCTTCCCCATTCGACTGATGGACCAGAAGATCACAGAGGCTACACTGGAACATGAACTAAAGCTCAGCATTATCTGTTTGAATTCTTCACGCCTTGAACCTCTTGTTTTGTTTTTACATTTGGTACTAGATAAACTTTTCCAGCTGGCTGTACAGCCCATGGTCATAGCTGGCCAGACAGGTATTTACTGATGCATGGTCATGGAATGGCAGTGTAAGCAAACTAAATATGTGGATGTGGAAAAGCTTGCTAATTATCCAGGCTCAGATTTAGTAGTTGGGTGGTCCACTTCAGAAGGACCACCTTGAGTACTTCTCAAGACAAAATTTCACAACGCAATTTAATCAGGATTGATTAGATTGTCTGTCCTTCTCCCCACACATAAGACTCTTAGAGGTGCCTCTCTTTTAGACATAGTTTTAATTGTAATTGTTTACTCACCTGGAGAGACATGTCAGAAGCAGGTTTGTGGTTTAATTTTGTTTAGAGTTAGTTGCTTTGCAAGGGAAACACTGGCAAAATAACTTATTCTACAGCTGACACTGCTGATTGCACCACTTCCTCTGCCCAAATATTTTTAGACAGAATGGAGTGAACACAAAAACAGAGATGATATAGTCATGCATTTTATGGTTCTGAAGCTGCCAGCTGCCTATTACTTATGTTATATCTGGAAGGAAAGCATACTTGGAGAGAGTGGTGCGGTTGATTTCCTATCTCATTTTGATAATCAGTACTTGTCATTCACTATATTATTTGTGGAAGAGCCTGGTAGCTTGTATTTCCCTGTCAGCTGGAGGAGAATGAGTATTGGTGCCTTTCAAGTAGATATTTTATCGGAAATGCCTGAAGGCTGCTAGAAATGATAATTAACAGTTAGGGTCTGCCTTTATGTAGCACTAAGTGGTGGAGAAGCAGGAAGTAGGTCTATTGAAGATGCGTTATTGGTCTATATACACTTTGATTCTGGCATGGTATAACAACTGCTATCTGTAGCTGTGAATTTGTTAAGGACAGAATTAAAGCATGTATGAATTAGTTGAAATGCCCTGATCTATTTGTGTTACACCCTTCAGGGCTGAGACTAATTCTTGCCTTTTGCTTCACAGCCAACTTCTCGCAATTTGCCTTTGAATCTGTCGTTGCAATAGTGAACAGTCTCCACAACAGCAAAGATCTGAGCAAAGACCAGCATGGGAGAAACTGCCTTCTGGCATCTTATGTCTACTATGTATTTCGACTGCCAGACCCTCAAAGAGAAGTGGCCAAACCAGGTAATATTGATGCAATGGTTGCAAAAGAATTCTTTTTTCTTGGTAAATGCTAGTTAGTGTGCTGCTTCTGAGACATAGGAAACTGACCCATAAAATAGCAAAACAGAACTTCTTATACCCAGACCTTTCAAGCACAGCACCGTTTAGATATATCAGTTTTCTCAGAGGGTCAGGATCTGAGTGCTGCAGAGAGCAACATAGATTTGCCTCCCATAATCTCTCTCTCACTGTCCTTTGTTTAAAATCCAGAGTCTGGGTCAGAGGGTTTTGTGGCTACATGCAACATGTAGCTCCATGGAGACAGAAGTGCAAGACATGTCCTAAACTGAGGTTTTCTTCAAAGAAATTTCCTCCAAAATTAAAATGGCCTTAAGGTGCCAATTTCTTACTGGCCTGTAAATCAGTTAACTGTTTTCCATGCAAATGAACTTACGGCTAAGTGGCACAAGCCCAAGCTTTGCTAATTTCTCCATTGCATTAAACATGTCATCAGAGAATAAAATCCTGTACATTGGCCAACAGGTTGAGGGAGACAATATTTCCCTTTTATTCAGTACTGATGAGGCCACCAATGGAGTGCTGTGTCTAGTTCTGGGTTCCCCAGTACAAGAGAGAGATGGATATAGTGAAAAAGTTGAATGGAGGGCCACCAAGATGATCAGTGAACTGTAGCATCACTCCATGAAGAAAGTCTGAAAGACCTGGGACTGTTCAGCCTGAAGAAGAGGGGGATCTAGGGGTTCTTACCCATTTCTCTAAATAACAATGGAGGGTGCAACAAAGAACAGAGTCAGGCTCTTTTCAGCTGTGCCCAGGACAAGAAGCAAAGGGCACAATCTGGAATACAAGAGATTCCATCTAAACATCAGGAAACGCTTCTGTACTGTACCAGTGACGGAGCAATGGAATAGGTTGCCCAGAAAGGTTGTGGAGTCTTCCTCTTTGTAGATACTCAAAAACCAGGACAGGGACCTTGGTAACCTGCTTGAGGAGGGGTTTGGATGAGATGACCTCAAGAGGACCTTTCTAACCTTAACCGTTCACTGATTCTGTGATTCTGTTGGTGTCCATTGTCCTAAAACCTATAGGATTCATATGATCAATTGCTATGTATTGACTGACATACCACCAAGCAGCTGTGCTGTAGGAACTAAAGATATGGAAGTCTTTTCCAAATACTCATTTAAACCTCCCTTGAGTAACATTTAGGCTGACATTTGGATGGGCTAAAACCTCTAAGTTTGCCTAAAGATTAGTAAATCTTTATCGTGGAAAAATAAGATCCACCGGGAAGCTGAAAACTATGTAATTGTTTAGCGAAATTCCTACAGGCAAATCTACCAGCCTTCTTGGCTACTTTGAGTATGATGTTAAATTTTATCTGTTCAGGCACGTGAATCTTGTCTTGATCTATAGAAAATTAAAAAGAGGTGATAGAGGGAAGAAAGAACTACTACAGTAGTGCTGCTACTCAGATAGTCTTCTTAATCTTTCACAACCACACGCACAGTCACCTTATCGTAGACCCTGTAGTCTCCCAAAATGTCTTTTCCTTGTTATTCAGTGCCTAATTAATTTGTTAACAAAGCTGTTGGTGTTGAGATTTTTGAGAACTCTATACTATTCATACTGCTGATGCTATAGCAGCACCGAGCAGAGATCTCAGTGAATCTCAATAAATATGGCCTTCAGTCTTATTTCAAACATCTCCCCCTGAGCAGGTGCAGGGGGCAGTGCCGTTCTGTCGGAGTCTCGTTATTACACGTTTGGTCGTGCTTCTGCAGTGGCTGTGGGGAGTAAACTTCTGCAGAGCCGGGTTATAAGCTGCAGCAATCCTGACATTACTGTTACACAGGCTGCTACTGATGAGGAGGTCAAAAGCATCATGTCATCTAAGGTAAGAGAAGGAAGTCAAGTATCTGGAGAAGTGTATGGGCCTAAACCTGGGCTGAGAATCTAGATTTGCTCTTTAAGAGTTGGATTTGCTTCTTGTACATATCATTCTGGTGATATGTATACATACTAACCAGAGTTGGATTTGCACCAGAAGCATCTGCTGTTTTTCTGATTTGGCATGTGCATATATTATATCCCCTTTGTTAAATTTTGATGTCTCCTATCAGTAAGTAGAGCAAGAGCTAAGAACTCTGACCAAGTTTGAGGCTTAGCCACCCCGCAGAAAGAATAGCTTTTCCAAGGTGCTTCACTCTCCCATTCTTCATGTTTAAGTTCTGTTCACATTATTTCCTAGAGTGTTCAGGGAGACATGCTCCAGCTTTCAGAAAGCCAGTGTGAAAAAAGACTGCTGTTGATTACAGTGGGAACAGGTTCACTTTCTAAAAGCAGTGAAAGAGTCCTTGAGATGGAAATAGGTTTCCTAAAATACACCGATAATTTATTCTGATTCCTCTTCACTCTTTTTATTGTTATTTTATATTCACAAAACCTGTTTCATGGTAAATAGTTTCCCATTAAATAAAAAATAATTAGGCAATATATATAGCAACAGCCCCATGATTTGATATCATCTACAGTGAAGATGTCTTGTGTGGGTTTTGTAACTGAGTCTTTCCAAATGCTTAATTCACACACAGAGTGAAGTACAATCTTCATCTGTCTTTCTCATCCAGAACTACACATGCCACCAAGAGATTACAGGATAGGAAGGGATGAACTAAGAAGCGTGATTTTGCTTCCCTGATGGGCACCAAGCGCTTGCTGATCTCCAGTGTCCTCTGCTCATCTCAGAGCTTTTTGAAGACAGACGTGTTCATCTCTCTAGGGGAAACAAAATCTAAAGTTCCTCATTCAGCAGAAACTAGGAAGCCTGGGCTCTCACAGCTACAGGATTTTACCCCTGTGCAGGGAGCCTGCTCCAAGCTACAGCCCTGGCAGAGCTCTGCAGCATCTTGGAACCATATGCCCCTTCCTTTTGCTTTGAGTGTTATGTATGTGAAATTCTGCTTCTCAAGAAGGTTATTTTCAGAAACATTTTGAGGTCTTTTTTCCAGTGAATGATCAGGTGCATCTCCAGTTAAAGTGAACAACGGCTTGTCTTTAGCAAACTAAACCATCACTAGTAAGGTGCATAGGCTTTGCTAATCTATTTGGTTTGTTTTTATGGGTATATGCATACATCCAGAGCAATTTTTAATAGTGTAGATTTCAACTTAATAGCCTTACAAATTTTATTCTAAGGTACTGTGTCCTAAACAAACAAAAAAACAAACAAAAAAAACTGATTTCAGGATATTTTTATTTTTTCCAAATTAATACACAGTTAAAACATTTGATATTACAGCTTCATCACATTGATAAATGTAGCAATTTGCAATGCTTGAGTGACTACTGCCATTTCACTGTCTACATTATCATTACTTTTCGTGGAAGGAAGAATCCCAAATGAGAGTTTATTTAGGATGTAGAACTACCGAATATACTTGAAGGACCTTTCAAAAGACTTTCGAGGGTGAAATTTAGAGCTTGCAAAGCACAGCTGCAGTGCTGACGTTGGGCACATGATGTCAGTGTTGGTATTTTCACACTCCTGTGTCTGCCAAATTCAGGTGGTCTTTGGCCTCCCCGAGGGAGGAGGACCGGTGGGAGAGAAAGAAGCAGAAAAGATGTTCAGGTGAACATCTGTATTTACCTGACAAGAAAACACCACTGCTGATTTATTTTCTGGTAATTAGCATGTTCTATGCACTAACTTATTATGTATATATTTCTTCTGGCCATTCTCTTCAGCCTGTGGATCACAGCTCCAGTCGGATGTCTTTTTACATTGAAGGAACAAATGATATGCCAAGCGTTTGTGCAAATCCAAGACCATCCAATAAAAAGGTAGGCAAATTAACAGAGCCTGGAGTCTCTGGGGACAGTGCTGGTAATAAGCACTTCTACACATGGAGAGAGGAGAGGGAGAACAAAATAACAACCAGTTTTGTTGAACAGGGAGTCTGTGGTGGAATACTGAATCTGTGGGTAAATATTGCCCGAACGTTTTTGCCTCTGCTCCAGAGTCTTTAGATTCTTTTTCTGGGACAGATTTAGACAAGTAGCAGCCTGCCCAGATCCTCCCTTTTCTCTCTTTCTCAAGGTGCTAGGGCCTCTGTCTTTTTTCACTGCTTTTTCCCCTTGGATACCTGCCTTTACATGTTACCATAAATTGCATTCAGACACGTTTGCCACCTCAGTCTTCTGTAAGGAATGTTTTACTTCTCCCCTTTTTGTGGCTTTTAGAACCAAGAAATTCCTCCTCATCCTGAGTATGTAACCCCAAATAGCTTTTTGGCAACATAGAAGATACCATATTAGATAGCTAATTCCTCCAGAGCTGCATCTCATGTTTGGCATTAATCAGCAGGAGTGGCTTTGGATGAAGAAGCTAGGGAAAAACTCTACAGTGAGCAGTCCAGAAATTGTGTTGTGGTTAAGAGACACTTGTTCCTTCTTATTCCTGTTTATCATTTTGATTTATGTCAAAAAGCATAGGTTCATACCCATCCTTAATCTTGTCTGCATTATTGTGTTCTATTGAATGTAATAGCCTTAGGAATTTCTTTAGCTTTATTTTTTTGTGTGTCAGAAACAGGCAATAGACACTGCAATAAATGCTTAGTCCAGATCTGAGCTTCCTAAAAGTTGAGATCATTGAGACTATGAGTCTTATGTTAGGATCTCACTGCAAAGAGAGTGGTGTCCAACCAAAAACTTGATGAAGGGTCTGCTGTGGTTGTTTCTGTGTCTGTCTCTCCCACCACAGAGTTAATCTTACTTCTGCCTTCTCTCAGGAAACACAAATGGACTAAATAGCAACACTCAGGAGAGAGCAGAGGATGTGGCTGCTCACTGCCAGGCACACAGCCAACAGGCTGAAGATGGACCAAAGTCATTTTCCAATTTGGTTATCCAAGGTTCTGGATCCACAGAAAAATGGATCCAAAAGCCTGATTGCTGCCATCATTACTTATGTGGCATTTTAGTAAAATCAACCTTCTCATCCTACGGGGATGTCCACATGTCCCCAACCAGCTACTGACTCCAGTATGAGGGATGTTGAAGGTGTGAGTGTTGGGGGTTGGTTGACACTGAAGGAAGAGTTGGATGAAAAGCCATTGACCAACACTTTGTGTTTATTATCTAGCACTTTCATGAGGAGCTGGCACTGCAGATGGTGGTCAGCACGGGTATGGTGAGAGAGACTGTCTTCAAGTACGCCTGGTTCTTCTTTGAACTCCTGGTAAGATATATCAGTGGTGTTTTATATCAAGTTGATGGTGAAATGTAGCATGTACAGCAGTCACAGCTTTAGTTGGACCACAATGTCTTCAGTTATTCAATCCCACTGTGACATTATCTGTGATGTTATCTGTAAAATTCCAGATAATAGAAGTACATGTGAAGAATTCTCCATATTCACTCCCATTCAAATTGACATCCTGTAACACCAAAATCTCACATGAACTACATGCACAGTGGTCTACAGCTACAGAAGTCTGAAAGACTTGTCAAACTGAGCCCTTTCTTCCTTTTCTGTGAATAATTGCTCCCATTTCTTACACTTTGTTAATAACATAGGTGAAGTGGCAAGGCTTCCCAAACTCAGTTTTACAGAGCCCTGAGGTGACAGAGGCCACTGGAAATTTTTTTGACATACTGGTTTCCACTGAAAGCATATAAACAACACAACAGCAGGTCAAGGAGTGGGAATTAACTCCAAAAGTGTCATCATGAGGGCCAGAAGGTACAAACAGCAGAATTTCAGAGCTTCAGGGGCAGGGGACCGGTGAGGGTCATCCCAGCCTCAGTGCTAAGAGCAGCTAGCCAAGTGATCATGAGCAAGAATGAGTGACCATCTACGGTCAAGCCGTAGGCTCTCTGTTGTCATTGCCAATAAAGGTAGGATTTGTCAAGTTACTCTGAGAAGATGACGGTGGCTACATTCAGGGTGAAATAAGTAAAGAATCTTATGAATCTTACTCTCATGAACTAACTTAAAGCAGTAGTTATATCTCCATTATACCTCTGTTTCCTTTTTTTTTTCTTTGCAGATAAAAAGCATGGCTCAGTATGTTCACAATATAGAGAAACAGGACAACCCTCGAAGAAGCCGGTTCTCTGACCGTTTCAAAGATGATATTACCACCATAGTTAGTGTGGTTACTTCAGAGATTGCTGCACTTTTAGTCAAACCACAGAAGGTAAATGTATGAAATAAGCATCATGGCTGGTCATGTTACATTACACTAAGCTGTATTTAATCCTATTTTACCTTCAAGAGTGTCACAAGAATTAGACCAAAACTGAGGCTGTAGTCTTGGTGTGGGAGGGAATCCCTTTTCCTGAAGACAGGAAAGGTTGGACTCCCCCTTTCAGTAGCAGTGTTGCTTTATGTTTGGTTGTTCAGCCTGTGTGTGGCTTTTTTCTTTTATTCCCTTTTCCCATTACCTTCAATCCTACTGCATAGCGCTTCTTTCTATGTTTGACTTCCCTGGTTGTAACATGAATGCAATGTACCTCCTGAGGTCTGCAAAACCTAGCCATGAGTGATATAACCCCAAATATCTCTGAAGATGCATTGGTCACATGAAACTCAAAGACAAGAAATAAATGTAAAACCCATGTAAGTCTTTCTCCCGGTATATTTTAACGTTCCATTAATATAACAGATTATTAAAGCTAAAGGGATCATGAAATGCAATTTGTATTTTAACATCAGTACTGTTAACTGGCATCACTGATGCCACTCCCCACTGGCCATTACATAAAGTGAAGGCCACAGATACCCAGTGGGTGACTTTTGTTCACTCTGTTGTTGCAGCTGGTTTATTTTCATGCCCCAGAGCTGCCAAAGCACTATGCTGGCAGGGCAGTACGTTCTGCCACAGGGCAAACCAGGCTGGAAAGCTGACCTGGTCAATTACTGCTCAACCAGCTTGGGTCCTCAGTCCAGTTCTCCACCTGTGCCCAGCTGTGCTGTCAAGCGGCTGAAACTAGTGAAGGACCACAACCGGACAATTGAGGAGAGGGAATGGCATAGTTGACCATCACTGTCCACCAAAAAGTTGTTTCTGAAGTTATCAGCCTTTGTTCCACTCCATCCTTTGGTGTGCTACTGTGATGGCCACGTGCAGGGAAAGCATTTCATGGAAATGTTCACTTAAGGCATCAGTGATTTTTATTTATTATGTTGTGTGATAAAAAATTGCTACATTAAAATGTTTTAATAGAACTGTAAGTTTTGCCAATATATTAGTATTTTATGGCTTTTTCATGAGAAATACACGAGTTTTTATGGACTGTTAAATCAATTCAATTTTGATTGAGTATACAGAGCCTAATTATATGTTAAAATCTTACTGCAGTGTTTGTAGAATTAAGGTTGATGATTAGTTGTACAGAACAGCAGGAGCTGATACTTGTCTGCTTTTTAAACCCATGAAGTTATAATCTGTATGTTTCGATACATGGTTGGTCATGTTAGATTCAACTGAGGTTTAGAATACCCTGTAAGCTGGTGGGAAACTATTTTTTCAGCACAGTTGAAAAATATTTTGCAGTGTAAATTCATATCATAAAATATATATATATATATGTTCCTGAAAAGCAACAGAAAGGTTGAAAAATGAAAAATTAAGTCATAAGCACCCTGAGGTGCTGCACACCTGCTCTCACTAGTCAGAGATAACAGTAGCAGTAACATTTTTTGCAGTCATCTCCTGTCAGTCTTCAGTTAACCCACCTGAGGGCTATGAGCATTAAGCGCGGGCAGACCCCTTGGGCACCTCCACAAATTCTTCTTGGTGAACAACATATGCTACTGAGCTATTATAATTTAAACTGATATGTTTGGAATAATTGTACCCTTGTTTTAGAGTGTACGTGGAGTTCTTTGTGTGCCTGTGGTAATCAGGCCAATTGTAAATATAAGGGAGTTTAGTTGCCAAGTGTTAGAACCCACAGGTTTATCTTAGAGATAATGTTTTTCTGATCAGCTTTAAACATGAAATTTCTAAACAAAGTACTTGGCATTCCATCAGTATATCCAGAGAATATTTTTATTAATAATATTTTAAAACAATATGTTTAATACCTAAACATTTTTTGCGGCGAGGAGAGGCGAGGAGAGGCAAGGCAAGGAGAGGCGAGGAGAGGCGAGGCGAGGCAAGGAGAGGCGAGGAGAGGCGAGGCGAGGCAAGGAGAGGAGAGGCATATACAATTTTTGAGCTGTTAGGTAGTTCAGAACTGGTTTCAATTTCCATTTCAGTGTTGTCAGCCCAAAGGTTTGCAAAGATAAACTTGGTCATTCTTCCTATTCCAATTTTTCTCTGAAAGCAGAAACAGTTGAAATCATTTACAGGAGTGATTCTGCATAATTCTAACAAGATCATGTAAACTAGGGAAGTGAAACAATTTGTCCAGTCTATTCCATGACATGTTTCTGGGAGCTGTCCCCTGCAGTATTTTTCAGTGATTCTAAAAAGTCTTCCACCTTTGAAGGTGACATTTATATGAAGGTGACATGACATTTATAAATCATAACCGTCTTTCCCCTTCTCTTTCCCCACCCCCTTATTTTTTTAAAGGAAAGTGAACAAGCAGAAAAAATTAATATCAGCTTGGCATTTTTCCTGTATGATCTTCTTTCTTTAATGGACCGAGGATTTGTGTTTAATCTCATCAAACATTATTGTAATCAGGTATGCATCATGCGTGATTGGGATTGTGCTTGGCTTATTGCCAGTCTTGTGTTCTGTTCTGTTTGATTCATTTATCCATCAGGATCCTGTGAGTTGTGTTAAAGGGTAAGGTAATTTTCCTATTCCTACTGCATATACAGAGAGTTTAAACCTCTTGATTTGTGGTCTGCAGGAAACAAAACAAAACAAAACAAAACAAAAGAGTAGAAGTTAGGATTATTTTAGAAATGCCATACTTTACACTGCTGCAGGGCATCCATGGGCTACTTTTCTTCCCTTTCTTTTTTACATCCCTTAGTAGCAGCCCTTGTGATCCTCAAGGCCTGCAGAGTATATAGAGCAGCTTTGGTCTCTCACTAAAACATTGCTGTTATAGGCAATTTTTAGATTTGGGAGGTTCAACCAAAATCATCCACCTCTGTCTTCTTGCTTTACAAGTGTTGTGGTTTATCCTAGCTGAAACCAGGACAAAAAACCTCCAAAAAAAAAAATTAAAAATAAATTATGTTTTCAGGGTAGTAGTATGAAATTATTTGTTATATTTGAGTTGGAAGGTTTTCCTTCTTTCTAGTGAATCAATATACCTGCTGCAGATTTTCTGCCAAAACAAGGCAAAGCTGTCAGCTAATAGGAGATGGGAGAATTCAAGGTGTCTGCCACCCCAGTTTTGTATAGTATGTGCAAAACCCGACTAATATCAGTATTATTATGAAGGGGCATCACAAGACCACTGGTGCTGTGTGCTGACTAGCTGGCCTTTTGATGAATTTGCCACAGACTCAGCAAAGTGTTGTTTGATTTTAATCTTGTTATGTAAAAGGGAAAAAGTATTATGTGTTTTTCTTCTGGGAGGGAAAAAATAAATGACAGTCTCTTGGGAAGTTGGGAAGTCAGCCAGAAGGGAAAAAAAACATCACCCACCATTCCAAACAAACACTACCTAATGGATGGAAACAGTGGTTAGGTACAGGGAAACACTGAGCATTTTAATGCATGCTGGGCTATTTGGCTACTTCTGTTAAATTGGCTGATTCTGTTTCAGGAAGGAGGATATTTTACTGCATGGTAATTTAAATAGCAAACACCAGTCATGAGGCACATTTTTTGGTTTGTTTTTCTAGCTCTCAAACAAGCTGAATTCACTCTCCACCCTGATTTCTATGAGGCTGGAATTCCTGAGAATTCTCTGCAGCCATGAGCACTACCTCAATCTGAACCTCTTCTTCATGACCTCAGCCTCTGCTCCAGCATCCCCCTCCCCCTCTTTGTCCTCCCAGGTAGGCATCCCTCAGGCAATGGTATGTGGACTTCACCTGAACAACAAATGTAGAGAAAGATTTCTGTTGCTCTGTATTACTCTGCTTAGGTTAGAATTACTCAGCCACCACTGGATCAGGAAGAACAACTTCCTTCTTGTAAGAAAAGGGGCAAAAGAGTAAAGACTAAGGAGTGCTACTGCAAAATTTGACCTGTGCAAGTTAAAACTTAGTATGGGACAGATATATTTGTGGTAATTCTTCAGCATAATTCTAGAAACATGTAAGTAGGGAATGACTGTTAAGGTAGACATACAAGGTCTAAAAAGAACATGACTCTGAAGCTACAGAGCTTATTTCTAGGCACACCTATATTCCACACACACACAACCACAAATATGTATTTCAATATCAGTGTCTGGAGACATTATGGAAAATTGTGCATGTGGCAGTGCACAGCAAACTTTCAGTGCATTTGCCTTCTAGCTGAAGTTCCTGTTCTCCAGGTGGATGAAGGTGCTAGCACTATGTGAGTTAGTGACTAAACCACTGTAATTTTCAATATCATTGAAAATGTTTCTGTTGAGCTGTAGTGTTGTTCAGAGAAGGATTATCATTCTTTCCATGTTAAATAGCAGTGGTCTTTTCTTGGACTCCTCCCTACCCCATAGTACAGAATATGCTATGACTTTGCCAGTGATTTCTCTGAGTAATGGAGCAATTTAAATTTGTGGTTTCCTCTTCAAGTGTCATTGCTACAAATATGCTACATCTCATACCTTAAGGGTTCTGACAGGTCAATAATAGTAAATAACATTTTCTTGGAGTTTCTCCTGGTCTTGAAATCAAAGCATGAAAGTCCCAGAGTTTTGCTTAATGCTAATCCTGAATGTCAAAGGGCTAGGATAGGGGTCCACTGCTTGTGGAGGTAGGGGAAATCAGCATAGCTCTTGCAACTAGTTCTAGCAAATCAAAGCTGGGTAGGCACCAATTTGATCATTCTTTCCTTCAAGCAGCATCAACTCTTTTTCTCCTTTAGGAGTAACTTGTGAAGTGCAACCTACACAAATAAATAAAGCTTCCGAGAACCTTGCATGATTTAATACAATAGCTGACCATCCTTGCAATAATTCTGACCTGTCTGCAGGAATGCTACGTAACTACAGTTAGATTTTCAGTAAGAAATGGGGCTTTGTGAATAAATCTTTTGGAATTCCTGGAGAGTAGCCAAATTCACTTTAAGTGGACGTTCTTCACCTTAGTTTTATACCACACAAACAAATCACATCCAGTGCTTGTCTGCTTGAGGTTTAAATGGGAGTAGGTCGAGCTATGTGGATCCAAAATACAGGGCTTCTCAGAGATGTGGGTTTCATTTGATCCAGTATGCTGGAAGACATCTTCCATGATGTGGTATACTGCTTCTCCATGTGTTTGTTTTCTGGGACTATTCCCAGGTGACTGACAGAAATACTGGGGAGAATATTGAACAATATAAATTAAAAGCAAATTTTGGACTCATAAACCCCAGTAGCTGCACTGTGGAGTTGAGTCTAAGAGTTATGCTCACCTGATCAGGGGATAAAAGCATTTTAGGTGACCTATGGCACCTATGATTGGAGAAGCTAAAAAGTTCACAACACATATATAGCAGCAACTTTCCATTCCTGGACTGGCCATATATCAGTCATAGTCATAAGTTACAGCAGTTTGAAGGCTGCTCTAAATTATGCCTGCTGCCAGCTAGCTCAGTCAAGGATTTCCAGGGTGAAAGGAAACACTGTTCACATAACCTTCCTGACCTTACTTCCATGGTAGACATTGTGGATGCTGAAGAGTGCAGAGCTTCTGATTTCCAAAGTCCCCTTCATCTGCTCTGCAACAGTAAGAGCCATGAAGAATCCTGAACATGGAGAAAATTCTGACTTTGTCTCCTACCCAAACTGATAAACACAGTGTATGAATTTTATGTCTCAAAAAATGTCAAATGAGTTTCTGATTTGTGCAGATGGATGCTTTTTTATTTCACTCCCAGGTATTTTCCTCCAAAATGACCGAACTTCTTTTAATGTCTGTACTTCTCTGGTAGGATATTTTGTTGTCTACATGGACTGTCCTACAACATTTTTAAGAAAGTTTCATTTCAGTGATCATCCTTTAACTACTTCTAATATACTTCTGCAGAACTCTAGCTCCTGCTCTAGTTTCCAGGACCAGAAAATTGCTGGTATGTTTGACCTCTCATCAGAATACCGTCAGCAGCACTTTTTGACTGGCTTACTCTTCACAGAATTGTCAGCAGCACTGGATGCAGACAGTGAGGGGTAAGTATCCTAATCTGAAACTTTTAGAATGGAACGCTGTTACACTATTACTACTGGCTAGGACATAGTTTAACTACAGGTTAGTCCTGTTTATCCCCTGGATGCATTGAATATATCATGGCAATGTTGGCTGGAGTTATGAGAAAGAATATTTTCTGTCTTTGGCACAGAGTGGGTGAGTCCTGCAAAGCTTATTTGGTGCTCCCTCCATAAAGAAGCACTACTGCATGAACCTTCCTAAAGGTTCATATAAAAATGTAGTGGATGTTTAGATACCCACTACAGACATTCTCACAAATATTAACAAATCAGTCATTATGAAGAAAAATGATGGTGGAGAAAGGGAAACGAAAGAATGGTCTTCACCATCTTTAAATGAGTCACTTTGTAACACAGCAATAAAACAGTCACTGCTTTATCTGTGGTATGTTGATGGCAGTGAGTGCGAAAGTACTATTTGCTGCAGCATTGTTGGCTAAATAAGCAGACAGATCACAGCTTAAGATTTCAGTTGCTTTCCTCTCTAAAACAGAACTGCATTTGTCTAAGCTTAAGAGTTTAGATTAACTTTCTTCAGGATCTGGTGCTTATCTTTAAGCATCTCTCTTTGCCATTTTGAATTTTTATGAAATGCTTTGAAATACTTGGGTGCTCTGAACTGACTTGGCCTCGTAAGACAGCTATCTTTTGCAGGGAACATGTCTCTCTGCTCAGAGTGGATGTTATTCTATAGTAAATATTGAGGTATTAATTTGTTCCTTCTACCTTCTCCTTGTTTCTTAAATCTTTGATCTAAAAATAATTTCTGCATAATTCATTAATGGAGCTCACGGCTATTTTTTGTGTTAACAGGATTAGCAAGGTACAAAAAAAAGCTGTCAGTGCTATCCTTAGCCTGCTGAGTTCCCATGACCTAGACCCACGTTGCTCCAAAAAAGAGGTGAAGATTAAAATTGCAGCTTTATACCTCCCTTTGGTTGGTATTATTTTGGATTCACTGCCACAGCTCCATGATTTTACAAGTAAGACCCTTACTCGTTTGTCTTTTTCAGGCTCTTCACAGAATCACAATGGTTTGGGTTGGAAGGGACCTTCTAATTCTACCCCCCCTTCCATACATACCTACATACATGCAGGTACACCTCCCAGCAGATCAGGTAGACTCTAGTAGCTTGTCTAAACAATCTGACTTAAACATTTAAAAGTATACCCTAAGCGCTGAAATTCCCCATAGTTCAGCAAGGTTGAATATTTCTTTACTTCCAAGTAAACAGGGTTTTTAAAGATAGGAAAAATTTAAATGTCCTCACTCCATGAACAAACAATAGGCCAGAGATATATATCTGTAGAATCTTGCAAAAAGATTTTGCAAGAAATATTGAGATACAGATAGGTTTAACAGACAGTGGGAAAGAAAACAAGAATGATAGGGACATTGCATTACGTCACAATTAAATAAATTGGATTGTATACCTTCCACATTTTTCTATTGCTCTTTAGGTTTATTAACATGATATCGAAATTAATCTCCAGTAAATTTAACTATCAGTCAGGAAATATGTTCTTATCACCTGTTATAACTTTAAACTTTGCCCTATATTATTAAGCCTTTTAATAAATTTTTATCTAAGTACTTCCTTCTGTTTTTCTACAAGTATGCTCATATGAAGCTGCTCAGAATGACAATTTGACTGTTTATTTGAGAGTAGATCTTTGCAACTTGGAAAACTACCTCTCACTTTCATAAAAATAAAATAAAGAAGACTACAGAGAATAAAAAAGGTGTAATCTTTGAAGAACATACTTTTGTCACTGGTTCTGAAAATATTTTGCATTTTGATGTCTGGACAAAACAATTAATACTATGAATGTATTATTGAGCACTTTCAGTCTAATAACATAAAAGCATTTTTTACACATAGTTTAATCAGGTCTCACTGCATTCTTCTAATATAAGTATTGTCCTTATGCCACAGATGAAAAGGAGTCAGAGTGAAGAAGCCCAGCTGTACTGATATGGCTAGTTTTTAGAGTGCCTTTCATTTTGAATACCTGCAGTATCAGAGGTTGTTGATCTTGTTCTGAACACAGAGACTGGCTGGTCACTTGGTTTCTCTGAAAACCAGTTCTTGCAAAACAGAAATGGACACTCAGAATCAAATGAGATTTTTATGAAGCTTGGTTATAACTAACATCATTTGCTGAAAATTGATTTCAATAACTTGAAGGGAATAGAAGCAGCCAAATAACTGAAATTAAACTTGTCTTTTAACCCGCAGGAAAAATTGCCTGTGTTAGGTGTTAGCAGACTTAGTTACTTTGCTGAATATCCCCAAGTACAGGCATGGCATTTGCATTGATCCTTTCACCTGGAATAGACAGAAATTGAACATCTTTGGCTTAGTTTTGAACTTCAGAGCCAACCTCATGTTTGCTACTGCCTTTGCTTTTAATTCAGCTTCCACGAACACGTGGAGATTTTGGGGAATATCTCCTTTCCCTGTGTTTATTTGAACAATTTGACAGTTTTTGTGAGTGACCCCAAACAATCTTGCTAATGCTATGCCTCTTGCTACTTAGTGCATCAGCCAGACCAACAGTCTCAGGGAAGGAGGTGCCAAACATATTGTTAGGTAATCGCCTAATGGCAGACTGAAATGTGAGCAGCAACAACTGGATTGATGATGAAGTCCCAATTGAATGTTTCAAATCTAGTTTCAGATGCACGCAGTGGAAAGGGACGCACAGGAAACCCAGAAGAAGAACAAGATTCTGCAGGTGCAATCAATCAAAATGTGGCGCTTGCCATTGCGGGGAATCAGTTCAGCCTCAGGAGCTCTGGAATATCGCTAGCATCCTTGGTACGTCCAGGGCTCTGCCAGTCTCCTTTTTTGCATATGTTTTCATCTTTGTATTCTTTTTTAAGACTAATAACTACAGTCATAATAAATTGTTTTCTTCTTTCCTCCATGAATGCTTTGTATTCCTCCTGTTGTCCCCTACTCTTCTGTTCCAATCTTCTAATTGCCTCTTCACCATAAGTGGTTCCATTTTTTTCTTCTGTGTGCCTATTGTTATCTTCACACCCAACCTAGTCACATTTTGACATCAGCAAATGCTACTATAACTTCCCATCTCCCACCCTTCCACCTCCCGGTCCCAGTCTCATCTAAATCCATGGATTTAGGGCTCTGGATCCATCTTTTCATAGAACTATGTAATATCTGAGTTGGAAGAGACCTACAAGGATCATCAAGTCCAACTCCTGGCTCCACACAGGACCACCCAAAAATCAGACCATATGTCTTAGGGGGTTGTCCAAACACTTCTGGAACTCCAGCAGCCTCAGTGTCCTGGGGAGCCTGTCTCAGTGTCTGACCACACTCTTGGAGAAGAACCTTTTCCTAACATCCAGCCTGAACCTCCTCTGTCACAGCTCCATGCAGTTTTTCTCTATAAATCTTTTTCTTTGTGATTGCTTTTGTCTTCTGTGCAATTTGGCTGATGCAACTAAGAAGAGGGGACTAAACAGTTACGGAATATATGCTTACATTAGTCTAAAGAAATTAAAATACAGTCATCTAACAACAGTGGTTCTGTGCTTCTGTCTTTCATGTACATACAACTAGACCTGCTGTCACTAATACGCATGCATAGATTTCAAACATGCAGTTAGTATAACCTGAAAGAGGTTAAACTTACTGAAGACCAACCTTGAGATTTTACTCCACTGAAATTTAAGTAACATTACTTCACTTGAATATCTTCCCTCTTCTTTTTCTTCTTTCAACTGACATTTACCTTATCTGCTTCCAGCCCTACAGACAGAGTGCCACATTAGGTCCTGACACCACTCGCAATCTTTTGATTTGTTTCCTCTGGATCATGAAAAACGCTGATCAGAATCTAATACAGAAATGGATTGCAGACCTTCCATCCATGCAACTGAACAGGATTTTAGACCTCCTTTTCATTTGTGTTTCATGCTTTGAGTATAAGGTAAGTGAAACATAGCCTGATTTTATTGTCACATTTGTTTGTTTGTTTGTTTGTTTTTCCTTCTGGCTGTCCAGGGGAAATTGTTATTGGCAAGTGTTAAATTAGTTCTTGTCTAATCTACACTACAAATGGATAAATTAATTCAGACAAAATAACTGACACCAACATTCAAACATAATGCCATCAAAACCTTTGAGGGCATCTAATAAAGTTGGTTTATTATTTTTTGTATTATTACCCTTATCCTGGCAATTTGAAGGCTATTTTAGGTGGGTAATACACACACAGTATTTACTAGTTACTAGTAAATTACAGTATTGGCTAGTTACTAGTATTTTTTAACCATGAAGGAATGTAAGCAATTGAAGCTGTCACTAATGGAGCTGTTCTCTTTATGCACTACCCATTTAAAGCAAGATCTTGGCAGATGACCCTTCAGCGAAGGGTTGGGTCTGGACATCAGTACTCTCCTCTCTGAAAGAGCCTGTCTGAAATAGGTCAAAAAGCTTTCTCTCTGTGCTTTGATTCCTCTCTCTGTAACACTGAGCTACATCTTTGTGTTTATTAACAGTATATATACTACATCCTTCCTCATCTGCAACCTTTAAGTATATTTGCCAAGCTTTGTATAGTAGTCTATGACATTCGCCTGCTGTCCAAATCTTTCCTGTTGTCTCTGGTTCTGGTGGTGTAACCTGGACTCATGCCAAAAGATGGTAGCACTGATGGTGATTGCTTTGACTTTACTTTCAGGGCAAACAAAGCTCAGATAAAGTTAGCACCCAAGCACTCCAGAAGTCCCGAGACGTGAAGGCCCGATTAGAAGAGGCCTTATTGAGAGGTGAAGGAGCCAGAGGAGAAATGATGAAGCGCTGCAGAATACCAGCTGGTACTTCATGCTCCCTTTCCCCAATGCCTTTTGACAGGATCTCAAGAGGTTGTAGATGTAAATATGTTTGTTGAATTTCATAGAATCATACAATCATTAAGGTTGGAAAAGACCTCCAAGATCATGTGGTCCAACCATCACCCTACCACCACTATCACCCACTAAACCACGTCCCTAAGCACCACATCCAGCCTTTCCTTAAACATCTCCAGGGATGGTGACTCCACCACCTCCCTGGGCAACCCGTTCCAATGCCTGACTGCTGTTTCTGAGGAGAAATATCTCCTCATTTCCAACCTGAAGTTTCATGAAACCTGTGTTTTATGCACACTGCCTGTTCTCATCCTTATCTTTTCCTCCCACAGTCCTTTCTCTTTCCTAGCATTTTATTTTGCTGTGGATAAAAATATTACTAGTTTTTAACTATGCAACAGGTAGCTAGGACTGGCCTCTTCTCAGGTGAAAAATATGAAGGCAAACAAAAAATTTGAAGTTGTTCTGACAAATTGTTGTTAATCAAGAACTATGAAATAGTGTCAGGATTATAAGTGAGAACAAGTTGTTTGTAGCAAAAAAAAAAAATAAATAAATAAAGTTTAATTTAATAAATTGAATAATTCTTTTTTTTTGGTCTTTGAAGACAGCTGTACACAAGCTGATGTTCTAAAAATCCTAGGTGAAAAAATGATCCTGTCCTTTTGCTAGAGCCCTGAGGCCATAAAATCAAATGAGTCTAACAGACTGTTTCAGACATGTAGCTCTTTCTTTCAATGAGCTGCTAGATTTCAGGTGTCCCTCTTTCCTTTAATCTCACTGATATATATTGCACTTTTAGGGAATGACAGGTCAGCGGGGCTAAATGAAAACCTGAGGTGGAGAAAGGAGCAGACTCACTGGCGGCAGGCAAATGAGAGACAAGATAAGTAAGTCATTTAGTAAAAATATATTGTTTTTATCAGAACCAAGCTTTTTTATTATTATTATGTTTTGTTCTTTCTCACAGGGTTGTTGTATTGCAAAATCAGCAGTCTCAATCCTTTCACTCCTCTGTCAAAGGGAAAGAAATAGAAAATGTTTATGTAGTAAAGGTATCCAGCTGTTGCTGTGGCACAACAAAAAGATCACAAATGCTTGAATGAGATGTTTAAATCACTATGCATTTTTTCCTTTTGGTACCAGAGTGAGAAACACTAGTCATTGGTACATGTTATATCAAATACTCCACAGAGGCTTGCTATGATGCTTACTTTGGTGCTGCTATAGCACCTCACTGTGTTTAACACTGTGATATAAGTTTTGCCACATTTAAATAAGTTGAGCTAGGTTTGATGTGCTGTGTTAATGGGAGAGTTATTGGCAGGAATAGGGGAAGGTGATTCCGCAGTGAACATTTTTCTTGTTGCAGTTTGTAAGTTATGATGTACCAATACATTTCACCTTTTCAGCACTTGTAGTAAACAAGTGAGTGTCTAGGCTTATTGAAAACCATATTTTCAAGAAAGATTTTCTACCAACAGTATTTTCACAGGGTATGTGCTAAGTTTCTATAATCATGGAGCTCATTGCTTTTCCCTAAAGAGGCTGTGCATAGATCGTTTTCCATAGATACTTGCTCAAATTTTGACTATCTGACACACAATTGCCTCTCACCAGTCCAGCTGCTCTGAGCTCCCATGATACCCTTCAACGTGTGTGAGCTTGAACTGAGAATACTGGGTTGTGCTCTGCTCAGCAACTGTGTTGCTGCCACGTAGCATTCATCTGTGATTATCACACACATTTTTAACACAAAAATTGTTCATTAGGAATTTATTTGAACCTTAAAAGAGTAATCCTTCTGCTGTCTGTCCAAGACTGGAAGAGGTGCAGATCTTGTGAGGATATTCTTACTTTGCCTTGAAAGCAGCTTGCTTTCTCCCAGTTTCACTGAAGCCAGAGCAAGCCAGTCCTCAAGCAGCAGCTCTACAATATCTATTTGTATTGGTTCAGTTAAACCACTTAAATTACAAATTCTGGTAAATAAGTAAAGCTCTGCATGTTGTCAAGGCACTTCTGCTTCATTGCGCTTGTGACTATGGTATGTGAGATCTTTGCTCTCGTCCTTTGTGCATCTCCATAGAGTACCTCCTGCTGGTAAGGTGTTTGCAGGGCATATGTGGAATAGTGAGTTTGCACTTGGCCACTCAGCCTGTTTCTCCTTGAGCCCAGCGTGGGCTGGGATGGCAGCAGCTGCAGATATAAGCTAAGTGTGGTGTCAAAGAAGATCCATTCAGCGTGGTTACTGTGTAAGACTGTGTGCTTGCTGGAAGTGGTTCAAAGGGCTATGTTTTTTGCTTGATTTGTTCAGTTGTTACTCATATTTAGCAATCCACGGCCAGCTTCTTGGCAGGCCCTTCTGTTCTTCATTGCTTTGAGTCACTGTAATTAATAACTGTACTATTGTCGTGACTTCCTGTCCTGGCCCTCTCCAGATTTACCTGGTTGTGCCCCAAAGAATGGCTCTTTACTTTTCTGGTTTTCTTTTTGGGTGCGACTCCACTGGGCAGAAAGGAGAAGCAAACATAGCAGAAAAGCCACAGATTATGAACTCACTCAGAAGTGCGGTTTTAAGACTGTTCATCTATCCAAGAAACACACCTTTGGGTGCACTTGGCCCAAGTCAGAGCAGCTCTAATCTCAAGCTTTAAAGAGTAGCTTCAGGCCATGCAATAGCCCATTTCTGAGTGGTTTAGGAGGTAGAATAAAATCTCCTCTTTGTGTTTATGGCATGTCTGAAAGTACAGTTGTTAGGAGTTGAGCCCCAAGCTCAGAGTGCTCAGCTGCAGGGGAGCTGTGTGACAGATCTCATCCTTAGGTCTCAACTAAAACGTTGTCACATTGCCATACTTTCTGTCTTAGGGAAGTGCTTCAGACCTCTCTTAGGTGGTCTGTGGCGCTGCTGCACTGACCCTGCAGCCATGGGACCTGCTGTCTTGTATTGTCAACAATTCCAAAAATCAGCTTTCTTGAGTTCTTATATTAAGTACTGCTGCTGTGGCACTGAAGCTGCTATGGCACTGAAGCTGTTTCCCCTCTGCCAAATGCAGCTTTCTTTCCTTTTTTTTTTTTTTTTTTTTCTCTTCATTTTGGGTTTTCATGTCCTGCTGATGCATTCAAAAATATCTGCCTAGGTTATTGAGCAATGGAGTGTGATATTGAGGGTAGAGTAGCCAATAAGGAAGCATCAGCATCTATTTGACCTATCCAGTGGACTATTTTTCAGGTGTTCCCTTTAGAACTTGTAATCTACAGTATCAGCTCTCCTCATTTGACACTGGTTCTTAAGAAACACTGCTGAACACTGTTTTCATTGTTTGCTCTTACAGGATCATTCAGAATACCATCATTCATATTTTGCTTTTTTTTCAATAGAAGTTAATCTAATTCCTGTGATACTTGCTGTGTGCTTTAATTCGAACTCCTTTTTGTAGGACAAAAGCAGAGCTAGATCAAGAAGCTCTGATTAGCGGAAACCTGGCAACTGAAGCTAACCTGATCATTCTTGACATGCAAGAGAACATCATCCAGGTGGGAAACTGCAGAGCTGGCTTTGTACCAATCCCTGCTCCCTCAGAAGTCAGTGGAAGCAAGCCTTTATATTCTTAGGCATTGCAAATTGTTTTCATTAAAGACCTCCTGTAAGCTTGTGTAATTGGGGTGGAGGAGTGGAGTGGAGAGGGTGAAGACAAGGATGAATGAATTCAAAGACAAAACTACTGCTTTACACTGTTGTCACAAGCACTTTCTACTACACAGCATTACACTAGTGTGAATGAAATGGAAAACTACCGCCTTGTCTTCAGCTGATGTGACCAACAGCTATTTCAGCTGTTTTACCGTGACATGGGAGTTTGGAGAGGATGAGAAAAGAAAATTTTTCATTTATGTTAGGAATGTATCTAAAGTTATTAGTAATTTGTAACTGGGCTGGTGGCCAGCCTTAGGTCATACTTTGCCTCTCATGTGATCCTGTGAGAGAAAAGGATTTAGCCTTGACTCCCACAGAGTGCCTGATGCAGGAAAAGATCTTGCTTCTGAAAAGGATGTGCTGATGTTCCCCCCCTACAGCAATGTAAAGAACTTAACTTGCAGGAGTCAGATGAAGAAAAATTTCACAGTGGAACTGTGATAGTTAACTGTGCCGGGAAGGTATAGGAAAGATGCTCCAAATTCATGGGTATTGGAGTACTGTTGTTGGAGCAACATACATATTAATACATAGCAAAGAGAAAACTTTGTTCTTCAAAACTTGCTAGTTGAAAAGCATTTAGCAGATATAGTTGTGGTACCAGGCATGATTTTTGCATGACACTCCTCATAGAGCCTTGTGTTCCCAATATCCAGGGTGCTGGTTTGATCAGAGCATACCAGTATGCCTGTGTAGCTTGTAGGCCCAGGAAATGCATGAGGAAAAAGGCTGGTGCATGGCCAACAAGGAATCATTTCCTAATCCAAGGTGCATGAAAGACTGGACAGAAAGTGGACAGTGCTGCAAGAGTCACTGCAGAAGCTGGCTGAGCTTAAAAGTGCATTGGGGGTCTGTGGATGTTGAGAAATGTTGGAAACATTTTCACTCATCTTTCTGATCACTACAAAACTGTTTTGAGTTTCCTTTTCAGCAGATATTAACAAATTAAAAAAAAAAATCAAAAGAACCTGTGATCTCCAAGCTGCTGGATGTGTCTTGTGGACAGGATAGCAGAACAACCAATTCCTACATGCCAGTTCACTGCTGAATTACCTAATGCAGTTATTGTTGTTTTTCTCCTCCATGTGTAGGCAAGCTTTGCGGCAGAATGCAGAGACAATCTCTTGGGAGGAGTTTTGAAGGTCCTGGTAAATTCTCTTGGCTGCGATCAGAGCACCACTTATTTGACTCACTGCTTTGCTACACTCAGAGCACTCATTGCTAAGGTATGCTCTTGAAATACTTCTGTTTACATGCTTCCAGTCAAGTTATTATAGCAGTATTTCTAGAGCAGAGCTGTGTGCATCCACTCACCATTTTTCCTGTGGCATTCACATATATTCATATGCATATGTTTTGCATATGTAAATACCAATACCTGTCTGTAGGGACATGGAGGGACTTCTCCAGTTGTTGCAAGATTATTTCATTGCCCATAAAAAGTGGACTAACTGAATCAATAATAACTTGGTGGTTCTAGCAGTTTACTCTTAAATACAGAAAATTCACTAATAAAAAAAGGTTACAAAAAATCCATATAATGATTTTAAATATTTTTTATTTTAATTAGGAATCTTAACTCTAGGACTGCACAGATTCCATAAAGTAAAATGAGTTATTATATCATCAGAACCATTTTCCAATCTAAAATCTGGTAAAGATCTATTCACCTACAAAGAAAAACATTTCCAAAAAGGAAAAATCTGTGAAATGCTTTTTTCACCTAAACGTTCCAAAAATGCAAATAATGAACAGGATACTCCTGTCCAATTAATGCCTGTCTGCTGTTAGATGCAGATTGGATGACAAAGCCTAATTATAGGGTATGTATATGAGCAGTTATGAAACTCATAATTATGTTTTCATTGTACTTTATCTTTGAAAGCTAACTTCCAATTAAAATAATGAATTTTGTGAAGCAATCGTTATTTCATTGAAATAGATCTTCCAGTTAAGCTGACTCAGTTCTTTATTTTATGAAGCAATCATTCCAATTATTTCTGTTACACCTTAGGTATATAAATGTTATTTTATAAACAAATGAAAACGATAGAACCCTGTGCCATCAGGCTTGTAATATAAATTAGGCACAAACCACTGAGATAATAAAGTGAAGAAAGTTTGAGGACTGGGAAATACATGTAGTCCTGCAAATGAGAAATAACATCCTCACAATATGTTCACACAACTTTATCAATCCAGTTTATGTACATATGGTACTGGTGCATCTGTGCTGTGTACACTGACATTTCCTTAGGACAAACATCTTGTCCCCTGGGTTTGTTGTGTATGAGGTGCATTGAGGAGATGCTTTAAAGGAGGGTCTGGGTGAAAGCTGGGCAGTTGAAGTTTTGTGGCATACCGTAGGAGGAAGAACATGCTGGAGGGCTGAGGAAGGGTAGGGTGTTGATGCAAAAAGCTAGTAATTGCTCCTTATGCTTAAGGAAATATTTGCATGTTTCATCAACCATTATATATTCTGAAAATAACAACTCTCCATGCTTTTTATGAATTTTGCAATATTTGATCTTTCACAATCTTCTGGATCCATGGGACTCCATAAAAAAATTATTCTTTCTCCATCTGTTGCTCTTTATTTAAACATTAAGTCTATTTTCAAACCTTTCTTTTCTGTAAAAAGGCTTGGAAATGGAACCTACAGAGGCACAGAAATCAGATGTCTGTTTCAAAGGACATAAAATATCTTTTTTACAAATTTTAATCTTTGTCTGAATCCTATGATTTTTGTGTGCTAAGCACAAATTCACATTTTAATGGCCAGAAATGTGAGTAATGAATGATGTATTCTCTGTCTCCCTTAGTTTGGAGATTTCCTGTTTGAAGAGGAGGTGGAACAGTGTGCTGACCTGTGTCAAAGAGTTCTCCACCACTGCAGCAGCAGCATAGATGTTACACGGACTCAAGCGTGTGCTACTCTTTATCTCCTCATGAGATACAGCTTCAGCTCTACCAGTGTAAGATTCTGAGAACAGCAGTATGTTTTGTGACGCCAATTTCCTGACCAAGTGAAAGTAAAACTTAAGTTGTGATAACACATGGGAAGCATCTGCAGATTAATATGTTGTGCTGTTTCACATATTTGAAGTCATAGAGGTGCCTACAAGTGTAGGGGAAAAATAGTTTTGATTATTGTTCTGTGTCTTGTTTAGGAAAATGTGATTTTATTTTTTTGTATGCAGTATCTGTAAATGCATTTTCAAACAGGCTTCTGTTAGCAAGGGCAAGACATGGTCTAGCGATTGGGCTGGGTAGGTCAGGTTGTTGTTTGGACTTGATCTTGAAGGTCTTCTCCAATGTAGATGATTCTACAATCCCGTGATTCTATGGATAAACAACACTCTTCAGTTTTTCTGGTATTCTTTTTCACTCCTGTGTCAGAACTGCTTAAAACTAGACCAGTTCTACTCTAATGCAGTTACAGCCTCAGTAGAACAACTGTATTTTGTTATTAGTGTGAATTTTCCACTTGCCCTTTTGTATTGGGAACAGTAAACTAGGCTCTGATTCTACCCATGCATACAGAGCAAAATGCTTATTTTATGCATATAGACTCCTAATGTCCTAGCCTGTAAGGACATTCATTAGCATTTTGGATAGCATCTGATTTTACACAGTATTTTTCCTCTAGCTTTTACTTTTAAAGCTTTGAACATGTAAAAAGTGTTGGCTTTGCAGGAGCAGAATGTGCCTCTTAGACAGTTAACCAGCAAGGCATGGTATATTACCATGTGAAGCCCTCAGCGGCCTTTTGCTTCCCAGACTTGTTTCCAGAATTCCTACACAGTCCTGCTGCCTCTCCTTCTCTGTGGATGGCCTGACGTATACACCTGCTGACCTGTCCAGAAGGCAGAAAGAAAAGGGCTTCTGACTCTCCTCTGTCTGAAGCAAGCATACGTATTCCAAGGCACATTCTTGCCCCAAAGCATGGACACGTCAAAGTCAGGGTTTGCTGGTTCTTACTTGCAAAGTATTGACTTTATCCACTCAGTGTGGGCAGGGGAAAGTGTGTTTGATTTATGCAGGAGACAGAGATATGTGAACTGATATGCGTGGTGTGGTGTAGCCATCATTCTCTTGTTTTTGTTTTTTTCTTCTGAAAGAATTTTGCAAGAGTGAAGATGCAGGTGACCATGTCACTAGCTTCTTTGGTTGGCAAATCACCCGAATTTAATGAGGAATTCCTTCGACGCTCCTTACGAACCATCCTGGCCTATGCAGAAGAAGATGTGGATATGCAGGCAACACCATTTCCCCTTCAGGTCAAATCTTTTGTGATATCTGTGGCTTTATATCAGAGCTTTCACACAGGAATGTGCTTGGAGCAAGAATCCAAGAATCTTGGTCTTCCGCAGTAATGAAAATAAGGATGCAGGATTTATTGCCTTAGCTTACCTCTTATGCAATAATAAGCAGGACAAAAGTGGAGGATGTAATTTTGTAGAATAAACTCTTGGAAATTTCCATTGGAACCACATTAGAGAAGTTATCTCTTAGCTTTGTGCACAGCTTTTTCCTAGACTCCAGCAGGAATTGTACACTATAAGAGTTTCCCAAGAAGGAATCTGATTAATTATGTTTTCAGACAAGTAGCACTGTGGAAACTTATCTCTGAATTTATAAGGCAGCAGTAGCAATAATGAAAAATACTTCAGACAAGTTCCAGGTACTTTGCTGAAATTCTTAAAATAACTTAGTTTGTGTTGAAGACTTACAAAAACACCTGCTTTGTTATCAGATCACAGTTCAAGTAAAGATGAACTAAATTAGCACGTCGGTTTGTAGTGTTTTACTTTGTTTAATTTTTTCCATTCAGAAATAAACTGATCACAGGGGTCCAACTCATTTTGATTCATCAAAATGTATGTATAAGATTTACTATGTCAGCAGTGTTTGCTCCATTGAGTAGAATTGGAAAAATACACCTAGTAGCAATTCAGCATCCTGTCATTTCCTTGGCTAAGAGGAACTAAATGGGAATAACTTATCATTTGGTGAAGATGCTGGTATTTTTCTAGAAGGGAAAAAAATGCCCGAGAAATTCATGTTGATCTTTGTATTACTGCAGGTAGAGGAGCTGCTATGTAATCTGAACAGCATCCTGTCAGATACGGTGAAAATGAGGGAATTTCAGGAAGATCCAGAGATGCTCATGGATCTCATGTACAGGTGAATCCATTTACAATTGTTTCTGAGGAAATTCTGTACTGAGGTGAGCACAAGAGCTGTGTATGTTAGCAACAAGCTGTGGACAAAACCAATAGCTGTTCTGTATGTACACTGCCACTTCAGCACAGCTGGCCTCTCGCAGGGGCCCAGGCAGGATGGACAGTGTTGCAGTGGAGCCGTGGGAGGTGGCTGGTGGACATGGGCCCGGGGAAGGATGGGAGTCAGGGTCACCAAAGGGTCCAGGATTCAGGAATTTTACTCTCCTCATAATCTCTCTCTGTCCTGGTTCCTCTTCCCTAGTTATTTCTTTTGCCCAGTGCTCAGTGAATCATATTCACAGCATAAAGAGGTGTAAGCTTCCATTTAGCCCGGGTAGAGAATTGTAGAAGTCCTCTCTGTTACTAGAGAAGAAGAGATCAGTCATGTCTCCTTTCTTTCTCACATTGTTAGAATTGCCAAAGGATACCAGACATCGCCTGACTTGAGACTGACTTGGCTGCAGAACATGGCAGAGAAGCACACCAAGAGGAAGTGCTACACAGAAGCAGCCATGTGTCTTGTCCATGCTGCAGCACTGGTGGCCGAGTACCTCAGCATGCTTGAAGATCATAGCTATCTCCCAGTGGGCAGTGTCAGCTTTCAGGTAAGGAGAGGAGCCAAAGTTCTGACAGTATAAGGTTGGGGTGATCTATCATGGCATGTGTATTTCTTCCTGTGTTAAAGCAGAGTAAGAGTGCATGTATGGATAGGAAAAGTTACAGTGAATCCATCAATACTTTTGATAGGTTGTGCTTATGATTTATCACACTCACTGATGAAAACGTACTGTAACATCTCTCTGTCTCTATTTTCTCTTTGCATCCTTTGGATGCTGTAATCTCATGTTTGCCAAATAGAACCCTTCTATTATCATATATCTTTTCCTAGGGTTGTTTCTTAATAACTACAGATGAATGTTTCAGCCTTCTTTCAGATAAGCTAGGTAATTGGAGCTACTGTGTTCTTTTAGATATGTTCTCCGATTCTTTGACTGTCCTCTAGTTACTAACCAACATCCTTCTGAGTAGTGAATGGTATAATCGTATTAGTCTATAAGCAGAAAAAAATGTCCCTTAAGTTCTCTAATCCTGTGAAGTATCTCTCAGTTATATTTCCAGAGACCCCACTGGTTGTATTGGCCTTGTTGAGCTCATTTCTCATTGATACATTGATCTTTTCCAACGAGTTTTGTGGGTTTTGTGTGTTTGTTTATTTGTTTTCTTACACACTTCTTTTCTACATTTCATGGTAAGAAGGTCATTCTTTATTGTCAGAGTTAGACATTGTGAAATGCAAGTATTTATTTGTACATAGTTTATCAGATTGTGTAGTTTAGTTATCCTTACCTGAACTAATTTTTGTGCAAACTTAGTGTATCAAAACTTAGTTTATCACTTTTTTTTTCCACACATAATTAAAAACCAGAAATGACTGGACCCTTAAAATATTCCCATGTGTTGATTCTTCATTTGTGATTATTGTCTAAGACATGTGAAGATCTCTGTAAGACTATTTTTTGTTTGTAACGCTTGCTGCAATGCTTTGGAATCATTCTAAGCAATTAATAGAAATGTTGTGCAGTACTATCTCAGATGTTGTATAGACATCTGCTGTTTGGGTATTTTTGCCTTTGTCAGATTATAGTCACTTTAAAAGTAGAACCTGAGTTTCTATAGTCTGGTGTTGATTAATTGCAATCTCTGATTTTTTTTTCCTTAGTAAAATTTTGTATCAGAATTTCCATTATTTTGTCTGGAATGTAGCCTGATAAACCTACCAATGGTTATCTTGTTTACTGTTTTAAAAACGTAGTCCCCAAAAGACATTTCCTCCCCTGGAACTTCTCCAGTTTTCCAAAACATGCAACAACTAGGTACTAGCTGCCTCAATACCCTTTTGCTTAGTTCACTCAAAGAGTTGAGGGGCACATTTTATGGTCCAGGTGATTTTGAAATGGCTAACACTAGTAGTTGGTACATTCATCATCCCTTGATATAATCACAACACATTTGTTTTTTCCCTTCAGAATAGTAAATGTGAATATTATTGAACCACATGGCATTTTGCATTGAGTTGAGTATGTTGGGGAATAGTATTCACAATTCCACCTTAGCAGTCAGGCAATGCTAGCATTATTAGAATTCCTTTACAATTACTACATTGGTAGTTATCTGTATATACTTTTTACTGGATAATCTTCTGGCCATGGATTTACACTTTTGCATCCCTTATTCTTTTGCATCCCTTATCAGTTTTGCATTCCTAACTTGTAACTTACATTAATTATTTCTATTTTCTTCTTTCCTCCCTATTTGTTTTATATGATTATCATCTGGATATAGATGAAATCTGCATTTCTCTTCCAAGTTCTTGCTGCTCCCAGACTAACATGAACATGTAATCTTGCACACTTGACCTTAATGCAATTCCTTCTTTCATTCCTCCCAAACTGATCAGACGAATGAGTATGGTTCCAGTTATTTTAGAGAATAAAGTCTATTCTACAAGACACTAGAAAAGTTAAAACTTAGGAGTTAAGAGTATCTTAGGCAAATTTGTCTCCCTCATCAAAATGCTTATGTAACTACATTTGCTAAAGGAACAGTTGCTCCATAGGAGAGTGGTAATTAAATGCCTTAATGACCAGAAACCCAATTACAAAACTCTTTAACTGACAGCATAATTTTAAACCTCAATTTGCTCAATGACAATAATTAACTATAATAACACTTTGCATTTTTACAAAGCCTTTCGAGAGAGGAGCTCCCGTTCCTTACAAACAGGTTTGTGTTTTGTAGCGCCTGTGATTACATTCTTCAGATGACCTCTTTAAAGTAGAATAACACTACTCAGAGTGTCCCAGCTTTACCTGGAGTTCCAGATCTCACCCAATGATTCTTTCTGTATCCATTTCTCCACTGAGCTTGAATATGGAATTAACTAGTATTGGTGATATGCGTTCAGTTGTGGAATTGAGATTTATTGTGTATTAAAACTATTGTTCTGAATGAGTAGAAGTGTTATCTTTTACATATGTGTACATATATAAAAGAGTAAAGTGATGTGGCAAAGAATTAAATGAGTTGACCTAGGTCTTTTGCAACGATTCCATTAACATCCAGACAACTGGTTGTCAGTAAAATAACATTTGTCCTTATACTGTGCCAGGCAAAACTGTGTATGCTCCCATCTCTACAATCATAAAACTATCCCTGGAAATCAGCAATTTGTGTTTGCAATAAATCACCCTTACAAGTGATGAGGAGGACTTAAGGAGAGTATGAACTACATATGGACTAACTATAAAGTCACTTTATATTACTACAGACAAGGTCCTAGTATGTGTGTGTCTACCTGCTGAGACACAGGACTAATTAGCCTGAGCCTGGTGTTAGGCTAATTCAGCCATGCTGCTTTGGGGATCTGAGTTCCAGTCTTCCTTAACCTTCCTTAGTTTTAGGGATCTAAGTTGCATCTTTCCTTCCTAACATGGGAATAAGGGCTAATGATCACTGTCAACCCTCTTGAGTTCACAAAAGTGTCTCTTTTCCTTAAAGAAAGATAGGTCCGTGAGGTCCAAAATAATTGCAAATAATATATGACGTAACTTATGTATTGCCTTTATCATATAGTGACTTATAAAATTATTCCATATGGAAGGTAGATTAAGGCTAAAGGTAAATTAGGTATGTCCACTTTGCAAAACGTCATGCTAGCACCAGAGATATGTCATGGAGGTGGCCTCCTATTAGAACATGTGGATTGTAAAACATGGAAATACATGTCTGATATAAGTTTTTACAGATTTAGAGCTAATGAAGAAATAATTAAAGTCTGTGATTTTCTTGGCTTTCTCTTACAAATAAATCACTTCTCTGGACACTTTTTCCATTGCTAAAGAAAACAAAACAAGAAAACCCTCAAAAGCTGCATGCCACTCTGTGAAAACAGTCCTAATGGTTACTGTTACAGAAAAGGAAAGCCAGAAATTGGACTGTAACATGTAGTATGAGTTGCTCTAGATATGTGCCAGGTATGCCAACTGTGGTTTATGTCACTGTCTTCCATGAGACTGGTAGGTCAAAAATGGCAGGCATTGGAATACTAAAAGGTGCTGCAGTTTTCCCTCTGGCTGAAATTCAGACATATACTTAACTCCTGCAAATGCTGTCCTGAACTTTGCACTCACCCTAACAGTGGAGCTTACATTACTGTTAGACACAGTAATGGCAGCATGGCTTGAATAAATTTCACCTATGGAGGAAATAAATACAGCTACAAAACCCATGGGGAAAAGTCCTGTGTTGCTAATGATGCGTGATGCCAATTCTTTATCTGAAATCTGATCAATAGTAACAGCCCTCAGTGTCTCTGCCATTTTATAAAGATGTCTTTCAGGAATCAGATAGCTAGCCAGCTGGCATCTATCCTGCACTCAGACAGGCTGACATTGTCAGTTCTGCTGAAGTGAGACACCATGACACGAAGTTAACTTCTTTTAATCACTAGCAAATTGAACCTTAGGATTTCTGCTGCTCTTGAAAGTCACACATGCTTGTTCCATATTGTATTTGCACATATTTTAATGTGCATTTATATGTAGTTCTGTATATTCTAATATTTTTTATGTTGGTTCTACCCAACGTCATTTATCCAAATGGATCCTGAAGAGCTGCAGACTTGTTACTTTGTGGTCTAGAATCTCAAAGAGTGACTTGACACTGCATAATTTATTTAGTTTTATTTAAACACACGATAAGATCAGTAACTTTAATAAAAAAAAAAAAAAAACGAGTAAATTGTTTAGGATCAAGGTGTAACAGGGTAGAGGCTGAGACAAGAAGGAACATTCCAGTATTGCAGCTTGTAGAATAATATCGTCTGTGTTCTACTTCGTTTGCTGAAGTCGTAAAATTAACAACTTGAAAATTCAGCTTCTTCAAACAGCTCACGGGAGACATGAGGTGCAGCCTGATTTTTTTTCATCTCTGAGGTAATAGAAACTAAAAGGGCATGACTGCCAGTGACCCCTGGAGCATAGGAGATTCTGTGCATTGCAGATCCAGGGGAATCCAGCCACCAGAGGAAAGTCAGTTAGTGATCTACAGGAGTTCGCCTTTTAAACCTGAGGCAAGAAAGCTTGGGATTCTTCTAAAAATCTCCTGATCTGTCATCTGTGAAAATTTATGATGTTCCATTTGCTTCTAAATAAGATTTAACTATGTACCCCCTGGCTGCACTTACATCTCATTCTTCTTTCTGTCATATAAGTATGTTGAAACTGTTTCTGCCTGGGTCTTTACTGTAGACTATTGCTCTTGGATCCTGATTTTTCTACTCTGATTTACTTTAGAACATTTCATCCAATGTGCTGGAGGAATCTGCTGTTTCAGATGATGTTTTGTCCCCAGATGAAGATGGTATATGCTCTGGGAGGTATTTTTCAGAAAGTGGTCTGGTGGGGCTACTGGAACAAGCAGCAGAACTCTTCAGCACGGTGAGTGAGGGCCAAAAGCATGTGGAGATGTAGAGAAGCTATGCAAGCTTGTTTTCCTGCACACAAGGAAGGACAGGCTTACTGTTCAACCTCCACAGATCTGCCCCACTGCAGATAACAAGATGCATCTTGTGGTTGACCCAGCCTTGTCTCAAACAGCTCCACTTAACACACTTTACAAGTAGCCTAGCTCAGCTATGTACCCACCTCTACAGTGGGAATTGCAGGCAGCATCAGCGGAAAGTGATTGACTTTCTGGCTGATATATTTCATGGGATGGTACATCTTAAAAAAGAAGGTCTTGCTTAAGATACAGATTTTATGAAAGATGTGAGAGTTGCTGCTATGCTTTCACACAGAGTACAACTACTGCCCTAAAAATCTACCCTTATTATGTAGAGTCATGGTGTTAATACTCAACTAGCTCATAGTATTGCTGCAGTGGTAAAGAGCATTATTTAGCATCTCTGAAGAAATCATGTGGGTACCTTTTTTGCAGATGCAGGTTTTGTTGCTCATTGGTCTCAATAAAGCCATACACACAAAATAGATCCATTCTCTTCTTCTCACCTAAAATTCTTAACTGTTCTGGTCCATAACCAGAAACCACGTCCTTCACACAGGAATTTTGCATTGAGGGTTCAACAGATCAGAGATCCAAATTTGATCCAGTTTTTGCTTTAGAGCTACTTTCAGAACTACTCTTTTAGTATTACTAGATTTTAGAAAGCTAAAACAAATTACATAACAGATTAAAGTCCCATAAGTACCCTTTTCAGCCTGTCCATTGGTATAGGTCCAATTCCTTTTCAGAGTGCCTGAGGACTCACTTCTTTTCTTCTATGTTTTTAATTTTTTTCCTTTTTTTTTTTTTTTTTTTTTTTCCCAAGGGGGGATTGTATGAAACTGTGAATGAGGTGTACAAAATTGTCATCCCTATACTGGAAGCACATCGAGACTTCAGAAAACTTACCTTGACACACAGCAAGCTACAGAAGGCCTTTGACAGCATTATTAATAAGGTACTTGTAAGGCAAGGCAGCACTAGCAAGACAGGTTGCTGGGCTACACTGTTTATGACTGGTGATAATAAAATGAAAACTGGTATGAACTAGATCCATTTCCTTTTTGTAACAACAGCTTACATATGCTTTGTCTTACCTGTGAAGTACACTCTACAGTGAAACAAGCTCTATTCTCCCTGTAAGAAAAGGAATAAATGAATATAATACTGTTTCAGAGTTACAGAAGGACATTTGAACAAACCTAGAATAAGAAATTGCGTGATTCAACCTGGCCATGTTGACTTAAGAAAAACAACCTTCTTGTCCATTAGCTAGTATTTTCAATGCTTAAACAGAAGAAAGACAAATGCCTGGCTAAATTCTCCACATACATGCTGCCCCTTATTTCTCTACCTCCAGAAGCATTTTACTACTGAGTCTAGTCAGTCTCAAGTTCTTACCAACCTTTGCTCATTGCAAAATTTGAATTTTGTTAAGTTTGATGGACTTAAAGAAACATAGGAATATATTCTTTTGTTTTGTAAAAGTCACTTCATGATCAGCCTAAATTTTTAGTTGGGTTTCAGTCAAATGTCCCCTTCACCTCTATGTTTTCTTCCATGAATACGTGCTTCTAATTCATTGGCATTGAAAACACAGAAAACTAAATATGGCTCTGAAATACGGGAAGGTGTAGGGTTAGTAGGTTTTCTGTTGTTTTCAGTGCATCAAATAAAAAAAAAAAAAATTAGAAGTATTCTATGTTGCCATTGAATAAGAAGTAATTGTAATTTTCCTCTTTGTATCATTTAGGGTCAAAAGCGAATGTTTGGAACTTATTTCCGTGTTGGTTTCTATGGATCCAAATTTGGGGACTTAGATGAACAGGAATTTGTTTATAAGGAGCCTGCGATTACCAAACTTCCCGAGATTTCTCACAGATTAGAGGTAAGGAAAAAAATGTTGTGATAATATAATCTCCTATGCTATGTCATACTTTCTAATGAATGTGCACAACTCTACTATTATTACTGATATATAGAAATCAATCACAATCTGATCTATACAATAGATTATTCCCTATGTATATATCCTTTCTTTTATAGCCTTTTTACAGTGAAATGATGAAAGTGATCTATTCTCAGTACCTTAAGGCCATGTCTCTAACAGGAAGATTCATGATATGTTGAATGATTTGAGCTAAACAGGCCCAATATTTGCTTTGGTACCTTTTCAACTTTTTCTTCAAACTGCAATGTTCTCTTCTTCTCTTTTTAGCTGGATCTTTATATTTTTGTGAGCAGCTCACACTGAGCTTTGTCAGTAAGTTGCCTGAGCCTGGCCAGCTGTTGTTCATGAAGCAGTGTGTTTACTGTACAGAGCCCAGAAATAGTCATAGTTGCTCCTTTTCCCTAGAAACACATAGGTCATTAGCTTTGTATTAAGGACTAAACACACTCTGGAATAATTCCTTTTCTTTTCCAGGGATTTTATGGCCAGTGTTTTGGGGAGGATGCTGTGGAAGTGATTAAAGACTCTGCCCCTGTAGACAAAAGCAAGCTGGATCCTAATAAGGTAGGGAAAGTACTACTGAGTTGAGTACTTGATCACAGAAGAGAAAGGGAGAGAGAGGGATCTCCTTCCTTGAAGCTTTTATACTCAAACAGCAAAGCACAAAAAACAAACAAACAAACAAACAAACAAACAAAAAAACCTACAGCTATACCTGTGTGACTAGGGAGGTCCTTAAAGCCAAGAGAGTGAACCATATTTTTGGGTGCATCAAGGAGATAGCCAGTCAAGTGAAGGAATTGTCCTGCTTTTCTCTGCATTTGGTGTGGCCTCACCTCAAGTAGTTTGGGCACCACAATACAAAAAGGACATAAAACTATTAGAGAGCATCCAAAGGAGTGCTATGAAGATGGTGAGGAGTTTAGATGTATGCAAGATGTATGAGGAGCAGCTGAGGCCCCTTGGTTTGCTCAGCCCCGAGCGGAGCAGGCTGAGGGGAGGCCTCATGGCGGTCTGCAGCTCCCTCACAAGGGGAGCGGAGGGGCAGGCGCTGAGCTCTGCTCTCTGGGGACAGCGACAGAACCCGAGGGAACGGCATGGAGCTGGGACAGGGGAGGGTCAGGCTGGGGGTTAGGGAAAGGGTCTGCACCCAGAGGGTGGTCGGGCACTGGGACAGGCTCCCCAGGGCAGTGGTCATGGCGCTGACTCTGATGGAGTTCAAGAAGCGTTTGGATAACGCTGTCAGACACATGGTGTGACTTTTGGGTAGTCCTTTGGGGACCCAGGAGTTGGACTCAATGGTCCTTGTGGGTCCCTTCCAACTTGGAATATTCTGTGATTCTATGAAATCTTATGTGAAAGGCTCAGTTTGGTAGCTAGTCACAGCAGATGGAAAGTTGAAGCTCTGATCTCCAGTCCCTGCTCTTGCTTTGATTCCCAGAGTTACGCTGTGCCCTCTCCAGAGATGAGTTTTGTCAGCACTGGAGAAAAGAAGGAGCTCTGAAGGATTTGCAGTTCTGTGCAGTTCCAGACCATCCTTAGCCAAGTGTGAACTATGGGATATTTCATATGTACTCTTTTCATTGTAAAGTACTGTAATGATTCTTTCCTCTTCTCTCAGGCATACATACAGATTACTTTTGTGGAGCCATATTTTGATGAGTATGAGATGAAGGACAGGGTAACTTACTTTGAGAAGAACTTCAACCTCTGTCGGTTCATGTACACTACGCCTTTCACCATGGATGGGCGCCCTAGAGGAGAGCTTAGCGAGCAATACAAGAGGAACACCATCTTGACAACAATGCATGCTTTCCCCTACATCAAAACCAGAATAAATATTATCCAAAAAGAAGAGGTAATTGGGTTTTGAGGACAGATCTACTTTCTCAGGGGCTAAAGGAGTCTCTGGGCAGAGGGGAGAGGGTAGAGAGAGAGGGAGATTTTCAAATTCTTTGCTTGACAGAAAAAAAGAAGGCTGAAGTTTTCAGACATTCTCATAAATTGGAATGGCATAGAATAGGTAGAGAAATGCAAGATGAGTACTTACGGTGAAGCAGAGAGGATGGAGGATATACATCCTTCTTTCGACTTCTGAGTTGCTGTGCAGGAGGATACATGGAGCTCTATTTATGGCTGTACTTCAGCTGATAAAGCACAGTTAAAGAATTAAATTGGACTCAGAGCTGCTGTAGAGACAAGGAAACTTTCTTAACAGTAGGAAGTGGAAAACTGTTTAAGACATGAAATCAGTAACTTAGGGCAATAATGAGTATATACAAATAGGGAGTCTGATCCAAATCCTACTCTTGCAAGGTAAGACGCCAAAGAGTTGTGGATCAAATGCAGCATTTATCAAGATGGCATTTAGAAAGAACAGTCTTCCTGGACTTCACAACTACTACTCTAACATGGATTGATTGTGGTTTTATTGCCAGGTTTAGAACAGTTCATCTGTGTATATGGTTCAAATAATGAAGTGTCTCTTCCATTTCCACTAGTTTATTTTAACACCAATTGAAGTTGCTATTGAAGATATGAGGAAAAAAACACAGGAACTAACTGCAGCCACAAACCAAGAGCCACCAGATGCCAAAATGTTACAAATGGTTTTGCAGGGCTCAGTTGGAGCCACTGTAAATCAGGTAAGGGATCAAAATAAGCCAGATTAATATTTCCTTCATAATGCTCTGCACTGTTTCTGCAATCATCTCTTTCACTGGGACAAGTACATTTAGTCAGACACATTTAGTCACAATGTGCATTTACACTTTATCCCTTGATATGTAGTTCTTGTATTCTATCTAGTCATTATCGTTAGGACTTTCTGCTCTTAGACTTAGGGAGCATAAACAGTTTACCCTCCATTCATTTACAGTTTTGTGCACCTGCATATGGTTTCCAAGTCCTGGTTTAAAGCAGAAACACTGAAGTGCTTAGACATTTTGTTTCTGTGATATTGCCATCCCAGGTGATACAAGAAGTGCTAGATACATCTCATGAGAGGTTGGTTCTCAGGTCACGGAGCCTCTAACATGAATTAGATCAGCTGAGGTATGGGTGTCAGGTCTAAGAAATGCTCTAAATTGACATAACATGTCTCTGTTGACAGGAACATGTCTTCCATGCTCCTTCCTGTCCACGGTTCCTTCTTTTCAAACCAATACAGATGCAGAGGATTTCTCTGGCAGAGGGATAAAAAAAAAAAAAAAATCTGATAGGAAAGAATGAAAGTTGGCCTTATTTGCTTTTTCACAGGATTTGGTTTCTTTGCTGAAAGCTTAAATACACTTGGTTTCTCCAGATTCTTCATCAGTCAAAGCCTCCAGTGTGAAGTAAGATGCAGTTTTGAGCCTTGGAGAGTAGCATCTTTCTGCCCTGGGCTTATCTAACTCCCTTGAGGTCTTTGTAATACCAAACATAAGGAACTGTGTTTCTATCATGTAACCAGATTTGGTAGTACAGCTACCCCAGATCTTCTCTACTGACTAGAATTTGTTCTTTCTCTTCTTTGTGGGCCTAGAGGAGAAATAAAAGGAGGGGAGGATAAAATATGATAGGCAAAAACTCTAACAAAAATAAAATAGGAAAAAAAAAAAAAAGTCCTGTTCTCCTGACTGTTCATGTTTTTATTTTCTTTCATAATTCTGCACATGAAATAACAAACAAAATAACCAAACATGTGCTCTGTTTTCAGTCTAAGCAGATGTTTTTCTGATATTTTCCTTTGTTATTCCTATAAGGGACCGCTAGAGGTAGCACAAGTGTTCCTGGCTGAAATTCCAGCAGACCCCAAACTTTATCGACATCACAACAAGCTGAGGTTATGCTTCAAAGAATTTATAATGAGGTCAGTAAAACAAAACTGAAATATTGAATTGCATCAATAATGTCAGTAATGGCAATAATGCAACAGTAATATCACTGTGTAATTAATTATTCAAGCTAAAACCACAAATCCTAACAGCTCACGCTTCAGACACTTGGTACAGAACTTGTCTCTGCTTCATGGTCAGTGCTTTGGTGGGTTTTGCATCCCAAATGAGAGTAAATTTTAACACTTCAAAAGAATTATGTAGAAAATAAGAGATTACATTAGTTTTATCTTCTGATATTTTAGGGAAATTGAGCACTTAAAACTAATGCTTTGATTTTATTAAATGATTTTTATATATAGGAATATAAATGTATAAATATTTCTTATATATATTTATATAAGAAAATGTTTGACCCTCTCAAGACACATTGGTAGTGGTGGACACATACGTCCTTTGCTTGTAAATTTTAATAAGCATACTCATATAGCAAGATACTTATCCTTTTAGTCAAGACAAAGCACAATTACTGAAAGACAACTCTGAATAAAATCAGAATGAGCCTTGTGCGTATGATACTACTGTCAAATACTGTAGCTGCATGTGTTGACAGTAAGTTGGCCAGTTACTCAGTATTCTGCAGCCATTGCATTTATTTAGTACTATTATTGTTTGGTGTTTTGTTATTATTTTTATTAGCTCTTTCATGCATTTCTAATGGTCTTAAAAATATTACCTCAGTTTGTGCACTTGGACAGAGATTTCTTACTAGCCCTTTCTCACTTTCAACTTGACCAGCTATCAGAGGAGTGCCTGGCCTGGAGGAGCCAGCAACTGATCCATTCAAATTACCTAACACAAAGTTACTGAGCGTAGCAGAACTAAGTGATACATTTCATGCCTTCTTTTCTTTCCTTTTGTCTAGGTGTGGTGAAGCAGTGGATAAGAACAAGCGCCTTATAACTGCTGACCAGCGGGAATATCAGCAAGAACTCAAAAAGAACTATGGGAAGCTGAAGGAGAACCTTAGGCCCATGATTGAGAGAAAGATCCCAGAACTGTACAATGCTGTAGTGAAAGTCCACAGCACAAGGTACAGATAGAGCAGGACTTCCTGTTGTGGCTATACAAAAATATGCCTTTTTTTTTTTTTTTTTTTTCGTCAGGAGAAAAGGCAGGTTTCCCAGCAGCAGAAAACAGACTATAATACACAGTATCAAATTCATACTTGATGAAAGAAGTCTGCTGACTCCCACTGGAGCAGAATGTAGTATTAACTGTGTTTCTCAAGCACGTCCATCAGGGGTTAGGGACTGATATCATTTTAATGCATGGTGACGTAACGTTTCCCCTTCAACCTGATCAAGTGTATCTTAACCATTTCTTAAACACTTGAAGCCAGATAAGAACATGTATATTTTGAATGTATGGCACCCTGTGTTGTTAGCCATCATGAAGTAAGAGTGATTTTTTCACTTCCAGATAACATAATCCAGTCTAGTCCCATGACTGCGACAGAAGAGTCTTTACTTCTGTACTTTACTTAAAAATATATGCTTCTTCACAAATCCACTGTGTCCAGTGTGGGGTGGGAGGGGAAGAAGCACTAAGCCTCTGGTCTGCACACATGTAATATGTTTCAGCTGGAGATTTGGAAGCTGCTTCTTTTCACGGGGCAGGTATTTCCTGGATTTTTTTTTAATTTGCAAACTTTATTTCTGGATCCATTTCATTGCAGGGAATCTTTTCATAACCACAGTTTTAAGAAATATGATGCCCAGAGTTCACAAAGCACCTAAGGACTAACTGCTTCAGCCAAGGAAGAGCTTCATGCCAGAAGCAAGAAGTGATGGAGTATTCAACACCAGTGAAATCAGAAATCTCCTCTTACAAGATAGCATGTGCTCTTTCTGGACAGCATGCATTTAAATGAGATATCAGAGAACTGTGGGATGACTTCAAATCAACTATATCTCATGAGGGCTTGGGAAAAAACAGGGAGCTTTTTAGATGCTTTTACATTTATTGTGAAATAGTCATGTAATGCAAAAGGGGCAGACCATTGCAGTGATCAGTGGCATGAGATTGGTCACCACTGGCAGGCTGAGGTTTGGCTGAGGTGTTACATGAATCCAAACAAGATATCTAAGAAACGCTGAGGAATGACATCTATTTATGTTCCTTTTCCAAGGCAGCATTTATCCATGTCCATTTGGCACTAAAACACATTCTGCAAGTTAATCACATGCTTAAATGTTTTCTTAATGAGAAGGGACATGGACCCCTGCTCAGTGTTCACTGAGCTGGAGCTATAGGAAGGAAAAATACCTTCAGTTTCTATCACCAGTTTCCATCACAGTGTTTAACTGCAGAGAGATTTCTGCACAAATTCTCTTGCCAAAGCTCAGAAAGCAAGTAGCAATAAATAATTCTTACAGATTTTCTTTTATTTTTCTTTCTTTTGTATGAAAAGTATGTACATTATTTGTGAGATGTAGAGACAACTACCTGACATGTTGGATTTCTTGTATTTCTTCATAATCAGTGTCATGTTTAGAGGTTGGACTCGATGATCTTGAGGTCTCTTCCAACCTAGACAATTCTGTGATTCTGTGATGTTTAGCAAAGATAACAAGTAATAGCTTAAAAAGAAGGCGCTAAGCTATGACTGATTTTTATTATGTAATGCTCTTACATAGATAACCTTATACAAAATTAACTTCAAAAGCACACAGTGAGGATTTCCTACAAAGCACTTATGCAGGCTTTACTGCATTTTAAGATAAATCAGCATGTAATTTATAATGTCTAATGCTTAGTATTTTCTGAGCCCTGAGCAAGCATCTTACTAAATAGTCTTTACAACACTTCTCTGAAGTAAGGAAATATTATTACTATTTTGCAGATGGGGATGTTGATACACAGCAATATTAAGACTTTAGAACTCATTTAGTGAAGCCATGGTAGAACCACAATTTGCACTGTGACATTGTTTACTGTGTAATGCTTGTGTTTTGAAATAAGTTCCCTGATGTTAGTTCGTTCCCTGCATCTTTTCACAGTTTGGAAATGATAGTTCAATGCTGATTCAAGTAACCAATCCCATTTACCCAAGAACATAATTTAATGTTAAAATTAAATGAAACAGTGAAATTAAGGAGTTTTTTTTTTCTATGTGCATTGTTTTAGAAAAAGTACAGTGAACCTTCTCAAAATTCATGCCATGTGATTCTCAATACAAAGCCTATTCGCTGTGTCAGTATAAGGTAGGCTGAGGCTGCTGCTTTTAGTAGAAACATTTTGACTTTTCGTGTTCATCTGCAGCCTTCCCAGAAGTCCCTAGGAATTCCCTAGGAATTCCCAGCACTTCCACTGACATCTGAGTAAGCCAGATTTTGCATGTAATATGCAGAAGATTCACCAGAAATGGTCTAATAATATGGGATTTGGAAGCAAGTTAAATAAAATGCTGTACTTACAAGCACTTAGAGTGCAAGGAAATACTTCCCTTCTCATTCATAGTCTTGCTAAATGTAAAAATCAGAAATATTCTGTAATTTTGAAGTGAAAGCATCCAAAGTATGTAAAAACATATATATACTATAAAAAGCTCAAAGGAAAAGACACCTCCATGAAGTGGCTTTTCTATATTAAAGCTACTGTGAAACAGTTTTAAGTTAAAAAGATGACTAATTTCCCAAAGCTTTGAAGTCATGAAGTCTCTGCCTGTCAAAGCCTAGCCCCTTATCTTCTTTAACAGCCTATTTTGGAAGAAGGTGAGAATACTGTCACCTCTCCACCCCATAATCCAGCCTCATTGTTTACAAGATATTTATCCTTTACTGCTAACTATCAGAAATGTCAGGTAAACAAAATCAAATAAAATGAAAAAAAATCCTACAGGTGTACAATATAGTATATAAAAGTAATTAAGTGCTTTATATTGCATGGTCCTGTGCAATTCTTCTCCTTCTGTTGTAACAATTCTCTGGGTAATTTGAATACTGAAGGACTCAATGCTCAAGTTTTATGAGCTCAACACCCCTCAAACAATTGGCCAGTCTAGCCCTCAGTTTGTAACCCATGTCATCCCCTCCACAAACGACACATGGTTTTGTACATTTCTTTGAAGAGTTGAACTATATGAAATGTAAATTTTCTACCTTATGATATTCTTTTTTTTTTTCAATAAAGTGACTGTTTCATAGGAAGTTCAGAAGCACCATTTTGTTGTATCTTATACCTTGGAAAAATGTGCCTGAAAGCTTCAGTAGGAGCAACCTTTCCTTGTAGAATCATCCATTCAGCAGAAAGCAAAGATTTGGGATGGGAAAGTGTTGGTCTGTCCTTATGATAAATTGTGTCTGTGCAGTGGTAACAGGTAACAGCTTGCTTTACAACTTCATTTTTCATTCAATTGCCATGAAAAATGGCATGTTGGAAGCTCAATGACCGTAAAGGCCTCCTTTCTTCCTGTGGTGTGTAGGTATAATGCAGAATCACACCTGATTCTTCAATTGCATGCTCTCTGGGCTATTCAAGGTCAGAGAAGGTTGTGTGTGTCCACACATAATAGGTTCAGGGGTAAACTACAGAGACTGTTGCAATCAAAGGCAAACAAAACTATCTCCATCCAGATCCAAAGGTTCCCACTGGTGACTGGGCTGAGAGTTTACCACACCTCATTTCACTCCTTGCATTTACCACCAAGGAGCAGCTTTAAGGAGTGTGGGGCTGACTTTAAGGCTGGAATCCTCTAGCTCAGTGCCAGCATCTGCTTGTTCACAGCCCCTCCTGTGCCCCATCTTGCCGCAACAGCAAGAACTCCTCAAGGTGTTACAATCTCTCAAAGCAGAGATTGTTGCAGAAATGAACCACCTAATAACAGTGTTTTACTGTGTTACAGTGCCACTTCCTTCTGGAAGACAGGACCACATACAAAGTGTTCACAGGATGTTGCAATTACTGCTGCATTTGGAAGTGGGGTGATTTGAGGAGTGGCTCAATTGACTATGTTTTAACAATATTTTAAGCTGGTTAAATTACGTGGTTAAAGTAAGTCATCTCAGCCTGGGTAATGCACTGGTCTAACCAGGAACTGAAAGGAAAAGGGGCCCCTCTAGAAAATTGTTTTTTGATTACATGAATAAAGGCAATGCATGCTCACAGCAGAGCTCAATTACTACTTGGAAAGGTAACAGTAAAACCTGAAGATTGACTGCTTGACAGGGTAAAATGAATATAATTCCGTGGCTGCTTATGCTCTCAGTGAGGGATTGGTTTAAATGAAATGTTTTTATTTAAAAAACTGACTGTTTTCCAAGTGCTGAAGAATTAAAAAGCTAACCTTCCAAGAGGGTGGCTGGGCAGTGGAACAGGCTCCCCAGGGCAGTGGCCATAGCACCAAGCCTGAACCAAGTGGGTTCAAGAAGCAATTTGGATAACATTCTCAGACAAACAATCTGATTTTGGGGTGGTCCTCTGGGGACCCAGGAGTTGGATTCGATGATCCTTGTGGGTCCCTTCCAACACGAATATTTACTTTATGAAGTTTTTCACAAATAATAGTCATGCAATCCTGCTTAATAAAACTCTTGAGAATATCAAACAAAATGTTCAGCTGATCAGGACACACAAAAAAAAATGCCAATGACCCTGGATCCCTGGATTTTATTATTATTATTATTATTTATTTTTTTTTAGGATTAGTTTAGAAAACCTTCCTGCTTTGTACCATTCAAAACAAAAATTTCCCTTTCCAAAAAAAATTGCAAACCTGAATTCTACGTTTTTTTTTTTTTTGTTTGTTTGTTTGTTTGTTTGTTTGTTTTAATTTTTAAATCTTCCCTATAGTGAGTTTATGCAGCATGTGCTGTTATACAGACCTAGGCATGGATTACCTCTTGTTTACTACACACTTTTAACAAACTATATGCCTTCTCAATGAAAATTGTGAGGAAAAATTGGTATGTACTTATTTAAATTCCATGTGTATAGAAATAGAAGATACATAAATACAATTGTAAGTATTCTAAATCATTACACATGTTTTTTCCTAACTTACAAAGTTGACTTTGAATTTTATGGCACAGAAAAATATCTATGTAATAATTCATATTATTTATTTTGATAGGAATAAGTTTTTTGTTTGTTTGTTTGTTTGTTTTTCCTGTATTTACCTGTATTTGTGGAATATATCTAAACATGTATTGGATGCCTACTGGTGAAATCTAAATTATAAAGTAAGTGAAACTCTAATAATTGGAGGAAGACGGAATTTCAGCTGGATAACAGGGGAACTATGTTTCATGCTATTTAGCAAACATCTGTAAAACTGGAAGGGATGATTTCCTACTGCACATTTCTGACTTTTGAAATGTGAATGACTGTGCAAATTGTAGTTTCCCAAAGAAATCTCTGCAGAAAAGAAAAACAAAACAAAACAAAACAACAACAACAAAAAAAAGCAACAGCAACAGCAGCAGCAACAACAAAAGCTTATTATCACTGATACATCCAAAACTTCAGAGTGCCAGAAAGTGATCTTCAAACCCCAAGCAAACAAGTGTTTTGGGACTTAATAAGAGGATGAAGTAGGCAACACCAAACAAAACAAACAAACAAAAAACATATGATTTTCTTTGTTTGTAGGTCAACTGCAAGAGAAATGTACAACCCCTTTTCAGGTATCAAGAAAAGGTTGGAAGTGCTCCCAAAAGTCTACCTTCCTTCTTGAGCGAAGGCATAAAATCCTGGACTTAAAACTGAGCCCTTGGGGTGACATTTTCCCTACCTGATACTACAATTAAAAACAAAACAAAAATAATAAATAAAATAAAATAAAATAAAATAAAATAAAATAAAATAAAATGCAAGAATAACTTCACAAAAACTAAGCTGATGTTTCTTACCTGAAAGATTGAAGTTGTCTCGAAATGATGTCACCTCCACTGTAACTTTATGCTTCCAGTTTTTAACATGGGGAGAATATCTCACAGGGTCTAGAAGATTTCAACTAAATCTGCTCATGTATCAGTCTTCAGCCACTCATTACAATAGAAAGAGCAAAACTCTTGTAATGCATGGCAAATTAAAGAGAATACAGCCGGTCCTTCATAACTAGGTAGGCTCGGGTTGTAGAGAAACCCAGTAGCACCCATGACCTGTTTCGGCATGGGGCAAAGGTTGCAGCTCAGTGAAAGAAATCCACCCATAATGAAATAAATAAGTGGTAGGAGGGCAAAAGATGAAAACCCAGCACCCTGAAAGGAACAAAGGGAGAAAGAAGTAAGATGCACCTCACTTTCTAGACTGCCTGGGGCAATGAGCACCAAACCCAGGGTGTTGTCCTTTCATGGGAACTGCCAGGCAAATAGCATTTACAGAAGATTAAAAAATGAGAAAACAGGGAAGAAATTGTATATTTTTTTCTATATTCTTCTTGGGGGGTTCTTTTTGGTTTGGTTTGGTGTTTTTTTTTTTTACTGTTGGATTTTCTTGGTGCTGGTGGTGGTGTATATTTTTTACTGATTGCCTGGCTTTTTCTAGTTTCCCACAAGACCTGGAAGACTAAAAAAGCAGCAAACAAAAGGCACCCGGTGCTTTCCTTGGAGGGTTCAGAGCAGGTTCCTGAACTGTGCATGCAGTGCAGGATCCAGGCAGCTGGGCAGCAGCATCACAGCTCCACACACCTCCTGCAGCAATGGTTGTGAAGAGTGACCGCCGTCTGCATGGCCTGTGCACACAAGGGACGCCGCGGGTGAAAATGAGTCACCCTGGAAACATGGGTATTCGGGGAGATGTTGCTGGTGTGCATCATGAATTGCACAGAGAAGGTGAACAAGGGCTGCCTTATACACATGGCACGAGAGTGATAATGATAGGGTAGCAAGTTTAGGGCAAACAGAGGGAGACCTTTTCTACACCAGAATAGGAACTTGAACTAGATTTGGAACTCCTTGCCCCAAGAGAGTCTGTATTTCAGAAATATAAATAGACTCAATAGGTAGTTCTACCGATCTACAGAAGGAAGGTACAGTGAAATCAGTTAAACCCAGTGTTGAAGGCGAAACCCAGCTTAGGAAGTCTTTGCACTGCAGTGTTCCAGGAGATGGATGTGTACAGTGACAGAAGTATTTTCCTATACTTGCTATGTTTTTGTCCTGTCTCCTAGGCATCTGCTTTTAGCTCCCATCAGAGACAGGAATCTGGCCAAGGTGACTTCATGCCATTAAAAGTTCAAAGCAGAGGATTTGCTGTCAGCATTTCCAAGCACGTACATAGCGTGGTGTGCTGCTGCCCTCGCCATCGAGCGCCAGATAAGGAAGCAAGAACATGGCTGCATTGCATTGCACTCCTTTCATGGAGTGCTGCTGGTTGAAAAGGGAGCACCAGGCTCATGCTTTGCTGCTTTCCTGCTTCTCACCAATCTTGTCCTCATGAGGGGCTGGGAAATCTGTATCTGTATTTCCAGCTTGCACTGCTCTTTGCACACATACCAGTTCACAGAACAGTCTGAGGAAAGAGAGGGCAAAGGCAGAAAGCCCTGACATTCCCTTTAGTTTAGATTCACTGCTGATCTCTCTTACTAGCTGATGGGGGCTTTACCCAAGTGCACCCACTGGGGTCGTGCTGGCAACCCAGGCACCCTCAGAGGGGCACTGACCCTCTGGCCCCAGCTGGCAGGCAGAACATTTCACAGGAGGAGGCCATTTTCCTAGAAAGGTCAGCTATGCCTTCCTTCCCTGCTGATCGCTCCCACAGCCCACTAAAGGAAAGCATTCAGGACATGGTATTTGTGCTTGTTTAATCCCATGTTTAACTTCAGCAGCTTGTTTTTAAATATTTCCCATCTCCGCCCTCCGTGATGCTGTTCTAGTTTTTGCCATGTACCAAGACACCTCAACACACACATGGGCTGAGAAGGACAGTCAGGTGTCAGAAGGAGCTGCTGTGAAGCTGCTAAGGTGTTGTGGTTCACAGCTGTGCAGGAGAGCACTGAGGAAACTACATAGGAGAGCTGAGACATGCCAGCATGTGCTACCAAGGGGCTGCTGAATGCCAGTGCTAGAAGGAGGGTGGGATCACAGAATGGCAGGGCAGCTGGGGCTGGCAGGAACCTCTGGGGGACATCTAGTCCAAGTCTCTGCCCAAGCAGGGACACTCAGTGCAGGGTGCCCAGGCCCATGTGCCTTTTGAAGATCCCCATGGAGGAGATTCCACAGCCCCTGGGCAGCCTGTGCCAGTGCTCCATCACCCACACAGCACAGAAGTGTGTCCAGGGGGAACCTCCTGTGTGCCAGTCTGCACACGTTGCCTTGTCCCATCACTGGGAACCACTGGAAAGAACCTGTCTCTCTTTTTTTTTGCACCCTTCTTGGGTACTTACAGACATTGAGATCCCTTGAGCCTTCTCTTCCCTAGGCTGGCCAGTCCCAGCTCTCTCAGCCTTCCTCACAGGAGAGGTGCTCCCGTCAGTCCCTCCATCATCTTAGTATCCCTTTGCCACATTCTCTCCAGTATGTCCAGGTCTCTTTTACAGTGTGCCCAGCACTGGATACAGCACTGAAAGTGCAACCTCACCATTGCTGAGGGGAAAAATCACCTCCCTTGACCTGCAGGCAATACTTTGTTTAATGCAGACGAGGATACTGCTAGTCATCTTGGCAGCAGGAGCACTGCTTCCAAGGGCACTGGAATTACTGTGGAGTTACCGACCTATCGGCCAGTCCTTCCAGCTTTGTGTCATCTGCAGACTTGCTGAAGGTACACTCTGCTTCATCACCCAGATCATTAGTGAATACATGAAACAGGACTGAGAGACTGCCCTTACTCAGTGAAACAGAGCTGTCACAGCCTTGTCTGCAGGAAAAGCAACAAACCAAGAAATGCTTTAAGGACTGTCTTATTTGCGAATCCCTAGCAGTGCTCTGTATCAGTAAAAACAACTCATCTAATTGGGCTGCCCGTGGCGTGGTTAGAAACACTGAGGTGCAATCACTGTCTGCAGAGATGGGAATAGCACACTGTACATTGAAATCAGGGACTCTGCATCTGTTCCTGAATGGTCTGACCACAGTAAGAGGGTATCTGTGTGTGTACAATAACTACCACATCCCAAATTAAGCCTCAGCCTGGCAAAAATGAAGCAATAGGCCAGTTTTGTTTACAGAGGAATCTGTACTCACTGTCTGTGCCAGGTTTTGTTGTCAGGAGGTACATCCAAAGGCTGAAGATTTCCACTGGTGGTCACAAGTTTCTCAAAACATAAATATAGCTTTATTAGACCTGGCATGTGGTTCAGCTCGTACTGTTTCTTACCCGTGCAGCAGCCAGAATCAGATGCTGCAGGACCAAGAATCTCTGAGTTACGAGGGAGAACACACACCCAGCTCCTGTGCTATAAATCACCAGTTAATCAGCTGAGCATACATTTGAAGAGCAGCTAAAACTTCCCTCAGTCTCTGCCAAAGCAGCTTCACAAAGTTGTTTGCAAAACAGGAATAAAGAACTTGCTCTTTTATTCAGCTTAGTGGGAAAAGGAAAAAAAATAGACAAGAAAGAGAAAAAGAAAGAGAAGAAGGAAGGAGAAGAAAGAAGGAGAAGAAAGACAGAAAGAGAGAGAGAGAAAGGGAGAGAGAGGGAGAGGGGGAGAGAGGAAGGAAGGAAGGAAGGAAGGAAGGAAGGAAGGAAGGAAGGAAGGAAGGAAGGAAGGAAGGAAGGAAGGAAGGAAGGAAGGAAGGAAGGAAGGAAGGAAGGAAAGAGAGAGAGAGAGAGAGAGAGAAAGAAAGAAAGAAAGAAAGAAAGAAAGAAAGAAAGAAAGAAAGAAAGAAAGAAAGAAAGAAAGAAAGAAAGAAAGAAAGAAAGAAAGAAAGAAAGAAAGAAAGAAAGAAAGAAGGAAAGAAAGAAGGAAAGAAAGAAGGAAGGAAAGAAGGAAGGAAAGAAAGAAAGAAGGAAGGAAGGAAGGAAGGAAGGAAGGAAGGAAGGAAGGAAGGAAGGAAGGAAGGAAGGAAGGAAGGAAAGAAAGAAAGAAAGAAAGAAAGAAAGAAAGAAAGAAAGAAAGAAAGAAAGAAAGAAAGAAAGAAAGAAAGAAAGAAAGAATAGTGCCATTCTGCTAAGTTAAAATGACATTGTGAAACTAGGATGAAGATTGAGAAATCGTCCATCTTGAGAAAGCTGTCCTCCTAAGAGAACAATTGGCTAATGAATTTCATGAAAACCATAGCTGAAATTAAGTCATCATTTGTACAAAGCAAATAGATCTGTCTGTGCCTTAGAACAGTCCATACTAGTCCAAATCTTGAACAGAGCACATTTTAATTCGAGAATTCATAGTGTACAAAGACAGAAAGAAAATTCTGAATGCATGTAAAATGCAGGGATCATTCAAAGTGTCCCTCAGGTCCTATCTCTTGCTGCAGAGCCAAAGTCAGCAATGAGTATCAGCTCCAAGGAAGGCAGGAACTCCTCCATTAGGTAAAAGAATGCTTGGATCATTAATTTCCTGACCCTGCCGTTCCCTGGGGGGAACACGCGCAGATTTAGGATCACTCTGACTTGAGTCTAACTTTGGGATATCACTCAACAAACATCTTGGCTCCAGCAAGAAATTGCTGAAGTGTTTTTTTCTCTCTTGTTTTCCTCTTATGGCACAGTATGATTATTCCTTTTCTCCTTCACTATTGGTCTCTAGTTTGCTATTGGGGTGCTGTGAAAAGTTTTTTGCCTGCCTTGGCAGAAGAAACAGGTGTCCTGTGAACTTCTCCAGCCCAACCCTCCTGCTCCTGAGTTGGCGTGTGGACCCACTCATCTCCCCCATCATGTTTGTCCTAACAGACCTTTGGTGGCAATGTTAGGTTGTAGCATGTTTCCCTAAGGTAGCTCTAGACCCAGCTTGCTCTATGCAGGTACCCATTACAGAAATTACTATGTGCCCGCTCTATCTGTCAGATGACTCATGGCAGATGTCAAGTCCAAGTAAAGCTCTTTGTGGAGGCTGAGTTGGGTAACAAAAACTGCATAATGCTGCTGGTTCAACTGAAAGTGCAATAACATTTTCACCCAGCTCAAAAGTAAAATAAAAGTCTGGTAGCTCTGGAAATAAAGCAATCATCCTTTGAGACATTTCAGTGATAAAAGGTAGATTAAATCTGGAAGGCAAAATTATGGTGACTTTTCTCCCATTTTATTCGACCCGGTCAAAGCTTGGGGAGTATAGTATTCTGGCAATGCTCCTTTAAAGATAAGGGGGAAGGCAAGTGCTACATTTCATCTGGTAAATGATTTCTGGAGTTGCATTCCTGTGCATTCATGCACAAATCAAGAAAATTGCTGAGCCTCAAATGTCCACAGGCATTATGGTGGGATCCGAGACAATGTGTGACAAATGGCAACATGCACCCTCCAGGGCTGAAAACTCAGGCGATAGGAACTCAGCCGCACATTGCATCGCTTCATCTCACTTTGGACTGACAGACGAGCACATGGTACTATTTCCAGGCTGCCACAGATGTGAGCCCTGAGCCAGGGCAGAGAAAACAGCCTGCCTCCTTTTGTGTTTGTGTAGCTTCCCTCCTTTGCAGACGGCGTTAGGGAACAAGCCATGCAGTGTAATCTGTTAGCGCAGTACTGGACTGAGAGCAGTGACAGAGGGCCTGTACACCTCCCGAATCTGCTGCTTCCCTAAAAAGTGAGTCAGGACAGCAGATGCACAGAGGAAAAAAAAAAAAAAAAAAAAAAAAAAGAGTTGGGTTTTTACAGGCTTGCTAACAGAGGGTTAATCTAAGTCCTGGGATGTGTAATGTTCCCAGCTGCTGTGGCCACTGAGTGGGGTCATCCACACCAGCACAGCGTGTGGCCCCTGCTCTGCAGGAGGGTTCGCAGGGCAGAAAGGAAGCAGTGCTTTTAAGATGCACTTCTGCTTAATTCCCTAAGCTGGTACTCAGCTTTGGCAGCAGCAGCTGCTGGGCAGTGATCAACACTTCAAAGTGTCCTTCACACACCAGCAGCGGTGCACCCCAGGGCTCTGCAGGAGGTGCTTACCTGCAGTGCATCCCCATCCCACCCCATCTGCAGTACCCGAGGAAGACTAAGGCAGGGCTGAACTAGGGTCCTGATGTGGCCTAGACCTATGCTGTGACCGCTGCTTGCCACGAGCCAGAGCTTCCTTTTGGTAAGGAGACTTTTCTTTGTGTGTCTATGTGTGTGTGTTTGGTGTTGGTGATATTTCTAGGCTGGGCAAAATCAGGCATAGGGAAGCATTGGATTTTTCCATGGAAAGAAAGTTTCAATTTTTTGATTTGTTTTGGCAGAACCAAGATTATTCTGTTTGTGAAATTTTAATGGGATTGTTTTGCTCAGGAGGCAGGGCTGTTTCCACTTACAGCAACAGACCAGGTGAAGTTTTTTGTGGCCTCAGGGGCCTCCCTGGAGCTGTGAGCATTGCAGAGCCCTGGCAGCAGCTGTAGATTTTTGCATCTCAGATTTTGGGGTGCTGCAGGGAGGTGGTGGAGGGGCACTGTGCAAAACATCAGTGAGCATCAGCCTTTTCCATCCACTGTCCTGCTGAGGAGCTGCTTGCTGTGGAGGCACAGATTCCCATGCCTGTTAGAGGAAGCCCTAAGGTGACTCCTCTGGGATATCTGTGGTATCCTTTCTGCACTTTGAAACAGGACTTGGGCTGCAAATGGGAGCAGGGCTGGTGCAGCCTGCCTCTGATATAGCTACTAGGCCACTTGCACTCACAGTATAAGTAATAGCTCACAGACAAGTGTGTCAAAGCATACACAATATTTATCTGGGCCAGATCTTGATCATGAGAATTGCAATGTGAACACTTTCTTGGAGTAATTACCTTAATTTACTTCTTCAACCCCAGAACATGCCTCTTGTGATTTTCTTGGCCACCTTGCTCACCAATACGTGGCACCTGTTTTGTTGGTTTGGTTTGGTTTAAGGAAAATAGGTGGGATTGTGTTTTGGTTGTTGTTGTTCCTGTTGGTTTAGGGGGTGAGTGGGTTGGTTTTGTCTGCTGAAAGTTAGGGGTATATCCACCCTTCCTACCTGCAGTGCACGCCAGGGAGCTGCTCCCTGCTCCTCCACTAAATGTGCCCACCTGCAGTGGGCGAGGAACATGCTGGCACCCTCAACCCCTTCCCTCCCTTAGACTCTGCCAGCTTTCCTTTAGACTAGAGCTGTTTTTTCCCTCCAGGGAGTTTGGGGAGTGTCTGCCACCTCGCTTCCCAACCTCCCCCATGTGCATGTGCCCGGGAGGCCAGTGAGGATGGAGCCGAGCATGAAGACGCTCACTGGCCCTCCTCTCTTTCTGCTCCCTTGTATCCCCCTTCTTCCTCACCTGGCTGACCCCCAAGTTCACCCCTGTTTGCTGAAGGGTGACCTAAGGCCTGTTGGTTTCAGCTGCAATGTCCAAGAGAAAAGTACCATCTACTGCGTGGCCATAATAAGAGTCTTTTCCGGCCACATTTTCGCAGGTAACCAACAATTGACTTCTTTATTTAATTTCACTTGTGTAAACTGTCAAGAGCTGGCAACTCCTGAAAGAAAGGATTAAGTGGGAGGAGTAGAAAGAGCCCTATCTGCTTGCTCTGTTCATTGCTGCGGCCTGGAGTGCTTTCACTCCGTGTTTGTACAGTTTCTGGTACAACACGGTCCTGACCCAACTATTTGGATGAATGAGCTGATGCTAAGGAGCTGTTTGCTGGCCTGAGTGTGCTTTCCTTCTGGTTGTTGTTATATCTGATGGTAAGTGGTACTCTCTGTTGTCTCAACTATTTCTTTCATCAGCCCCCCATTTTTTTCTAGAGTTGGTAGCTCAGCTATAAACAATTGCCTTTTCATAGAGACTTAGCACAGTCATAATTATTAGTGGCTTAATGTGCTGCAGGGCCTGGTCACGGACTTGGGCTGCAAATATTTCTAAAAATATGTGCTGTTGAACTAAAATATACTAAAGTGTCTTTTTTTTTTTTTTTTTTTTTTTTTTTTTTTTTAAGTAAATATTAGTGGTTTAAGAGATAGTTTATACCACCATCATAACAGCTTTGCTTACAAAAATACTCAGTGCATTTTAATCTCTAAAATGTTTTAATGGCTTTGGGTATTTCAGAAGAACTACTGGAAATTATTTAGATGGAAATATCACTGAGCCTGCTAGCCTTTTATAGGACAAAAAAACCCTGTAATTTCTTGCCTAATGCTACTTGGGTGTGGTCCACTGGGAAAACCAGAAAATTTTAAATTTTCTTAATGTCTTCCTTGCTATATTCTGGAATCAATATTCTTGAAGCAATCCATGCTGTTCAGCATTCATGAGTTTCAGGTGTTATATCTGAAAAAAAAATCTAGAAATATTCATGTTTTAAGGAAAATCACACAGCAAAAAGGCAGAAGGAAAGCAGAGGAGTGGCATAGAAAGAAAGAAATGAGAAGGGAGCAAGAGAAGTTGCCAGCGTTTGACACCGTAGTGCAGGGCAGACCAGGAAAAGAGGTGTGCCAAGCTGTGTGGCATCACCACAAAGCCTCCAAAGCATTTGCTCCCAGGGACCTGGGAGCCTGGGGCAATGAGGATAGCACCTGGGTTAATTGTGGGAAGAGTGAAAGAAACCATGCATCAATTCACATTGAATATTCAAGCAGTTAAGCCAAAAACTCGGGACTCACATAACAGGGACCGCTGTGCCCTTTCATAGCTTCAAGGGCTTCAGAGCCAGCCTGTTCAGGCCAGTAAAGATCAAGGCAGCAGCTTAATAACACTGCTCCTGAGCTGAGATTTCCAAAGCAGTGTAGAGGAGCTGATGCATATTTTGCTCTCCTCTTGAGCTCCTGGCTGAAGCCCCTGTCTAACAGAGGGGCTGGCAGTGGGCAGGTGCCTCCTGCCCAGGCTCTGAGGCCGAAAAACTCATTTTGCCCACAGCCCTGTCCCGGCACTGGGGCTGGTCCAAACCCTCCTGAAGGGTTTAGGGTCAGTCCCTCCACCCAGAGCATGGGGAGGGCTTCTCCCAGGTTAACCCCGAATCTTTGTGGGGTTTTCCCAAGATTGCTGCATTTTCCTCAACAGTAACCACTCTCTCCCTGGCATGGAGCTCCTGCATCTCAGTGACTGGGTGATCCAGCATGCATCCCATGGCATCCCGCTCCATCCCATCGCATCCCACTGCATCCCATGGCGTCCCATCTCATCTCACTGCATCTCATCATATCCCACGACATCCCACCACATCCCACGGCATCCCATCACATCCCAGTGCTTTCCACTGCATCCCATCTCATCCCACCTCATCCCACCGCCCCCGCCCCACCAAGTCCCACCCTCGGCCGGTCCGGGGGAGGAGAGTTCAGCCGGGACTCGGAGGGGTCGCTGCGCGGCCGGCGCCGTCGGGGGGCGAGAGCGGGGACCGCCGTCGGTTTTGGGCATCGCGCAGCCGCAGTGCGGGCGGCCGGCGGTACAAAGCGGCCGGCGGAGCGGCGTGCGGGATGCTCGCCCCCGCCGCGGGGCCCCGGCGGGGCGCCCAGACCGCGGGTGAGCGGTGGGAGGGGGGCGAGGGAAGCGGAGTCCCCCCGGAGGGGACGGAGCGGGAGGGGACCCGCGGGGGTCCCCGCCGTCGGGTGCGGGTCCCCCGCCCGGAGCTTCCCGCGGGGCGGGCGGCGGTATGCGAACTTTTTTTTTTTTTTTTTTTTACGTCTTTTTGTTTATTTAATTGTTGTATTTATTTTGCCACCGTGCTGCAGGGGAAAGCCGGCGCTGCGGTGGCGGGGCACGGAGCACTGCCGAGCCGCACGCCTTGCCGGTACCCCTGTCCCACGGCGCCCCCCCCGAGAGCCCACAGCACGCCGGAGGCAGGTTTCTGCTGCTTGTTTCGGGAACTGAACCTGTCCCGTGTGCACGTCTCGGGGCCGAAGAGAGGGGAGATGGGGAGGCACCTGTGTAAGGGGGGAGCGAGGCTGGGTGTCGGCGTGGGGAGCGGGTGGCATCCACAAAGGGAGCTGTGCTTCGGTTAAATGGACTGCCTTCGATACCGTCTGACCTGTGAGCCAGCACTTAAAAGTAGCGATTTTTCTTTTGGGGCGGTGGAGGTGGGAAGCTTTGGGTTTTAGTGCCCAGTTTATGAACGTGCATTAACTTTGGCTGCTGTGCTTAGATCTCGAAAAGCACTTAAAGACGTCATGGTGTTTCTGAAAACTGTTTTATTCTTTCTGAAACAAAGAACGTGAAAAGGCCCTATAAGTCGATGTATGATTGTGTTTAAAAACTTATTCAGGCATAATTGTAAGCCTCGGTACTGCAAATGACTTTCTTTTGACTGGCCCTGGGTTTTACTTAAGACCAAGCTATGTTTAGCTTTCTTGTTCTGATGTTAAGGTCAGTCGTGGTGTGCTTTTCGTAAAATCAAAGCTCTAAAACATTTAATTAACAGCATAGCCCTTCTGGCAATTCTGTAGCTTAGTTGACAACCTTGAATCTTGGCTAGCCAAGAAAGGTGGCCACGACAATTTGCTGATTGAAAATATCAGATGTCTTGCCCTTTTACTTCACTCTTTCTGATGGGGTGGCTGGCTCTGATTAAAGGTTGTGTGTGCATGTTGTGAAGAAAGTAAAATATGTGAGAGGTGGAAGGCGGCTGATTGGTTTAATGCACGTTTTAGAAGGGTTGAATCCTAGAATAGGCACCCAAGGTAGAAAGAAAGCCCTGACTTTCAGTGGATTTTCAAGCCCTTGGAATTACTGCTGGGGTCTTCAGGAGTCCGGTTCCTGAGGGAAGTGGTGCATGTGGGTCACAGCTCCTGGTTGGGACCAAGCCAGCCAGTTGCATCTATGAAGTCTTGTCTCTCCTCCAGCTGGGAACATCTGGCTCGTGTTAGTGGCTAGGTAAAATGGGATCAGATCCCCAGAATGCTTCCTCAGCAGAAGGTGTCTTGCGGCACAGGAACTTGTGTTGTTCCTCCAGCAATTTTGAGTCAGAGGTTGTACCTCTGTTGTGTGGGACCTGGGGGGACTGGCTGTGTGAGTTCATAGTGTGAGCATCCCGTGGGGTGTAGGTGCATGTGGGAAAACATGGCTCTCTCTGACAGGACAGCATTCAGCAGCAGTATAACACCAGGCTGGGCAGAGGTGTAGGTGGCTACAGACACTACTGCTGATCTAAATCTGTGATTAACCCATCATGTGCTTGTTGGTGGTGTTTGATGTTACTCTGAACTCTTATGTGATGTCACAGTGAGATTTTTCTGTCTATTGCCTGAGTCCCAGCCAGAGGAAAACTCATCAATTAGTGTGGATGGTTGTCTGGTGGCAAACATGATACTGCCATTAAATAAATTACTGATGACTGCTCTGGCTAATTTGTTGACAACTTCTGTAGCACTCCAGCCTGTAGAGGAGTCCCCAGTGCCTCAGGTTTTAAACTTGCACAAACCTGCATCCTTTAGAGATTAAGTCTTAGTTTAAAATTGCACTGGGGAAATTGAGGACAAAACTTGGCCCTCAATTGGAAACTGAAGGTGGAGTTTTTAGGTGCTGCTTGAGCAGGTTTCTAAACACTACTTCCATACCATGGGCAGAACTGGCAATGGATGTATTTCTCATACCATGAATGGCTTCTGTATGAGACGAGTCTTTTCAATCATTCCCCCTTGTATATGTTTGCCTTTTAGGCAGTTTTCTTGGGCTTGTAAGCTTCTGGTACTGCTTATGGTCTTGTTTTCTGCAGTGCCCTGTGCATCTAAATAATAGATGCTGAAAGTGAAATGAAAACTTCTAAATGAAGAGTCTCTTTTGTAAATGATACAGAGCTGTCAGAAATAGGCAGCTGATCCTGCTTTTAGTTACCAAAGCATTAGTTGTTAATTGAGGACAGTTGCAAATTTTCTTGTGGTGTCAGCACCTATTGTAGTGGTAGGTCATGGAAAAGGAGGTTTTTCCTAGTCATTTAGCTAATGGAATTGGCTAATGGGGCATGGTGGGAGTTTCAGGCGTCGCTGCTTGTACTGTCTGATCCATCCAAACTTGCCTGTGTGCCTTAGAAAGGGAAGAAATGCAGAACTCCCAAGGTGGCTTGAAAGCTCATGTGTACGTACATGTGCAAGCATGATTTTTTTTTTCTAGATTTTTGTGCATTGTGGCAAGATGACAAGTGTTAAGCTAATAGGTAGGTTGTGTCATAATGATGAGGAGTTCGCTTGGAATCACAACACAAAGTGAACAACCAACAACTTGCAAAAAGTTTTGATTCCACCTAACTTTCTGACAATGCAGTATATGTAGTTTGTGAATAACTTTCTAACTTTTTGTGTGAATAAAATTCTAACTTTATTTTTTTACTGGATTTACTTAAAACATTTTTGTTTGAATTTTATTCTGACTTCTTATATACAAATCTTATTTAATTACTTACAAAAGATACATAAGTTTGTCTTGACTAGAGATTCAGATTTATGATCAAACTTAATGTGTTTGGTTCTAGTGGGAAATGATTCATCTTAAGTATCTTAAAAGTATCTGTTTTTGCGGTTGAATAATTGGCAGTGCTCTAAAAAGCATTTAGGCATCTCATGGAGAAATCACGGAAACCACTTAGGCTTGTCAACTTTGATACTCCACGGTTATCTCTTACTACCATTATAGATGCTGCCTGTTGAGGTGAAATAATGTGCAAGCTGTCTGTATGTAGACGGCTGGGGCCCAAAGAGAAATAATAGTACAAGTCAGGAACAGGGTAGTTGATTATTTCTTGCAGTTATATATTTTGTGAAGGTTACTCCTAGCCATGTTGTACTGTGAATTATACTCTCATTTCTATCTCACTTGCTTCCTACATGTATTTTACTCAGGAAAGCTGTCTGCAATCATGACAGCTATGTTGAGACTGGAAGTTAAATCTGAAGACTGGTTTAAGGCATAATCATGTTATTCTTACAAAATTTTCCCTGGCAACCTCTGCAAGATAGCAGAAAGATGTGTACGGTGATAGTCATTTCTTCACCATTAAACTGTACTTTTCCATTGATGAGGAAAACAGGAAATGACTTTTCAGGTGTCAACTGTTGGTACTGAAAATGCTTTCTGAGCTTTGCTAGTAATGCAAGGACTGCTGTCACTCAGATCAGATGCTCTTTCAGTCTGTCCTCACTTCCAGGCTGTCACAGGCCCTAGGCTGTTACCCATGTATGAAACTCAACAAGTAGTTTAGCTAAAGCATAAGTTAAAGAAGGCACCTTGCTAGACTTAAAATGCTGCCACAGGCTTCCCTTGGCAGCTTATATCAATTTTTAGTCTCTTTCTGCTCTCAGAAATGTTTGTGATTTCTAATTAGAACTGTACTGGAGAAGGACACCTGACAATTAACCATGAGTCATAAGGTTGCGTTTCAAACATCCCTTTAATTCTTCAGACAAGTTAGTATACTGAAGGCAGAGGCGTCAGGCATGAACAGTTGAAACTTAAATGTAGCTAAGCAAATCTGTCAAACAAGTCTGGTCTTTTTGTTAACCAAAGTACTGATCTTGAAAACGTTTTCACAGGCTTCCTACTGCACACAGGAGCCACCACTAGACCCTGGTATCTCATCCAACCCTGGTGTGCTGGAGGCTGCAACACTTCCCTAAAACAAGGCCTCCTGAGGAAAGTGGTCTGTTGAAGGGTGGTGGCTGGTTGAATTACAAACGAATGGGAGCTGGAGCTGCTTCAGGGCCAGCTGGTAGACATGGGCCACCCGGGGGAAGGACAGCAAGGACACCTCTGTGCAGCTTGGGCCTGCGTTCAGTGCACCTCTCAAGTGACAGACCAGATGGCTTGCTGGCCTGCCATGGTTTGGCAGCCTTCTTAGCCCATGCCTTATGAAACTTTGGCACTTGCCATGGAAGTAGAGGGTGCCCTTCCCATCTGTAAATGCCCTGAGCTCTGTTGGTGGAGGTTGCCAAGTATCTGTGGTTTTCTTTAAGGCCTGCCTTCTTCCATGCCCGGAGGGAAGCCCATGCAGGGTTGTGAGGCTACAGCACGCTGGCTGGCGTGGGTTGTGCTGCCGCTGCTGTGTCTTCTGCGGTCCTGCTCTCTCAGTCCATGGTCCACCATGGCTCAAGCAAGTGTCCTCTCCTCAGATGGTTTCTCTCCTTCACCTGGCTGCTTTCAATAGGGAGGCAGCGGAGGGGCCTGTGGCAGCCCTGGCTGCTCACGTGGGTTGCAGGGAGAAAATAACAGCCAAGATGTTAATTTTCCAGCAAGGCTCCAGTCCCAGTAAGGCTGCTCTGTGCTGAGGAGTTTTGTAACAGAGGTTTTGAGAAATGTGTAGTATTTGCACACACAAGGTTGGGGAGGACTAATCTGTCCCTTGCCTTATGACTTGTATCAGTCTGTAATTAGCAGACATTGAATTTTTTTTCTCTTATCATTAAATCCCTAGTTGTTGTTGTTTGTTTTTCCCTGAGGACTTTAGGGTTGCCAAGCATGGCTCTGGATAATACTATTACCTGTACAATCCTTCTCTCAGCCTCACCATGCTGATAGTCTTCATGGATTGCAGTGATGATGACTTCTGTAGCATGGATCTGTACGCACACATGCACATGCGACCAGGAGTGGAAGTAGTCAATATGTTTTTTTATGCTTTTGTTGTTTTGGCCTCCCAATTGCATAGCTTGATCATATCTCATCCTTGAGATAAGAAGCTCTGATTTACCTTTTATGTGCCTTTCTTTATTTTATGTAATTCCTTAGCTGCTTCCATATAGTGCTTTCTCAATCCGTTAAAAGCAAGAGTAGTTTCTTTTCTGAGACTTTCATTATTTTGGCACATTTCTGATCCCTTTCCAGATCTCCAGTGTAATTATTAGGGGGGAAGGTGCTGCCCAGGTTGACCCAGGTGGTTTTGCACCATGAACTTCAGATATGGTGCTGGAACTGCAGCGGTGTCTCTTGTTGCCATCGCTATGAATCCTTGCACCTCCTTGCTTTTCCCTGCAGGGCTGCAGCCTGCTGCAAACCTGTGCCCCACTGAGATGATCGAAGTCTCCTCCTGTCCTCCTGCTGCCAGCTTCTTTGTGAAGGCACTAATATTAATGGGCTGTGGGACAAAACTGCTTGGGAGCACCAGATGTGTCTGGAAACAAACCTGTTAGACCTAGATCAAGGGGTGGGCAGCAACCCAGTTCCAGCACAGAGGTGAGCCATGACTTTGTGTCCATTAATTCCTGACACTAGGATTCCCCCATGAGCCTGTGGAAGCCAGCGTGGCTTGTTCTAAAAGCTGTCCCATTGACAAACATCTCTGAAAGTGGTGAGCAGGAGCATCCTACTCTGCCCGTGGGATTTGGAAAATGCCTTTGCCTCGTGTTTCGTATTCATGCAGAGATGGAAGAGTATAGTTTAAAATAGTGATTTCCTGAGTTATTCTGACTTTTTTATATGTAACGGTTGGGAGTCTCTCCTGGAGTGAGACATGTCAAAGGTTGAATGTGTTTGTTTAGGTGCATAAACATGGCTGTGTATGTTAGGACTTCTGTCACAGTGTTTTCATTCACTTCATGAGCTGCTAAATGAGAAAAGGAGGGGTCTCATTCCAGAGCTGCTTTGGAACAGCTGTGTCAAAAAACCCAAAGGACTGCAGACAATAGTAAACTTTCTGCAAATGTTGCTCTTTTCATCCCTGTCTCAGCATATGGTAATGCAGAGGATCTCTAAGGGTTACTCCCAGCTAATCCGGTTTGGACAGAGAAAGAAAGATACATCAGAGTTTTTTTGCAGTTCTTCAGTACTGTGCCAGAGAACTTGCCAAGAAGTGCAGTGACTGGAAAGAAAAAAGAATAATAAAATCTTTGTATTGAGACTACAGCCTTTCTTTCTCTTGTTTTTGGCTTTTAAGTGTTTTAAAATTAGGATATAAAAAGTAACAAAGGACAGTCAAGATGTTGATTATCAGACAAAGGTAAGGGGACATGACCCATGCATAATTACTAATGAAACAATATTGTGAAACTTGTGTCTCTGATTTCCAGGCTTCCGACAGAAAAGTCTGAACAAAAGAGTTGATAGGTCTTTTCTGTTTTGCAGTTTGGCAAAGGGAATTTAAAGCCCGTGGGGCTTTTGTCTTTTTTTGTCTCACCAGTGCTTTGTTAGTAACCCAGATGCTAGTAGACAGGTTCTACTCTATTTCAACTCCTTCTTTTCAGTGTCTACTTGTGATGTCAGTGGTTGATATACTAAGGAACAGCCTGCTTCCCACGGCAAGCCTGGCTTTTGGAGGGCCTTGCTGGAGCAAAGCCTTGCTTTCTTCGAAGTGAATGTGCCTTTAGTTTACACAGCAAAATATCTGCTGAGAGAAGATATTTAGCTGAAACTTTCTTCAGAGTAGGAACTGATGCTGGGGTTGATCCTGCTTTTTGTTGTTGTTCTTTTTTTTTTTTTAACAGAATGCCGTAATGTATAATGATACATCTATCTGAATCTGACTTTTAATGCCAGTTACACACAGGTAGACCAAGTTGTATCTGGTATTCTGTGATAGACAACTTTGATATGCATTGTGTACATTTTAGATCACCAAACAAAGGTCAAAATCAGGCAGTTTATTCACCATGATTTGTCATGTAGCTGAGAGTGTGTGCATATCCCTTCAGGCTCCATTAGCATGAGTTAACTTTGTAATTGGGTTTCTGGGGCAAACAGGGACAGGAAGCAGAAGTAATTTTGCAGGCCAGGCTCAGCTTTTTTGCTCATTGCAGTGTAAGTGCACAAGAGACCAGAAGTAAAAGATGATCGCGGTATAGCTGGAGAAATCCTAACGAAGTGGAGGACATTGTCCAAAACTGCATATGGACGCTATGGAAAACCATACAAGTACACCAAGGTGGGACTTCATGGCTATCCTAAAGTAGGGTTTCCATAGCTCCTGTGTCTTTCAGTATACCTCCTAACTTGCTCTGTGTTCTCTGGCTTTCTGTTCATCTGTCACTGTTACCTTTTCTTGCAGAGACTGGCAACCAAAAACTGGCTTGCTGAGTAAAGATGAGTTGTCCCTATGAAGATGTTAATAAAAATGTATGTTTTAAACTTAAAATTCTCTTCATAATCTCATTTTCCACAAACAAAACAAAAAAAAACAGGGAGAAGGTTTCCATGTTAACTGTCACTTCTCATAATTTTAGTCCATGAATTGTTTTGCTGAAGAGCAACTGTTTCTTTTAAAAAAAGAAAAGTTCACTTTGGAAAATGTTAGAGTTCTTGAGCAGGCAAATTTGCATTTTGGTTTCTAATTCAAAGACACCTGAAAAGAGCCAGAAGACTTAATGTGGATTTATGAATGGGATTAGAATTAAGCTGCTTCACAGCATTTAAAAACAAACAAACAAACAAAAAAAACCTTTACATTTCTCAATAAAAAATTTGCTTTTAAAACAACACTCTTTATCCCTGACTAGCCTTAAGATTTTACAGAAAGCAACACAAGAAGAGATTTTCTTTTAAGTTCCATTCCCTCATGATGTGGTATTGAAATAACTCTTAAACTTTTAAGTTGCTTTTTTTTTTTTTTTTTTTTATGGTAAGCTCTTGAAGAGCTTATTTTCTCAGATGAATCAAAGACTTATTCTGGCTTGGAAATTGGGACTAAATGTTTTCTTCACACATGTACTTTACCTGTAGTCTGCTTGGATTCTCTTATGTGCATGGCCCATTGGTAGTTTCCCCAGGTAAGAGTCACCTGCAAGAAGACCCTGTGAATCTCTCTGAAATCAGGACGTGATGAAAATGGTGTAGCTGTGATAAGCTGCAGTCTTGTCAGCTTCACTTTGCTGGGCTGACGAAATTCATGCATTTTTCGTAACTCTGTTCTTCCGTGGTTGTTTTTTATTATTATTATTATTATTATTATCATTTTCAAGCAGAAAAGGGCTGAGCAGTGTGTAGTATGAGCTATCTTGCTCTCTTCCTGATCCCATCAGTGATTTATCACTCGGTCTTTATCTCTTGTGTGTTTGTTCTTGCAGTTTCTCACCCCATCACCGCTGCTGCTCGTGACCATTGTCATGTTCTTAAGCAACGTGTGAGATCAGTCACATCCACGAAAATACTAGTGGCTGCCAGGGACCTTCTCAGCTGGGGAATTTTAAGGAAAACAAGCCCTTCTTTGTGCCTGTGCACACATCATGACTGTCACGAGTTGCACAGTAGGCGTGCTAAGGAGATGCTGCTGGCCGGCCGTGGCATCAGCCCCGCGGGGAGCTCTTGCAGCGGCAGCACTCCTGCACCGACCTCTCTCTCTGCTGGATCTTGGGACCAGGAAAGTGTGGTAGAAACAGCCTGGTGTTGTTCATGAACCTTTAAAACAGCGTTCCTCATGCTGTAAGAAATTGTTGTTTTTGGCTGGAGTAAAGCTGGGAGAGCGTCAGGTCTGTTCCATGTGCAGCAATTCCTTCGGTTAGCCTGGGGGAGAAAAAGCAGAAGGGGTGTGCTTGTAGGGCTGAATATCAAATCACTGGCTGAGGATGTGTTAAGTGCATGTGTTTATTGCTCCTGATGCTGGTATGTTTTTGATATCAGCAACTTGCCAAATACCACGGGACGGACCTGCAGTTTGTTTCAGCTGGTGTAGGTATTAGCGACAAAAGGTCTTGCTGCAAGGCTGCGTGTGAAGTTTTGCATCCATGAGCACAGGCTGAGACGGGAAGGGACCCGTCTGCTGTGACCTAAAGACTCCTGCAGCAACCAGAATCAGCCCTGGGTATTGTACCTGCTCTCACCCCCCTTTACCAGGCAGCAAAGCCCCCTTGGCCCCCGTCTGCATTGCTCACATTCCCGCGATGCCTGTGCCTGTTCGTGCACGCGTGGGGTCGGCAGGGCTGGTCCTTCAGCTCGGCCGGGAAACCACAGGAGTCTGCCTGCTCCTGTCCTCCCTCAGTATCCATCGGAGCCCCCCTGCCCGCATTGCTCGCATTCCTGAGTTGTTTCAGTCGGGCAGGCGCTCTGCTTTGGAGACTTACCGCTGCGTGAAGGAGTCGCAGCAGCTTGCTTGTAGCTACACCTTCGTGGAAGGGCAGTGATTTACAGCCCTTTCCCCCCAGTTTCAGGAACAGCTTGGTGCTCTGGTGCTGGTTCCGGGTGGCTCCAGGCCTTTTGGTGACAGCAGGTCAGTGATGTGACAGAGGCATGTAAGAGCGTGCAAACAAGGGGCTAGATTTTTGGCTGTGCAGGGTCTGAAGGAGAGTGGTGCAGTTGTGGAGGAGGCGTGGTGCTCCTGAATTGGCTCCTGGAGTCTCCACGGCTGTTGTGTAGGGAGGAAGTTTCACTGCAATTTCAATTAAAAGGCCTTTTCTCCCCTTCTTCCTCCAAGCAACTTGTTGATTTGCATCACAAAAGTTGGCCAGCGTTGTCTCCTCTGTAAGCTGCAGAAAATAAGATCTCTTCAATTGCTCGAGTAAAAATGGTCTGATTTATGCATGTCTTTATGCTCTCTGGTGCCTTTGAGAGCAACTGTTAATTGAGCTGGTCAATACTGTATTATGCAATGTCAAGTTACAGCCATTCTGGTACCAGTGCTGGCTGGCTGGGGTGACTGGTGCCCTGCAGAGGAAGAAGACAGGTATGTAAGATGTCTTTCCCTGCACATCCAATCTTCAGAAACACTGGGCTGGTGTTCCCCTGTCTAACCAAATCTCTGCCAGAGATTTTTTGAGAAAAACATAAATTGCAATTAAATGTGTGTGTAGCTAGGAGAATGGCACTTACTATTTTCTCTCATCGAACAGCACTTTCTATGCACATTAAACTTAGTCAAACTGACTTCAGCTGAGCTGGGGGCTGGAGTGTTTAGCCATGTTGATTTCTACCCTGGAGTTGCTGAGACACAGATTTACTCTGATGTTCCTGCCTTAAGTTTCTGTGAAAAGATGCATGAGCATGGGAAGTCCTTGAAAATGTGTTTGGTGTGTCTGTACTGTAGGTCAGAAGCAGGTACTTTGTTTTCTCCTTTGTGTCAATCTTTGTCTGCCTAAAACCCGTAGTAGTACAGAGGTTGTCAGAAGGGGACAGAACAAGTAACAGAAATCTGTATTGCCTCAGTTTTGTTTCTGTACTATTCTGCAAAACCGTAGTATAAATGTTTCTGCTCTGAACAGGAAGCCTAAACATGGGAAAAGTGTTAGGGTTATCAGAGGAACATTTTATTTTCTTTCCCGTGTAAAATCTTCATTTGGACTTGTGGTTGAATACTTCAGCGAGGCTGACTTTGTCCTGTCCAAATCCAGAGTAGTTTTCTTTGCCAAAAATTGAGGTAAGACCCAGATAAAACCTAACATGTGATGAGTATCTAATTCCTTTAAGAACTGTGTTCTCTTGCAATGAGTTACTCACATAAAAGCAATTGCTAAACCATGTCTAGACTGCAGAGTCCGGGATTCAAGTGAATCTAATTAAAGCAATAGTGGCTTGCAGGTGAGGATTTAACTGCAGTAGATCATTGTAGCTTCTGCTACAAAGAGGCTGGTCTTATCTGAGATGGGTTTTGACTTGCATACAGAGGTAAATTAAAGTCAGCCAAAATGGTGCTTTCCCCCACTTGTCTAGCCTGCTACACAGTGAGAGGTATCTGCCTGCAGCAGGATGAATGAACAGCTCGTGGAGATGTAGTCTTCAGCACAGTGTCCTAAGGAAAGCTAAAATCAATTTCCTGCTAATTTTGGTGAATTAGGAGGTAGTTCTGGAGGATTAGCAGGATGCTTCTGACTGCACCACGTGAATATAAGGCGGCTGAAAGTATCCCTTCTAGATGTACCAATTCTGACACTGGGGTTAAACTTGCTCAAGGGGTAGCTCTGTCTGGGCCATGTCAGCTGACCGCCTTCCTGATTAAGCTGGACTTTTTCATCCCATCTGTGCCGATTGCCTCATCCTGACCACTTAAGCCACGTTGATTACCAGTTGAGTATTGATTGAGGGGGATTAGGGGAGGCCTGGATGCCCAGCGCATCTGGTTTCTCCGAGCTGCCCACAAGCTGCTGGTGTGGAAGCCGTTGCACCGCCTGCAGGTCCCTACGGGAGTTGCTTGGGATAGCTTTCTTCAGGGTGAAGAGGCACACTGCAACTCCTGGCTTCTGGTACTTTTACCTCGTGGCCTTGAATGTTTGCCCAGAAGTGTCTGTGAAACATCTCTGCTGTTCTCATGCTTTTGCTATTCCTCTGCCTCAGCTCTCCTGACTCCTATTTCCTGTAACTTTTCTATCTAGCACATGCTTTGTTCACTCCCCATCAACTTGTGCCTGCTCCTCCTCTTTCATAGCAAGAAAAAAAAAAAAAAAAAAAAGATAAAAAGTAAAAGAGCTGGTCCTGATAGATCTCAGGCTCCTCTGTCGAATCTGGCAAGTAAAACTTTGTCTTGAGAAACTGTTCCTTTACATTTTCAGTCTGTCATCAAATTTCTGTTAGTCCTGAACTTTGTCTTAAGGGAATATTGCAGGAGTGATGAGTCAACTGTGCAGTTACTTTTCCCTTCATTACAAGGGGGGGAGGAGGTAAGGAAGGAATACAGGTGCCTCTCATAACGTAGCAGCACTGGGCAATAACTGCAACTTTTCAGGCTGATGCAGTCCTGTGAGCTGTTATAGTCTGGTTATGGAAAAAGAGGTGTTAGGCTGCCTTGGCTATTCTTGGTACTCAGAGTTGCAAAGAAAAAATATCTGTAACTAATGAAAGATGCACACAGTACTTCCTGGCAAGCTGCGGAGAGGAAACTTTTCTCAGCAAGGCATGTTGGCCTGAATTTTGTCGTGTATGTGTGTGCGTTTCTTGCATTTCTGCTGTCATCTTGGAAACAGTATAAAATCAAACTGGGAGGGGGAAAAGAAGGGAAAAACACATTTGCCAGGGGTCACAGAATGCAAATGTTTTCAGATGTCACAGGTGCTGCTGTTAGTCTGAGGTGCTTGCATCTGGGCAGTGTGGGCTGTGGACTGTCCCCGACATGTGTTCTGTGTATGTCAGAGGCTCTGACCAGCTGAGTCTGCAGCAGTCTGGTATTTTCTTAGCTGTGAATGCTGACTTACATACACATGGCATTTGACCTGACCTTTTGATTTCCTTTCATTAAAGTGTTAATTGAGTGGTGATTGTTACAGGGCTGCTAACATTCTGGGAGAAGTATGGCCACGACTGACTTGTGCTTTACATTCCTGTATGAATTATGTTTTGTTATTGTGTGTGTGTGGGGGGGGAAAGCTGTTGTACACCATGGCTGGCTTATGATTCACTTTGGATGGCCCAATTGGGACTGAAGTCAGGTGAGGTGAGTGATGGTAATGGTACTGTCAGCACTGATATTGAAGCTGAAGATAGACATGCAGGTAAAGAAGGCTCCTAGTTATTGTGGAAAAGGGATAATATTCATCTTCTTAGACTGAGATCCGAAGCTTCTCCCTGATTTAGGAAATCTCTGCTTGTTCCATCCATTTACTTGGCTGCTTCTTGAAAACTTCATTTTAAGTCACAGTTTAATTTCCTTCTGGAGGAAGGACGACCCTTCTTACTGTCACCTTGCTGGCCATCTCAAGTGGCAGGAACTGCATTGTAAGCTGGATGCCTTGTCCAGGAGAGTTTCTCCTCTGTTGCTCTGGCATTTGTCAATCCTGTTCATGATGGAAGTTGCAGGTCGTTGTGATATTTTAACTCCTGACCTAACACCACATGAGCATTTCCTCTGCTCTTGCCCAGTTTGCTTGCTGCCCTGTTTGGCCAGCAGCTGTGGAGCCGGGCTGGCTTTGTCTCTGGGTTACACACAACGCTGGCACATTGCTGCTGTTCCCTTGTGGCTGCCAGTGTGCTGGCACGAGTGTCAGGCTGAGCAGGAGGCTGCAAAGGTGAAATGTTGGTGCAAGAGCATGTGCAGGGCAGGGTGGTGTAGTCTTGCAGTCTTGCAGTGATGCTCGGGGGAGGGGGGGGGAAAGGGGGAAGGAGAGCAGGCTGAGTATTTGCATCACAACAGAGACTTGCAGAGTAATGTCAGTTCTGGATCTAGCCTTGGTTCAAAGCACCGAGAATGGGTTTTATTAAGTTTATCCCTTTGTGCTGTGAAGCTTGAAGACACTGGTGCAGCCAGACCTTGGCAGGTCGAGTTGCACATCTGAGAGCTGCTTGGCAACCAAAACTCATTTTAAAGAAGTGTTAGAGTAACAAGTCTGGCACAAGGAGGAGTTTCAGAAGTTCAGCTTTATGCTGTCTGTAGGAAAAGTTAATAAATGTCAGGGGTATCTCAAGGGTTCTTTTTTCCTATCATGCTTTGTTTTGTGTGCTATGGTTAGTTCCACTGAGACTGTAGGATCGGTTTCTCAAAGGCTGGTGATAAAATACATCAGTTAAAATGAGGATGAAGGCTGGAAAAAACTACTTAGTTTCATGGACTGTTCCTTTCAACACCTTGAATTAATAGCGTTTTTTTAATTAAGAGTTCATCATACCAGAACTATGTAGCAAGTCATACTTCTAATCTGCTTCCCCTCAAGCTGCATTTCTTTGTAATTGCCAGGTGCTGTATATGCTAGTAGAAACAGAGGATAATATGAATATATCTGTGCTAGAAGAATATCTGAGGGAGGATGTTGAAAGCAGGCTGCTAATATCAGTTTTTTTTTTTTTTTTTTTTTTTTAGGTTGTGGGTTACCGTGTGAATACTTCATTTTAAACAGGATAAAAGGAGAGGGCTATTAAACCATAGTTCTGCCTTCACTTTTCCCATCTGGTGTCTCAGATCTTTGTTAAGCTCACTTGTCTCTCTCCCAGCTCAGGACCAAGGGTCAAAAAGGGGTCACTGCATTTGGAGCTCTGACAGTGCCTAAGCATCCTCTGGAGAGAAAAACAAAGAAAAAACGTCTCCCCTTCATCCCCTCCCCTGTCCCTGGTTGTAACGCATCCAAGAGTTTTTGCTATACCTTGGTGATGTCAGAGTGTCCTGCAGCAGCTGTTCACATGTTTTGGTGGGCTCCCATTCCACCAGCTCCCACCAAAAGTTTCATCTAAAGAAGAAACAAGCTGTAAATGCAGACTACCATTTGCTCTGCTACCACCACCTAAATCTTCCCCCGCTGGCTGTGTGGCTTCAGTGCCAGCTCACAGCACAACTGTGACAGCTGGTTTGTGTCCAAAGTCCTTTGTGTTGTTTCAGCTTGTGTCAGGAAATGATCTGTCAGAGGATCAAAGCACTGATGGACTGAATTTTTTATTTTTTTTTTGCCAAACCACAGGTTTGACACAGATGAAAATATTTTCTGGTAATATTCACAATATACTCATGGGGGCTACCAGTCCCCTGACACAGGAGTGATTTCTGGCGTTTGTGCAAATCAGTGGGGCTGGCATGACTGACCACAGTGGACTGCTAGAGCTTGCATTTGGAAATAAGACCAGGTGTGCATGTGGAAACAGGAGAAGGTCTCTTAGCTGGTCATCTGTTACAGCTCTTAAACCAGTGAACAACAGGCTCCCAGACAGGTGCCCATGTTCCTTTGCCTGGCACTGTCCTGGCCCCTGGGGGCTCAGTGACTCACAGCTTTGTCTCTTAAAGCTTGGACACCTGGGATGCGGGCAAGACCCAAAATCCTTCTTTATGGTGTGCAAAGCCTCCAAGGATGTGAAAGGCTGGTGCTGAAGGGCTGTGTAGTTGCAAGCAGGTGGGGTCTGTGCTCTGGAGGGGAGGAATAAGATTGCTGGTACCTGGTGAACTCTGGTCTATTGGAGTAGTTTTTGTCTGATAGACCTGAGGGCAGTCACAAGAAACAGGTGGTGTCAGGATGCCTGAGTGATATCAGCAAGGAGTTGTGTGGAGACACACAGAAAAGACCTGAAGTGAGCTGTTAATCGGTAACATCCCACAGTGAGTCATCCCGACGCTGCCTGTGATACCAAGCAGTGATGTACACAGTGTAAAAGGAAGGAATGTGTGCAAGTGAGTTTATCCCAAGTACAGAAGGACACACCCTCAATTTACACACACACACACACACACAAAAAAAGAAATGTTTATGGCATTGTATTGCTCCTGAGAATGAAAAACCGAGTTCAGTAGGAAAGAAGAGACTCTGCCTTTATACATTGTGCTCCATCTCATGCTTCAGATCTGATAGCATTAGAGTGAAATGCTCAGTAATCATCTGGAGGATAGCCATGTAACTTCTGCTTACCCAGACAAGCTGCTGGCCACCAGCACTCCTGGTTCAGCCTGTTTGTGTCTCCAGGTTCCTCTGGCCATCCTCTTCCAGGCTGAAGAACAGCTTGAAGCCAGCCAGTCTCCTCACAGAGGAGCTTGTCCATGGGAACCGATTAACCTGCAACAGGGTATCATCAGTGGAGGATTTCTGCTTTAAAATCTCTTTGTGTATGTAAATTATATATGTTCCTCTCGTTTGCCCAGAGCAAAATCTGGTGTATTTCAGTCTCTGGTCCTGACACTTCCCTTCTTTAGCTGTTGGCTCTGAATTGCACACCTGAGACTGAACTGCGGGTGTCTTCAGATTCAAACCAAGTAAAGCATTCTTCCTTCTTTGATTTCAGGGAAGCTTGTGTTCCATGGTAAGGCAAGAAATTACAGTCCTTTTCTCAAGGGAAAAATGTATCTGAGGCTGCTGGGCAGGAGGGAAGAAAAGCAGTTTCAGGATAGAGACAAAGGGATGGGAAAGCTGAAGCAAGAAAACACAGTTGACTAGGTGCACATCTGCCATGCATTCCACTTATACAGTGTGCTCGGGGGTGACATGACACAGCATATATGGCATAGTCAAATCCTTTACATTACTGATTGTCCAGCTGTCCTGTGCCAGCTTTGACCCATGCAGTGCCAAGGGAGGGTCTTGGTGCTCCCACTTTGCCTTGGGTAGAAGCAAGTTGTGAAGGGGAATAAAACTGGGAGTGTAAACATAGCTGCCAAAGGGTGATGGGGCTAGAGCTCCTGTGAGTGTTGCACTAGTTTATATCTTGGCCTCCCTCATCCAAAACCACAATATAAATTCAAGCAGCTGCATGCTTCATTGCATTTTAGCTGAAAGGAGGGACATCACAGACACAGATAGGGTGTGAGGGGTGAAAGTTGTTTGGGTTTTACAGTGTTTGTGCTTGCAGGTGGGTTTGTTCCTTGAAGTTTTAATGGCTGTGGTGTCCGCTTGGCAGTCCAGAAAGATGCAGCTGATCTGCAGGTGCTGTGGATGATGCTTTGACTTATGGCTTTATCTGCCTGGTGACAGTCAGGAGTCCAGCTCCCTCTGTCAGGGCTTCTTTGCTGGCGTTGTGACAGTGCTAACAGAGCAGCTGTGCTAGGCAAGCAAATTACTGCTGGCTGCAGAAGGCTTTGAGAGAGCTGAAGTCTTTGCAGAGCCTCTTCCTGTTCTCCCATTATTTCTTCTGACTCATCTCTCATCTTACTGATAGTTTCAAAGATCTTTTTATAGCCTTTTATCCAGGTTAACTGAGCACCTAAAGGAACAGAGCCATGCCTCCCTCACTTTCAGAGTGCTTCAGCTGCCTGTCTTGCACTGGCTTGTCACCCTGAAATGGCATGTGGGCTCTGCCCTGACGGAAAGGCATTTCTCTTACAACTTAGAGAGATTGTTTGTTTTGGGGGAAGTGTCTTCATTGAAGAGAGAGCGTAAGGACTCTTCCTTATGCAAAGTCGTCCTGTTGAAAGTATCTGTGCCTGTGGCATGCTGACCCTTCGTCAAAATGACTGGAGACATAAGTCAGTGCTCTGAACGTTAACATGTCCTAAAATTGTGTAGCCAAGAGTGATGCTGCTTCTCTCATCTCTTCTCCCTGCCTATGGGGGGAAAAGCTGATCTTGTGAAATGATCGTGTCTCTTCTGATGCCATTTTTCAGAACGAATCAAGCCTCTTTCTTCTAGTGCTATCAGGTGCTTGTTCTTAGATTGGCAGGGACTTTGTGGCTGGAAGCTTTGCAATGCTTGGGTGAGGAGGAATTAATTAGCAGCCTCCTTGCTAGCTGCTGGTGTCCTCTTTCACTCTTCTCAAGTTGCAAAGGGTAAGAATGAGGAGAAAAAAACTCATCTGATAATCTCTTTTCATGGCTTGATGTTTGCCACCCTGGGGCTATTTATACCAAGCATGCTGAGTGGGATTGAGTTTAAATTTTCACCTGCTGTTCTCATGGAGCCTGGGGCCTCTGCAGAGCGCAGCGATAGATTGCAGCCACCTCCCCACCTCACTGCCTTCTCCCCGAGCAGGTCACTGAGCTGGGGGAGGATGGCACGACCACCTCCGGCAACAGAGCACCGTTGCTGCCAAGCTTTAGTTGTGCTTGTGCACTTCAGGGCTTTCCAAGGGTTTGCTGTGATGTGGCTGAATAAGATTTAAAAAAACAACAACAACAAACCACCTTCCTCAAGCCCTCCCTCTCTCTGCCTAGCATTTCGCTGTTGGAGCAAGAAATCGCCTCTCAGCTTTATTTTATTAATTAACCACTGTTCTAAGAAAGCAGTTCTTATTTTCTCATTACTGTTTTGATAGTCTGTAAACTTTTTTTCCCAACTGAACATCAAAATTGAATTTCCAAAACTACTTTTTAGAAGAACAACTTTTCCTTAATGGCTGTCTAAAATATGTTTTGTGGCAGTCTTAGAGAGTGTATGTGAAATTCCCCCCAAGAAACTTGTTGGTCCTATTGTCAGAGAAGGCTTATGTTGATAGTTCAGATATCTTGGCATTGTAGCAAAACACATACAAGCTGCTCCTCTTGACCCCTGAGGTTTCTGTGGAAGGTCACAATGGAGAGGCTTGAATTCCTGTGTTAATCACATTGCAGCGGACTATCCATGCTGGTTTTCCCAAAAGATTAACAGAAAGATACAGCATTGCTTTGAAACATGATCTTGGGAACATCTAGCTCTTGAGGACAGTTTCTTTCATGTTTAGCATATGAATTGGTTTTGTGTATTTGTAAACTATATACGTGTTACTCACGGGAGTGAAATGTGAATGACAGTTTATCGTGCTGTTTTTTTGCTACCGCCCCGCGTGTCACCAGAAGCACTTAGTGCTCTCCCGTGGAGTAGAAGTGAAGGATGATGTTTCCCTGTTTTTGTGAAGTGTGTTCTGAGGAAATCAAGTCACATCTATTATGCAGTTGCTGAAGTATGCAGTAACGCACAGCTTCTATACAGATTTGAAAATAAAAATAAATATTCCCAATGGTTACGCTTGATAGCTGTGATTTTGCAGGTATTTGTGCAATCTAAGCTGAAGGTACTGTTGTTGCTGCTTTAGGACTTGGCGAAACCATTCCCAGGAGGACGGAGCCTTACCCCCCCCCCCCCCCCCCCCCCCATAGCTTTTATCAGGCAGCAAGCAGCTCTTTGGCTCCAGTCCAGATATGCTGTGAAATGTGGTATCAAAGTATCTGCTGCATTTTGAGCAGCTTGTTCACTAATTATGGGCTCTGACATGGACAACGCAGCTGGGAGCCTTCGTAGATCTGCTTGTTTCATGCAGGATCTGTGGTTTTCAGTGCTCCCTGTCTGTGGAGGTGTCAGTGTACACCAGGATGACTTGAATGCTTGGTGTGTGCTCAGAGCACTTCCAGACAGGACTGTACCTCCAGGGAGAAGATGAACATACGTGATTCTCCCTGTCACTTCCCCCCAGAGCAGTCTGGTCTCCAACACTTCTGGAAACAGTCTCTTATCAGTAATGATACAAAGCTCTTTCTTCCTCTCAGAAGTTGAGCACTGATAAGGAAGACTGGAAAAGTTTGTTTATACACCTGAATTCCCCCTCCCTCTCTTTTTCCCCAAACCACTGGTTTATGTATAGACAGGCTACAGATTACACCACTTTTTTTTTTTTTTTTTTTTTTTTTTTTGATGGAAGCCCTCTATATACTTTATCTATTCATTCATTTATTTATTTTTTCTATCAGGGATCAGTTTATGAAGCAGTGTCATGAAGACACATACTGCAGGGCAGAGGGGAAGGTGTTCACATTTTTAGTGGGCACTCCTGATGTTTATGTAATGTGCCTAAGCTTGTAGTAGAATACAAAATATTTTGTAAGGCCCCAAGGTCTGTGCATGGATAAACTATTTGTCTAGGCCTTCTGAATAAAGCAGGAGAAAGAGCTTAACCAACAAGCCCAGATTAGCTCTGTGCTCACACTACTCCTTCCTGGCGGAATGACTTGAGGAAGGTTGTTATCAAACCACTTCTAAATGGGAAAGTCAATACTATACCTTTAAGATTCCGTTCTTTAGTATTTGCTTGAAAAGCAAATACTGAAAAAGGCTTGATAAATTCCTATTCATACATAGTGGCAATTAAATTATTCCAATGAGGATTTGCTGCAAACTTAGGTCTGTGCTCTGTGGGCATTGCTATGCTGCAGATGCACATTGTTTCCTTTCTTTTGGCCACAAACCACTTCTGACTGAAAGCTTTTTCATCATACAGTTCAGGCATTTTGAAGAGATATCTCAGGTAAGGTTTAAGAAGGCTGCTCTGTCCTTTTCTAACTGATTTTTAAGTTATAAAGAAGAAGGTGAGAAATTTCAAAATAAAGTTCCCCACGGTTTTCAGAAGTGTCCAAGAAAGTATGAATAGTTTAACCTCTAATGAATAAATCGCTATTTGAAAAAGCAAGTTTAAAACTAGCAAGAATAAATAAATAAATCCACGGCGAGTTCTTTTTTTTTTTTAATATCTTGTGTTTTCAGGTATATGTAGGGGAAAATTTTTAAGTTTTTATTATGTGATCACTGCTGGCAACTCATGTTTGGAAACTGCAACGGTTGTATCCAACACTGATTCTCAGATCTTGAGAGGTAGTTCAATATATGCCTTGCTATGACCTTCAAAAGCTTTGAAGTATATAAACAAAGGGGCAGAGAGAGAGGGAGCTGGCCTGCTTGAAGGATGAAACAAAAGAATTATTCTAGAATAAGTCATGTCTCTGCTCCGTACCAGTGCTACAGATGTGCATGTGTTGCCTGTAGTGCATGGGGAATTGGCTGAAATAAATACTGTGTATCCCACATCTATTTGTAGGGCAAGCATGGAGAATGAAATGGTTGAATCAAGAACAGAAAGTGTCCCCTTGTGGAAAGGGGATAAGCTAGAGCTGCCTGGGAAAAACTATGTGGATGTTGCTGTCAAAACATCTTGAAGAGAAACTAGGATCACAGCAGCTGTGGATGCTGCATCTTGCTTGGACAGGAGGAGCATGGCTAAGTCTTGAGTTGGAAGAAGAGAAAACCTTAATGTGACAGCAGAAAACTGTGGTTAGATGTGTGTGCAGTTCCTCCAAATGCTTTTTTTTGGAAGAGAAGGCTACATACAGCGAGGGAGCTCCACATGCTTGGTGTAAAAGGGACATTGCCAGAAGCTTGAGCAGTTGTGGTGTGAGCCATGGATGTGGGTGCAGCTGTGGGCAAGCACAGTGTCTTGTCTCCAGTCCCCTGCCCTCCTTGTCCATTTGGTAATGCTTTAAGACCAGCCATATGGGTCCTGCTGAAAATCCTTGGTTGGATGGAGCTGTCACAGGGCTGTGCTGAGGGACAGGCAGGTGCTGCAGTGGTGTGGAGGAGAGGTGTCACCGCAGGAAGGGGTGGGTGATTAGTGTCAGGATGCAGGTGGCACCCTGGCAGGCGTCCTTGCTGGCGCTGCATGAATGGGTGCCACGGCTGCATGTGCTCCCAGGACAACAAAGCGACAGGCTAAGCTGCCGGTGGTGGCAGGCAAGAAAGCTGAAATTCCCTGGTCTAGCTCACTGTTGTCTCAGCCTTGAGCTGGCAGTGTTCTCTTTGTAATATATGCACAGTGTAACTCCACAGAAAATTTCTCCTGCTCTGAAAACTTTTGTTCTCCCAAGGCCTCATGAAAAAAATCTTCTTAATTGATGGTTTGGACATAATCTAAGCCTGGAGTGTCAGTATGACTTTTCCATTCATATTTGTTCACGGATGAAAGAATGTGTGGCAAATACCCAGCGTAATTATGCATGTTTCTAATGTTTCAGCTTGTATAATACCGCCCACCTTCCCAGAGAGGTCAAGTTACTGTTTCAGGCGTTGCAGTTCAATGATGTGCCGTGTGCTAGAGAGAAACGGTGGAGTAACAACCCTGTAAGTTTAGTCCTTTTTCAATTTTTTTTTGTGAAATAGTGAAATCTGCCCGGTTTTGTGTGGCTGAGTAGGTTTGAGTGTTACAGTCTAATGGGCTATTTAAAATATATCTAAATAGGGGAGTACTTGCAGCTTGAAGTGGTGGTTTGTTTTTGAAGGGCAGTACTTAATGTTGTGAAAGTATTACCGAGAGCGTGTAATGTGTGTGTGTGAGAAATTCCTCCGTTGGTATCTCCGTGGTGGGCAAGCAGCATACAGGATACTGCAACATCCTGGATGATCCTGCACAAATCAAAGTCTGTTAGGCTGGAGCTGTGGCATGACAGCGATCAAGTTAGTGATTTTTTTATTTTTTTTTCCATTGGGGGTGATCCTGAGCAAGCACTCTGAGCCCTCACATTGTCATGATGAAGCAGGGTTGCAAAGCTTTGCACTGGCTTTTGCGTGTTTTTCTTCTGTCCTCTCCCTCCCCCGCCTTCTGCGGGCTGTACTTGCAAATGAAAGTCTGCAGCTTTTCAGGGAGAATGGGTCTGGGTTGGGTTGCCTTGCTCTGTGACCTTCATGTTTTATGAACTGTGTGCACAGAGAGGATTTTTGCAATTTTGTTTTGCTCCTTTTGGCTGGCTCATTGAGGGAAACACATTTAAAATAACAGAATTCACTTTTGTATATCATTACTTTCCTCAACCCCTACTCCCCCGTATGAGTAATTAGGTAGCTGTTAAATTACAACCTCAATGCTTGTGAGTTGGAGCTTGAAAATCCAGTGTATTGTATTGTTGTAATGTCTGTCTCCCTACTTTTTTTTTTTTTTTTTTTTTTTTGGCAGAAGGGACAGGATTATTGACACTTGTGTGTACTTTCTTATTGTAGAATTTCTGATCTAGCCCATTGCTGAATATACTACCCATGATAATTTCAACAGAGAAGACTATCCTGACTGGCACTTCATGTCAATAGTGCTTGTCTTCCCCTTGCTATTTTTTTTACCTTGTGTTAGGACGAGGACCAGCTACTCCCCTGCTTAATTTGAGGGACACAGTCAAACATTTCCTTGAAATATAAAGATGAAATGAAATTGGGGAAAGCAGTTTTATTAAGAGCTAATGGTGGGAATCTGGAGGACAATATCGCCTTACTTTGGGAGGCCACATGCTTGTTTGCTTACTTTTCTTAGTCACCAGATCCCTAGAAATTCAGAATGACTTTGGTTTTAGCTCTTCTTGCTCAAGTCATTGATACATCTGCAACAGTTTGCCGTATTTCTTGTTTTTCCTTTTGCACAAGGGAAACAACATTGCGATGACAGTAACCCTCAGTGATAAGTGACTGTTCACACTTCTGCAGATCAGTGCTGTGCAGCTAATTAAATTCATTAATTCATTCCATCTTCAAAGCTTTAGGCTGAACGCATGACAGAAGCACATTCTCATCTTGGTTTGGCATCAGAAATTCCATAGAGCCATAACAGAAGGACTGTGTGTGGTGGGTGCTGAGGGCTATTTCAAAACAGTGATGGATCTTGGAGATTATTCCACAGTAGCTCATCCAAAAACCCCATCTTTTGGGAGTAAGTGCTTTGGAATCTCATTAGGGAGATGGTGGTAACACCCATTTGAAAATCCTGAAGGTATGTGAACAAAACAGATATAGAAAAGTCTGAGCTGCAAAGCAGAATGACTTGGTCCAAATTTTACCTTGGTGCCAGAAGGGGATGTTAGTCCTATTGTCTTTTTTCCCTGAAGCCTCAGGATGTTGCCAGTCCCAAGACAAAGGGGGACCAAAGCTCCAAGCTTAGATAAGGAGATGTGAAGGACACGTATACTTTACCATGCAGGTTCTTGGTGTGGTTCTCAAGCAGATTAACTGCTTTATATATGTTTTGTTTTGTTATCACCTTTAGCTGTGTTACACCCATGAAGATACATTGTGATACCTGATGCTGGGGAATCTGCTCATAGGAAATGAGGGGATGGAGCAACAGCACAAAGAAAGGGCAGTTCTTACAGAGGCTTGCTTGTGCTTGTGTTGCTTGAAATCCAGCAGTTAAGACTCTTTGAGGCTCATCAATTATTAGTGTTTGAGCTGCTATTTCAGGAGCTAATGACAACTAGCTCTATATCTTTAACTTAACTTTGAAAGTTAAGTGTACTTAGTGAAGTAACCTTCTTCCTTTTACAAGCTGGCAGAGCCTCTCCTTAATGAGAAATTCTCTTAAGGAGAAATTCTGAGGAGCTTCCCTCTCCTGTTGGACCATCTCTGATGGGACCAGAGGGGTATGCAGGTGGCTCTCATCAGAAGAAGCCCATCTGTGTTTAGTAACTGAGCAAGCAAGGAAGTTTCTTATAACCCCTTTCGGTGTCATTCTCCCCTTTTCCAGTTCTTTTTCACTGTAGAACAAAAGGATGACCTTCACAGCCTTTGGTAATCCCTGGTCTCCATAAGGGAGCAAGCACAGATTTATTAGGTACTTTGCTTGCCAGAGGGGTTGCATGGTATGATATTGTGACCAAGCAAAGGATATAACTGGATACAGTATGTTTAAAAAAGAAATGGTGTATTGAGAAAGGTTAATTGAAGACATCTGTAGCTGAGAGTCATCCTAGTTTTCCATCTTTCTTGAGTTGTTTTTAGGTAACTTGCTTCAATTGTGACACCCTATCTTCACTCCATTCATTGCCTAACATTTGGCCCATCTAAACCAGCTGTGTAAAATCCATCTTGCTTTAGAGCAACAGAAAATATGTTGCACTTCTAAACCTAGGCCATCTGACTTGTGATGGCTAAAGTCATCTGGATAGATAACAAAGAATTTGTCCCCCCTACAGAAAGGGTGATGTGAGAAAGGAAGAGGAAAAAAACTTGTGTATGTTCATGACTTTCCCTCCTCTTACTTGCTAGAGTGACACAGTCCATGAGCAGTGACTTCCCTGCAAATGGGATAAAAGAAAGCTGGGTGAGCTCTAAGAACTCTCAGTGAAGTTTCATGTATGATAGTAGCATCAGTTAGAGAATGGATAGTTCTGCTTCTCCGTTTAAGAAGTTAGCCTGTTTCTTGTTAGGGCTCAGATTGCTGTCTGCCGGCTAAAAATCTGGAGTGGTGGCTGTGTCACAGAACTGTTTGTCCTGCAAAGCAAGGATCACCCTTCAGAAAACTCAGGATGAACTCTGCTATTTACCTAGGCAAGGTATTGGAGGAAGGAAGGAGTAGGGCATGTTCTGGCCTCTGAGGATTCAGTGATTTGAGTCAGTCTCATCTGAGTTGACAGCTAAAGGTATTAAGGCTCAGCACATCTATTCATGTGGATTGTTGGATTGTACTGTTCTGTGACAATCTAGACCAGTTTTGCTGGTTAGAGAATAAAGTGTTTACCCAAAGTGTCATTGTTACTGTGTACCATCCAAAAACACTCAGCCTTTGGGTCAAAAAGTATTCATCACCTTGGAGGAGACAGCTTTTATTAGTCTTTTCCGTGGGTATCTGATATGTATATGTGTGTGAAAGAAAGATGACTAGTTTTGAGAGCAATCATGTAGCAAATACGTTTTCTTAATAACACTTTTCCATTTCTGAGCAGATGCACCTTGGGTCCAAGCATGAGAATTGCAACTAACACCAGCTTATCAAGGGCTATTTCATTTCTAGTAATCTGATTATGCTTTTTACAGTGGTGCTTTTTCCAGTAGTGTAGAAATGGTACGTGACCAATTCAGACAGACTTGTTTGAGCGCTTGTCGTCTGTGATAGGAGCAAGGAGGGCTTAAAAGCACTTTGATGCAGTTTATGTGGTTTGTCCTTGTCTGAATGCAGTGCACTTTCCAAGATTAAGTTGTCCCTGTGCTTTTGCCGCAGGAAACAGTGCGCTTGTTCAAACCAGTCACTTTTTCCATAGGGCTAGAAGTTTTCAGACTGATGTAGTGCAAACCAACGGCCAAGGTGAAGCTGCCCTTTGTTGTGCTGTTACCTCTGGCCCTGCAAACTAACTGAAACATGAGAAGCCAGCCTTGCCTGCCAGGTTTTAGCTGATCTTGTGTATCCCATTTACCAGCAATATGAGTTCTGACACTAAAGTAGCTCATGCATAAATTCATGGGGCTGTGCTTTGTAGAAGGTCTGCCTTGCTTGAGAGTCCATCCTTTACGGCCAGGACATCCTTTAAGTCTAGGACTTTGAGGATTGTCTGGGAAAGCCCTGGTTTTAAATGTTGATTAAGGAGGGAGAGGAGAAAGAGGGATGGACAGGGGCTGTTCTCTGAAACTGTCTGTTCTGCCCGGCAGTAGAATGACTTTCTGTCTTGTTTTGTGCCACAGTGAATGACACTTCTGTGTTCTCCTGTTCTGCACTGTTGGGCAGACTATGTTCTGTTGCAGGTTGTGTTGTATGCCAAATGTTCCCTTTTTCTTCTTGCTCTCTGCATGTTCAAAGACCAGTTCCTATTGGAACAGGCACTTAAAGCTGCTATTCAGTACATTATTACTTACGGTGTGTGTTTTAACAAGTCAGAAGCTCGAAGTCCATTTTCAGTATATGAAGAGTTGGTTTCTGTACCTAGAAGTGGCATCAGTTATAGCAGATATGGTAGCTGCTGTTCTGGCTATAGCCCAAGACTTGTTTAATCACCATAATGTTAAAAGGAAAGCTGTGGAGTTGGTTTGGCAACAACTTAACTTCTTGAGAATGTGCTAACAACTACAGTGGCTCCATTATCTGCTATTTGGAATGTACTAACTTGTGAACACTTACATGATCACGTACAAGCACCCCTCCTTGTCCTGTCTGGGGACCAGATGAGAAACCGGACTGTTGTGGGGTGAACTGCTGCTACTGAAGGGCTGATAGACAATCACTATTTTTTACAGTTATCCCTCTGAGATGATTTTCTGAAACTTCTGTGCCAACTTTCAAATGCCAAGAAGACTGTCCATAAATACATCCTCTTATGGTCCTCCTAACAGCTTAATTATTCTCTGTAACACCAGTCAATTATTTTACTATTTGGTAAGAATTATTTAAGTGTATAGTTTGGTGTTGTATACCATAGACCCCAGATTTAAATAATGAAAAAAAACTATATGGCAGCTTCTGAGAGGAAACACCTCTCTATGGGGATTCATCTAAAGCATAAAACTCCTCTTTTATGCGAAAGACACTGCTGGTGTGTGTGTGTGTGTATGACCAAAGAGCATGATACATTGGCATGGGGAGATTCCCAAGACAGCAGTATAGTCATGTTATCATGGCGTCCTGCCCAGATTAATTAGTGTCTCTGCAAGGTTAATTAGCATGGAGCTTTGTGCCATGCAGACGTAACCTTAGTTATTTCCTTTAGCAATTATGAGGTCTTATGCCAGTGAAGTGTATGAAGATTCAATATTGCTTTTGGCTACTTGGGGGCTTTCTGTCCAAAAATACAGCGCATTCACTAGGAAATAATGTGTTTATTTCTAGAAATGCTACCTTCATGTACAAATCTATTTTAAAATGTTTTTTCCCCAGTGAGAGTAATTACCCTTTGGGTGCTATGCAGTGCATCTTTAACTGACTTTGAAGTGTTTGACACAACATCTAAGGCATATCTCAATATGTTATCCAGACATGTCCTTGCAGTTGAGGGAGCTGGTGTTTTTTCAGACCAGCATAAATTCCTCTTTAGATAAGTGAATCTGGCTGTCTGCTGGAGGGAGGTGCATGTGCTGGAGGTGTGTGTGGGAGGAGGTGTTGAACAATATTAAAAAGGAAAAGAGGAGAAGATGGAGTACTGGAGTACTCTGCAGAGATCTTGTCAAGCAGGAATATGCCTGTGAAGTACATTGACTTTCCATGAGAAGTTGTTGAAGCCCTGCCTACGTGAGTTTGCAAAATATCTATTACATAGTGAGCTTTGTTTAAATTGAAAGTATTATCAAGGTTAGAGCTTCCTGTAAAGATGACAACTTTATCAGCCAACTTGCTCCCTTGATGTAAGTAAAATCTCTGCTTAACTGTTTTAGTATGTCTGTTTTCATTTCTGCTTATCTTTGCTTCTACTTAGCACTCAGTTGTGTTAATCAATTAAGTCTGTTTTCTTCCTGGGACTGAATTTAGATTGCCATTTGCAAGGCAGTTTAGAAGAACAATTGCTTTTTGATACAGGATACATACATCTGTTTTATACAGATTCAAATTTTGCTTGAGATGCTGCATATTTTTCTAAATCTCCATTGTGTCAGAATGTTTTCTAATGTTTGATGTTTTGATTAACACCTATTAGGTGTGGTTTGTTCTCTCCTTAAGGGAAAATGGATGTGCAGCACCCAGTGTTTTTGTTTTGGTGGGGCTTAGATATGTAGGAGCATGATTGTGTGTATTGTGATTTGTTTGGGCTAAAAGGCAAAGCTGAAGCTTTCTTCCTATCTGACTTGTGTTTTCTGAGGTGCAACTCTCAAAGTTATCACTTGCTCATCTTGGAGCTCAAACCATTCCATGGTTGTGGCCTTTATCACACAGTTATGCTGTCATACTGATCTGCATCAGGTGTGGGCACAAACACTCATGAGATGAATGTGAGTACCTGATAAAGACAAGATGGCTGTGGGAGGGCATCCAAAGACAATCTTTTGAGGCAAAAATGATTTATGAATAATATCTAAACAATCACGACACCATGATGTGGGGATGAGGCTTTCTGAGTATGGTAATAGGTATTTGAAAAACACTTTTATTGTCCTCAAAATGTCAGCCTGGCTGTGTAACTGACTGAATGTCTTGAAGATCTGAAGTCTTGGCATCAGTTTGAAACTCTTACAGGAAGCTGCTTTAACACTTTCCACAAAAGTGTGGAACAGGAGATTATACACAAACACCATGACTTTGGTGTTTGCCATTATCTGTGAACATGTAGCTCCAAGGACATAATTGTCTTCTAACATCGCAAGTTTCCTCATGTGTTAACTTCTGTATTGTGTAGATGCACTGAATGCTATTTTAAAGTTCAACTAAGGGGACATCTGGGGCATTTGGATTTCTGGTTTTGTAACAGATATTGTATTTAGGATTTTTTTCTAGAGTGTAACATCTACTTGGGTTTTCCTGCAGAATCCTTCCTCTCTTCTCCTTCCACAGACAGACCCTTATACTTCCTATTATTCTGTAATATTAAGGGAATTATTTAGGTAGAAAGGGACTTTGGATCATGTAGTTCCAACACCCTGCCATGGGCAGGGACACCTCTCTCTAGATCAGGTTGCTCAAAGCTCCATCCAACCTGTCCTTGAACACTTCCAGGGTTGGGGCGTCCACAGCTTCTCTGGGCAACCTGTTCCAGTGCCTCACCACCCTTCTTCCTTACATCTAATCTAAAGCTACCCTCTTTTAGTTTAATATACTAATTTACCCTTTGTCCTCTTGCTACCCTCTCTGACAAAGAGTCCCTCTCTAGCTTTCCAGAAGACCCTCTTTGGGTCCTAGAAGGCCACTGTAAATTATCTCCCTTGAACTGGTGGCCAGCTGTCTTTTGATGCAGTCTGGATCTGGTTGTCTTTCTGGGATGTGCAAGCTTGTGTAGTTTTTCATTCATTAGTACCCCTAAGTTCTTCTCCATAAGGCTGCTCTCTATCTGCTGGTTAACTAGCCTGTATAGATGGGCAGGATTGCCCTGACTCAGGTGCACAACCTTGCACTTGGCCTTGTTGAACCTCATGCTTTTTGCACAGGCCCACCTCTTGAGCCTGTCCTCTGGATGGCATCCCTTCCCTCCAGCATGTTGACTGCACCACACAGCTTGGTGTTGCCTGCAGACTTGCTGAAGGTGCACCCAAACCCACTGTCCTTGTCACTGTCAAAGATGTTAAATAGCTCTGGTCCCAGTAGAGACTTCTGGGGAATACCAAAAGTCACTGATCTCCACTTGGACATTGAGCCATTGACCTCGGCTCTGAGTGTGACCGTCCAACCAATTCATTATCCACCAAGTAGCCTATCTGTCAAATAATGTCTCTCCAATTTAGAGACTAGGATATTGTGTGGGACAATGTCAAATATTTTGCACGAGTCCCGGTAGATGAAGTTGGTTATTCTTCCCTTAACCATCAATGCTGTAACTCTGTTGTAGACGGCCACCAGATTTGTCAGGCACTGTTTGCCCCTTAGTGAACCATGTCAGCTGCCAGCAATCACTTCTCTATTCTATGTGTACCTTAGCTTAATTACCATGAGAATCTTCTCCATGATCTTGCTAGGCATAGATGTGAGAATGCCCTGTAGTTCCCTGGGTCTTCCTCTTCTCCATTTTTAAGAACGGGGTTTGTGTTCCCCTTTTCTAGTCACCGGAAGCTTTGCTGGACTGCAACCGATGGACAGTGACTTAGGAACTTGCATCCACCAGTTCCCATAAGATCTGCAGGTGTATCTCATTAGGTCCCAGAGGACCTTGTTCACCTTCAGGTTCCTTAGACAGTCTCACATCTGATCCTCTCCTACAGTGGGTAGTTCTTTATTCTCTCAGTCTCTGCCTTTACCTTTTGTGACTCCGGCCATGCGGCTAGAGCACTTACCTATGAAGACTGAGGCAAACAAGCTGTTGAGGAGCCTTTTCTATGCAGGTTGAAGAACTCATTCATGTTTTGCTCGTTGCAGGGAAAGTTTATCTTCCTTTGCTGTCCCATGTGCTTGAAGAAACCCTTCTTGTGTCAGTTGATATATCTAGTCAAACTGAGTTTCAGCTGTGCTTTGGCTGTCTTGATCCTCTCCTTGCACTCCCAGGCCACAGCCCTATAATCTTCCCAGCATGTGTACCTCTGCCTCCAGTGCCTATGCATTTTGCTTTTGTGTTTTAGTTTGGCTAAGCGGTCTTGTCTTAGTCAAGCTGGTCTCCTGATGTCCCTGCCCAGCTTCTTGCATGTTGGGATTGACAGCTCTTGTGCTCTAAGAAAAATGCCATTTCTGTTGGTTTTTGAAGACAGTTACCTTTAGAAGGCTATTTTGGGGATTTGTAAACAGAGTAGAATTTGAAAAACGTATGTGTAGAGGCATTGGTCCGTGTCTTGCTTTGTGTGCCAGTTTATCTATTAATTTACAGTAAAAAATCTTTAATTCTTACCTGGTATGATTTACTTATATTCCATTAAACTTGCACCTTTATAGTTTTACAGATTGGGCCAATGATCATCACCTTGTGTTCTCATACCAAAGCTCTAAGAAAGTACACAGTTAAAACCTGATGTGTTTTTTTTCCATAACATAATCTTCAAACCTCTTAAGTAACCATGTTAGATATAAACTGTTCTCCTGTCCTATCCCTTGACAGCTGTCAAATGTGCTAGCAGCAGCAGCATGAAACTACTCAATGTCTGCATACAGAAGGTCTCCAGCACAGCCCTGGAGTACTGACTTGGGACTGTACCTGCAAATGGTTGTGAGACGGGATGCATGAGAGCCAGGAACAGGGGTCTCGGTGGCATCTGTGTGTGTGTGGTTTTGCTAAGTTAGCTTGTTTTAGGAGTTAAACATGCCAAGTGAGTTGGAGTTGAGAAACAAGTGGTCTAAACCTTGGTGGCAGAACATATGAATCCCTGTGGGAAAAAGGGAAGAGCCATCCTGTGTGCTACAGTGGTGCAGGTATGAACTTCAGTCTCAATGTCTTTACTGTGTAAGAGCTAGGAGTATGTGCAAATTCTTGCAAGATAAGACTTCTAAAAAAGCCTACTAAGGGAAATGGGACAAAGCAGGCACTGTCTCTTTACTGCAGTCTATAAAATGCTTCCATGTCATTCATATATAGAAGCATCTTCCCAGATCATATAGCACTGCTGCTTAGCTCATGTGGGCTCCTGCTGCATTTCTCAGTTCAAATTAGTACCAGGTTACCATTCCTTAGACATTTAGTGCTGCATTTCCGTAACTGGTTTATCACGACATGTCTAAAGCTTTGTTTCTATGCATTTGCATTGACTGTTGGTTGAACAGAGTTCTTAAACTGGGAAAGCACTACAGGGTGACATATTGGTTGCAAGATGCATTCTTTCTTTCCAGGGTGCTGTAACCAGAATATTGCTTGTGTGCACTGCACCTTGGAAGCCAAAAATGGCATAACTTTTCATATTTGTGATTATTGTGAACTTCATTATTGTTTAACAGCATGGCATTACCAGGCATCTGCAGCTTTAAGCATGTGATACATTGCCCAACAAGTATGATGACTAATTTTCATTTCTCTTCTTGTAGGATGAGTTTCAGATTCCTGAATGTGCTGTCAAGTGCTGAAGTATTGAACTAGCTGTTTCTTCTGCATTATTTCTGAAGCTAAAAGCTAAAGAGAAGTAGAGGACTAGCATTTCTGTTAATCTTTTAAGGTAAGATGCAGCTTCTTTGTTGGAGGGTAAGGGGAGAGAGGGAAGACAATAGATAAATACGGTCCCACACATTGCCTCAGTCCATCCCTTGCTTTATAATAAACCATACTAACATGATGCCTGTATTTTGTGTATTAGACTGGACCAGACTGCCAGTATTTGTCAGTTATGACTAAATTCACTGAGCCTCAGTGGGGTAGAAATAAGATGCAATGAAGTAACTTGACTTCTCCTAAATCATCCGTTCTAGTTTCTTTAAGTGTTTGTATAACTTTCTATTAAAATGCCTTAATGCTTCATCTGTATATTAGTAAGTTTTAGTAGTGAAAGGATTGTTTTCAGTCTACTTGATGTCAGGTTGAGACATTCTTCATCAGCAAAAATACGGGTAATAAAAACTGAAGACTGTAAAAGACAGACACGTCTGTGGCTGAAAAAGTGACCATTCTGCTGCTGCTGCTGTCATTCTTTTCATTAATACTTACTTGTATTTTGCACCCATCTGTTTGGATTCATACCTATATTGTCTGCTTCATGGTAGTGGTACTGGTTTTTGAGCTGTAGACAGGCACAGACTGAAGCTGCCCAGAGTGTGTCTGCACAACACCCCATGCGTGCACAGCACAGTCTCCCATGCCCTGGTCATCTGGGTGACTAGGGACTCCCAAATTAAGCATGTGGTAAGCCAAACACAGAGAGCTAATCACTTTGTAAAGGGCCTCTTTGCCACTGACTCCTGGATTCCCTCAGGTTTGACAGCTGCTATCTGAAGTGTCCATTGACTCCTATTTCTGTTTACTTTTAGGGCTTGTTACCCTCCACCTCATTACATGCACCACAGTGTGCTGTGGTTTGTGTGAGGGGGGAATCATCTAGAACTGAACTCATCTCTTGACAAGCAAAGATTGAGCCTGCAAAGATTGCAGTTTGACTGCAGACAGACCTTGGGCCAGCACCTTCCAAACTAGCCCTGGGCTCTCACTCATGCTGCTGCTCTCCTGAAGCTCCTCCTTTTCTTGGGGAAAGGCACTGGGAGGTGAATCCAGTCTTTTCTGCTGTCAAAACTGCTTTGTACAGGGAGAAAGCAGACACAACTGCTTCTGGGCCCCAAGGCAGGGCTGTAGCTGGCAGGGAAGAGAAACGCTTAGAAAAAAAGATAAATAAGGAAACTTATTATCACTGTGCCTAGGTTTGTCCCAGTTCCTGTGTGGCTGTGTGCCACAGCCCTGTCCTGGCTGTGGAAGTGCATGCCCTCAGCCAAGCACAGCCTTCTGAGCAAAGGAGACGTGGTGGTGGTGGGGACACTGCCAGCTTGCACTGGCACACCCAACCTGCATACCCTCTGCAGTGGGGCAGGTGTCAGTAAATAAGTGTAGTCACAGTGTGGATGTCTGGGGGCTTGTGTGGATGGCAGTTCAAGGTGCAGGATGGGAGAAGAGGGGAGGAGGCTGTGAGGAAACGTGCAGACAGAGGAAGAGTATGAGTGCAGAAAGGTTGTAAAACCCAGAGCAGCCTTGTATCAGCAGTCATGGAAAGACAACAGCGATGATTGCTGACTGCCTGGCTACTTCTCAGGAAGGATGGGGTAGCACATCAGATCATTAAGGAACAGGACTGTGACCACAGAGCACGCATTTTGTGTTTGTACAGATACCTCTGCAATAAGAGGTGACTTGCTGTCTGACATGCTAACATACCTCAGTGCTTGGCCTGTGGGTTGCAAGGCCAGCATCCTGCTGGAACAATGTGCTTGGTGAAGATGGCCTGAGAGTGTTTTGTGCATCTCTGAACTCTGCCAGAGTCCACAAGCCAATTAAAAGTGCACTGCTTCAGTGACCTACACAGCAATTACATTTGGTAACATGAGCTGAACAGCAGGCTTCATAAAATTAATTCCTATTTATAAAGCCAAGGTTGCTTCACTGGGATTGTCTGTTTTTTTTTTTTTTCAATTCTTTGTCCTGAAGCCTTGATTTAAGCAAGGATTTTATTCCAATCTCCTCAGACTTCAAAATGGCAGTTTTGCTTTTCACAGCATGTCTTCAGCCTATTATGTAAAGAAAACCTTGTACTCCTGGCAGGTTAAATTACAAATATCCAACAGCTGCTTTTCTTTAAGCTTCCAGCTCTAGGCTTTTATACTTGTGCTTATTCATGGAGAAAACAGATTTTATGACTAGATTTCACTTCAACTTAATCTTGGATGATTTCTGCCTATAGGTCAGAGCAGACAGATTCTGCTTTCACAGGGATGCAATGTGGATGCAACTTCACCAAACTCTGGGGCCTGATTGCTGTGGCACAGTGTCAGTTAGATTTAGTCAAGTTTGGACCCTTACTTTCTGAATGATCTGGGCTCACTGGAGCAGTTACATCACTTTTTCCACAGTGATTAGTGAAGCTCTGATTAACTTCAGAAGGTCATGAGATACTTGATAGCTCCTTTTTAAGAAAGCACATCTCCTGTAGGTGAAGTTAAACTTGCTATACAGTAACATATAGAATCATTAAGGTTGGAAGAGACCTCCAAGATCATCTGGTCCAACCATCACCCTACCACCAATATCGCCCACTAAACCAAGTCCCTAAGCACCACGTCCAACCTTTCCTTAAACACCGCCAGGGATGTTGACTCCACCACCTCTGTGGGCAACGCATTCCAATGCCTGACTGCTCTTTCTGAGAAGAAATATCTCCTCATTTCCAACATAAACATCCCCTAGCACAACTGGAGGCCATTCCCTCTAGTCCTATCATTAATTATCTGAGAGAAGAGGCTGACCCCGAGCTCCCCACAGCTCCCTTTCAGGTAGCTGTGGAGAGCAATAAGGTCTCCCCTGAGCCTTCTCTTCTCCAGACTAAACAATCCCAGTTCCCTCAGCTGCTCCTCACAGGACTTTTGTTCCAGGCCCTTCACCAGCTTTGTAGCCCTTCTCTGGACATGCTCCAGGGCCTCGATGTCTTTCTTGTAGCAAGAGGCCCAAAGCTGAACACAGCACTCGAGATGCAGCCTCACACCAGAGCAGAGTACAGGGAGGTGATCACCTCCCTGGCCGTGCTGGCTACGCTATTCCTGGAACAAGCCAGGATGCTGTTGGCCTTCTTGGCCACCTGTGCACACTGCTGGCTCATGGCCAGGCAAGCATCAATCAGCACCCCCAGATCCTTTTCCTCTGCATAGCTTTTCAGCCATTCTGCCCAAAGCCTGTAGCGCTGCATGGGGTTGTTGTGCCCAAAGTGCAGGACCCAGCACTTAGCCATGTTGAACCTCATCCCACTGGCCTCTGTTCATTGACCCATCCTGTCCAGGCTCCTCTGCAGGGCCTTCCTACCCTCTGGCAGATTGACACTTCCCCCCCAATGTGATGTCACCTGCAGACTTACTGAGGGTGCACTCAGTTCTTCCATCCACATGATCAAAATTGTATACTTTCACTGGAAAATTGAAAAATTGAAAATCCAAATATCTCACTGATCAGAGTTGATTTATTTTCTTCTTCATACCTTGACAGTAAATTCAGTCATGTTTTATTTGGCCAGGCTATTCTACTTGACCATCTTATAACAGATGTAGCTCAAATCCCGTCTCTTATATCCTTCCTGCTCTTACCTGTGCTCGAACATGCCACAATGCCATCACACTGCTATGCTGTATTACATCCTTCACCCTCCCACGCTGTTAAAAAACTTTTCCAGGCAGGGATGTCATCATGTCACACCAGCTACCCAGCAAGATGTGGAGGATCCTGTCTGGAGTGGTACTCTGCTTTCATATAAAAGCTGTCGCAAACCTCACCCTTGCTGATGTCTTTAGAGGGATCATGGGCAGCACAGTGTTTCTTTTAGGAACAGCAGCAGATGTTTACAACATGACACAAACCCACCTCCTGGTGGTGCTGTCATCCACGCCGTAGCTGGTTGCACCTGACTGCATGTTGGAAGCAGGACTCAGGAGTCTCCTTACTGACCACTGGAGCAGAGCCTGGGTCAAACTTGGATGCAGGGACCCAGCAGCAGCATCCTCTTGCTGCTGGTGACCAGCTCTTGTGCTCTGTGCTTTAATGTGTGTATTTCTGACACACATAACACAACACACCTACGTGCCAGGACTGCTGTGACACGAAGAGGTAGGACTGACTGACTGAACATAACTGGATCATGCCACACCAACTCTTGCTTAACTGTGCCTGCTGGGAAACCCCACCTCCCACTTGTGTACCTGTGCCATAAGTGTTGTTAAGGAGACCTCTCTCTGATAACTAGTTCTTTATGCTGATGAAAGCCTTGTGTGTGCTTTTCTGATTTATGACTTGTGAAGGATTAAAATATAAATCTATTAATCTTCAGAGCTACCTGAGTGTAAACAAAACCGGTCAAAACCATCTTTTTCTTATCTCTTTTGTTGTCAGAAGTTGACCCATTCAGCACCTGTCTTAGGATTTTCTGAGAATGGCAATCAATTTCTAATGCTGAAAATAAATTCTTCTCTTGCTTTAGATTTTAATCTTAATAAATTCAGAGGGTTGAGTTGTTGCTTCTATGTGTATATATATAATCTACTATTTCTTTATATGTAAGGCATAAGAGCAACTCATTGCTCTTTCTGCTAAATGTACTCTTACTTCTTTAATGGCGATACTTTGTCCACTAAGAGCTGTGGATCTGCATGCTAATAAAACTCACTTTATGCCTTTAAAATGTTTATTCAAAGTGGCCTGGCTGGCTTACAGTAGCTGTGTGGGTGGACTGTCCTTGAATTTTGTAGACTTAATTTAGTACTACACAATACCTAGTGATGGAAAACAGCTATAAATTGTCTGTGCGCAGCCATGCATTATTGATAAAGAGTAGAATAAGCTCTGCAATTTCTTTATTTGATGCTGTTAGTGCAACAGCTGGCTGATTTGTTAGGAGCCCCCCCAACTTTTTGGCAGTAAAATGTCTCTTCGTTTTCAGCTCTGAATTTGCTCCTGAATCTTGATTTGTATGGGTGTGAAAGCTTGTTTTTTTCCAGTACAAGTTAATCCAATAGAAATGTTTCCACAGAGTAGAAACAAGCTCCATACTTGGGAGAGCTATGAAAACAAGAACTCTGACTGTGTGAAGAAGACAGGACTCCTTTTTAAATTGTCACAAATAATTAGAAATGGAAAATGGAGCATAAGGTATCATAGTAGATTTTTTTTAAAAGTCCTTTAATATACATGATTTGGCACATGCTTAGAGAAAATGCTTTACAGTGAGCTCAGTGTGCTTTGTAATTTCAGTGTTCCTTCAAAGTTTATGAAAAATCTCAACAGTCTTAAATTTGTCAAGCTTTTTTTCTCCTGTTGACACTTACGATGAGTAGTGTCTACAGAACATAATTTGCATATAAAACTGTGCTGTAAACTGAACAGTTCTTTCCCTGTAGTTAAACAAAGGTACAAGAGCTGCTCAACAGACTGGAAATTAAAAATAATAATAATAAAATAAATAAAACTTGCCAGCAAAACTATCAAAGGCTTAGTCTTCCCTACAAATAATACTGAAGCTTCTTTTTATGCTATAATTTCTGGAATGGTAGCTTCCCACAGATTATTATTCTAATATCACAGAGAGAATGTACAGTTTGTGGCAAACAAATATTGTCTTTGACTAGGGAATTATTTCCGTCTTTATCTGTGTGCATACATATCTTTCAGTAGAAGCATTCTAGACCTCTGTAGGTGTTTGTTTTTTTTTTCTTTGCAAAGTGTTAGGATAGAAGAAAGTATGAGTGTACTCGATCTTCATAAGCTATACTGATGTTTATAATGCTTTCCTCTATTCCATGTAGAATGACTATGCATTAGTTTAGCTTTCCATATTTTTAGAGCCTTTTCAGTTAAGAAGTTTTAAATAATGAAGTAATTAAACTGGCTGTGTAGTTTCAATCAGGAGGCAGGAAAAACTAACGGGGAAAGGCCTAACATAATTGACAGAGGTGTGCTGGAGATTTACATTGAGAATAACTCATTCTTCAAAACTTTTTCATTTTCTGATGGAAATTGTGGGGTAAATCAAATACAGTGGCAATGAATGATTAAAATGCAGAAGTTATGAATTCTTATTGACTTTGTAAATCTCTAACTCCTTCACTGCTAATATAAAATCATTTATCTTGAAGGGGTCTTGGGGCTGTGAGGATTTAAACTAAAGCATCAACATCTTGAAGTAGACTGTTTTGATCACCAAGATCATGAATTTTGTGGCTTACTTAGAAAGATGTTGTTGGAAGGGAAGAGGAAGTTTTCCCACAAGTCATCTGATTGGTCTGCGATAATTCACTTGGGCTCAAAGAGCCAAATTTTCCAGTAGATGACATGTCTATAATTCAGATATAATGTGTCAACTAAATTTTTTTTTTTGTCCTGGTGGAAAAGGACACCTTTGTTTTGATTGTACAGAAATACAGGCATTTAGGGACTTGCATGCATATGAAACTTTTTATTTATTTTATTTTATTTTATTTTTTTCCTTTTAGCAAGTGTGAAGCTATTTGTGTTGTCATACAGAAGAACAGAGTTCAGCCATATTGTTACAATTCAGACTTAAAGACTTTCTTCCATTGAGATGGTTTTGGAGTACAAGCATGTGTGCGTATACATTTTTTTCCTGAAAAAAATACGGTGGAATACAATCTTTAAAATTCCTTGTTCCTCATGTTTCTAATTTAGAAAAGCGTCTTTCTGTGACAATTAGTGGTTACTGTAATGATACACTATAAGATAAAGAAACATCAAAGTGCCATGGGGACTGATTTCCCTCTTCCGCATCTGTGCACTCTCCTCCGGCATGAATGAATTGACTCTGACCTTGTTATTTACTTCCTGGAAGTGAATCAGAAGTAATCTGACAAACACAAAAGAGAGGTAATGCGGTCTGACATTTCTTCATTTCCCTGTACTAACAAAATATTTCTGAATCCAGAAAGGTCAAGTGACTTTCAGAATGGTTTCTAAGCTAAAAATCTAACATGCAATTGACCTGAGCTCTCCCAGATTCTTTACCCTTGGGAAAGCAGTTGTAGAGGATGCCTTGACAAGTGGGTAAGAGACCAGATTCATGTGACAAATCTCTGTAGGCCATGCTCAAGACATACGAACAATAGCAATGTAGCAATGTCTTTCCTATCCCTTGTAAGTTTGGATTTTAAAACTATGAGAGGAAATGGAACAAAATCGGTGTTTTGCTATCCCTATACAGCCAGCATAGGTGTTGTAGGAATAGTCTGTTGAAAAAGGGCCTGAAAATTGTTGTGTTTTTTTTTTTTTGAATTGAATTTTGAATTGAAAAGGTTCAATTCCCCCACAGGGAGACAGACAGTGAGCCTTTTCTTAGCAGCCAGTGCAAGGTGATACAGAGCAATAGGTGAGAACTGAGGCAGGTGGGCTTGGCCCCTGAACAAAAGCTGTCTTACAAGCTTCGATTACTTTGAGGTGGTACTTCCAGTTCCTTTTCAGCTGCATCAAAATATCAGATACTATATTTTTTCCCTCCAGTATAAGAATTAAGGCGGGGAGGGTGGACAACCTTCGATTTATTTATTTTGAAAGGCACTGAATAAAAATATTCTTTTTGAAAGCACATGGGCAAAACCTGTGGACGCATCCATCCCCACCTAGGTGTAGCACCTACTGCTCTGTCTATGACAAGTTGCAACACGCCCTAATAAGAGAGAAACAAAACTCATCTTCTTTCCATTCTCCCTTCTCTTTGTACAAAAAGATGCATAAAACTTGTTTGGGTGGGACAAATTTCAGCGGCCTCTTTCAGGCTTGATCAGTGCTGCAAAACCTGTCTTGGTTATAATATGGAGATGCCTTGTGCTCCGATTGCCTCACTATTTTAAGCCTGCAGCATGGCAGTCTGTTGCCACATAGCCAGGTGAAACCCTGGGTGGGATTAGTGTTGCAGAACGTAGCTCAGCTCCTGTCTGCAGTGCAAACACCAGTTCTTCCTGCCAGGTTGCAGGACACAAGATTGTGTCTCACAGCTACATGGGCAAAATCTGTTCTTCTCCTTTTTCTTGTTAAACTGCATTCCCGTCCACTAATTTCAAGGATAATGAATTATTTGCTGATTTTAGTGAATTATCGTGATAGTAATGCTATTATCTATTCTGAAGGGTTCCGCAGTGACAAAAATTGATTCTTAGTGAGGCTGTTTAGTAGATTCATTAGATACCTAGCTCAAACTAACTTTCAACTCTGCTAGTAATGATTTTTCTGCAAAACTTGCTGTAAGTTGATTTACGTCTTTACCTAATTCAATGTCTTGAATCATGATAATTAATCATGCTTTGTCTTTCTCGAAGCCTGTTGACTATCTTTCTGCAACAAAGTTGTTACATCCCTTTCTTTGGCAGAGGGCAGAGTAGTTTTTAGCCCTCTTGTCCCAGTAACCATTCTGGCTGGTGAGTCTCCTCCAGTTTCCATGATGTGTGGAGTGCCAAGGCGCATTACCCATCTGCTATGTATAGCACATATAGCCTCTGGGTGCTTTTCTGTTCTCCTCCTCCTTTTCCCTACTCCCTTTCATGCTGCTCTTAATGAGGTGTGCTGGGATGGCTGCACAGATTTTCCCAGTGTGCATCAATGCAAACATGGCTAAGATATATGCAGTATAAACAAATGTGGTTAGAAATGGCAGAAAATTTTCTGTGTAGATAGAAACTGAACCATGTTGTTTGGGAAACTGATTGTGCCTCCAACTAATTACAAAATAATTGAATAAGCAGTTATGTGTTGCCTCACTGCAAATTAAGTACCTGAAGCATGGTCTGTTTTCTAGTGCTGAAGTTTGCTTTGAAATGGAAAATGAGTAAAGTTTTGGATCCAGCTGGATCCTAAACTGTTCTTCAAGGTTCCTCACCCATTCCCTTTCTAGTTTAACCCAAGATATTCTTGTGTACGTGGAATATCATGCTATAAAATGCAGATTCTTGTTTGTATCATTTTGTTTATATTTTACTCCAGAAAGGTTTATGTAGTGTGTCTATAAAAAGGCAATGCTGGAAAGTGAAGTTAAAAAATACAAAATACATTTTTTATGGCTGGAGAATTCCATTTAAAAGGAACATCATGAATGATAGCGCTTAATGCATTGTGATGTCCAAAGAAGTTTTTCCCTAATAATTCTGAACTAAGTACAACTCTTCAGGAGTTATCACCTTTACTCCTGAGATTGAGCCTGTGGTTTACTTTGGAGTGAAATCACAAGTGATTTCAGTGAGTTTTGCTCCAGCCTTGACCTCTTGTTTTACTTTGGCTTTAAGTGTTTTGATGTCTTTTGCTGCCATGCTTTCATGCAGTGGCAGCTGATGAGGGACATAACTGCCTCAGTAGAGATGAGCTAGTACTGATAAAATGATATCTTCCTTGATAACAAAGAGTATAAAAGGAAAATATGCTTGCTGTTGCTTCCCAAATTGTGTAAAGGTCCATATGCTAACAATGCCATGGTCATGCCAGATGGATCTGGGTACAGGCACTTAGTATTTGTTATTGCTGACAGCAACCATCAGTCCTTTTGGGTGTAACACGAGTGCCCTTTCTAATATGATCTTTAAAATGAGCTTGCACAGGTCTTTGGCAAGTCACTATGAGCTTGAGGCTCTGTCTTCTTTCTCCAGTAGCTTCTTCCTCCTGTGGTGTCTCCTGCTCCTGTATTAGTTCCTTTTAGAGGACAGAAGAGGGGAGCCCATGGCTATCGGGGTAGATGCATGTTTGCACAGCATAATGTGAGTGCTAGAGGCTCAGTGTTAAGAGCAGCTAATAGTTGTTGTGCTTAAAACATTTGCTAAAAACCTCTAAATTAATTCTCTGAAAGGTAAGCAGGTAATATTGTGGTTTTGATTTTTTTTTTTTCCTAAACCAAATTTCAAACTGAACACCTTCAAAAGAGTGGGAGAAAAAAACAAAAAAAACAAAAAAAACAAAAAAACTTTTTACATTTTACATTTTCAGAGTTGCTGGAGTTTGTCCATGATTCCCAAAGGGAAAAACAGTTCTTGTGCCAAATTCAGAAGGGTAGTAAGACATCTCATTTTAAACCTGTCCTTAGGGAAGTATGGATTATTACATGTTCTGACCAAACTAAATATTGTAGGAAAGAGGGGTTGGTGTTTTCTGACAGGTTACTCCTCATTTGTGAGCAGTGCTGCCATCCCAACTTTCTTCTCTGTCACATAACTTCATGTTAACTGTTCTTTCATTTTGCTCCAAATTCTTCAGTATAAAATTAAGTACCAGCTTCCCTCTATTTTAAGAGGGGGAAGAAAAAGGCGTAATTCAGCAGGATTCTTGACATTTTAAAGAGAAATGGAAAAGGCAGGAGAGTGCATTTCAAAGTCAGTAATTGATGGAATTTCTATTCAGGGAGGAGTTTGGCTTGTTTGGTGCAACTTGGCTGCAGAAATATGCATCTTGTTATTTTGTGTGTGTGTATTTATTTAATGTTTGGCTGTGCATTGTAAGGTTCCTGCAAAATTCCTCTTAGTTGTGGCTGAGGACATATTAAGCAGGTAAGTGTGAATTTAAATGCAGAATAATGTAGCTTGGTTGAGGTTGGCTAGCTCAGCTTTTAATTGGAAATAAACAGGAATAAAAATCAGTAATTTGACTAAAGCTTGAATCTCTCTTTGGACAACACAAGCAACTTTATGTTGAAAAGGAGAGATTGCTGAGGGGTTGTGTTCTTTGCTAGGTATCTGAAACAATTTACGATCTATCATTGGTCACTGAGTAATAGCTTGGATGGTATTGGAAATCAGCTTTCTCTTTAGACACCTAGGAAAACAAAGTGCTCAGAAGTTCAAGGAATCTGGAAGACAAAGCCGTCTTGTGAATACAGAACCTGGGAACATGCATGGGCAATGAACTGTAGTCTGAAGGAGCTGAGAGAGGAAAAAGAGTTTTCTTCTGCTGGTTCACTCTGCAGCCTTGAGCACTTCTTTTGTCTCAGGTTTGGGCCTCAGAAGATTACCTATCTAACTCATGACAGTCCAGCATTAGCTGTGGTGCTAACCTGTCTGCACAGCGTGTTTTTGAATGTGTGACTTAAATAATTATGTGACGATACGTGCGTGTGCTTTAGAGATGGTTAATTTTTATTTTTTAATTTTGGGATTGTGAATATATTGAGCAACAAATGCTCTAAAGCCCAGATTTTGAAAGAAATATCATAAGCTTGTTTCAGCTTCAGAGGCTGACTTTCACATTTCCTGCTGTGTAGGTGATTAAGGGTTGCTTTTGTACAGTACTACAAAATTTTCTATTCTTGGGCTGGGCATTTCTGCAAAAGCTCACTGAGAGTGATGGTACGGATAATTTAAGTCAGAGGTGAGCTGACTACAGCAGTTGTATTTCAGAGAACTCTGTGCCCTGAACCTTAATTTCCAGTTGCATATGCTCTTCATATATGAATAATGAATGTACAGGCAGGACCACATGAAAAGACTGTATAAGAGCCTGTAAAAATAAATAAATAAATAAATAGATAAAGTGTGAACTGAGGATATCAGAATGTGGCAAGTCACAACGTTATTCCACTTATGAAGACTTCTTTTTGGTAAGGTTTGTGTTGGTGGTATGGATGATAGTGGAAAACCAGCCCTGTTGAAAGGCTGGGGGAATAGCTTTCTGTTTTTTTTTTTTTCAGGACTTGAAATAAAAGATACCTTAGTAGTAACTGAGAAGAGAGATTAAGTGTCTAAAAGCTAAAAATCTACATAACTTTTTAATACCACTAAACATGAAATGGGTCACTGCCCATTCCAGTAACTTTGGGGAAAAATAACTCTGAAAGTCAAAAGTATTTCCGAGTGCAGTGACACTATGTGCCTAAGATGCAACTTCCCCCCATGTTTCTGGTTAAGTTCGATGTAAAGTGCTTGCTTCCTTGTGCCTTGCTCTGTGGAACACTAATCAGACAAAGCAGGAGAAACAGATTAATTTATTTTTTACTGGGAGCTACACAGTTCACCAAAAGTTTAAAAAAGTAAAAGAATAAGTAGTGAATCAGATGACCTTCTCTTTTGTATGAGTTACTAGCTGTGGGGAGAATACCTCTTCAGACAGCAATGGCTGTCTTTGATCAGGACAGGGAGGATTTATTTTTATTTTTATTTTTATTTTTTTTGGGGGGGGGAGGCTGGGAGTTTTTAACATTCTGAAAGGCTTTTGTTTTGTCACTATTTTTTAAATCCCAAATGTAAGTTATGGGAGTTTCTATGTAGTAATGATGTGGTTAAAGTAGTTTACAATAGGGAATGTGTTGATATACAGTTAATCTGTACTGCCTACGGCTGTTTTTGTCTCTGTAAACCTCAATAAATACAATGGTTGGACTGAACAAATTAATAACTTTGGAAGAGCAAAGAGCTGCAGTGAATGCGCCAGAAACTTGCAGTAGACATTGGTTTGTTGCAGATGGCTTTTGCTGCCTCACAAGATAACTTATATTATAAAAGAAGAAAACCTTTGCTTTTTTTTTTTTTTTTTTTTTTTTTTTTTTTTTTTTTTAATAAAAATATTATTTTGTAGGGTTTTAATTCTTTTTTTGTATTTGCTCCACTGAGTGCTTTGGAAAGACCTTTGGACTCAATTTTTATATTGCATTGTAGATATTATTACAGCATCATGTTTTGCCAGTGTTCCCTTCAGAGCAGTGAGAAGTGATGTCCATAAAGTGTATTAACAAATCAGTGAAAGGAACTGTCATTCACATTCATTAAGCAGTCCCTTGTCATTAGCAGCTAATAGAGGTCTTGCTGCACGGATCACATCTGGGGTTGCCCCCTTGCCTTTGTCACATTTTTGCTGTGGAGCTTAGCCCACCTCGACACCACCAGGTGCAGTGCCCAGGCACAGGTACTGTGGTGGTGGCAGTGCAGCAGACAGCTCTTTCAGGGCTTATCCTGTGTTCTTGAACTCATCAACAATGACATGCTGACAGCATCCTCATCACCGGGGTTACAAAACACACACCTTTCTTGAGCACTAGGCTTAAAAACTAAAAGTCCTTGTTTTCTTCTGTAAACATTTAGCATATGTTTAGACTCCACTCCTGAAAAAAAAGGCAGGGGGAGTGTGAATTTTCAGCTGAGAAGTTTCCTTGTGTAGGTGAGCACTGGGGAGTTGTGCCACGGAGACAAGGAAGGCAGTAGGAATGCACACTTTGGAAAGTGAGAAATGCTACCACATCACGTTGCTCTGCAGAAAGCTGGCCTGATGGAAGAAAAACATCTCTGCTATGCTGGTGAAGTGAATCATTTGAGTAAGACTCTGAGCCAGAACCTGTGCAAAAATGGGACAGAACTGCATGGTAATTATATGTTTTTTATTTTTATTTATTTCTGTTCTGACATGCACTGTTTTGTTCTTCACACATAGCAATTCAAGAAAGTGCTGCATGCTGGGTTTCAGAATACAGTTGCAAAAGCCAATCTAACTCTTAGGCAATGGAGAGTGAAATGTAAAATTATCCTCTTTAGTTGTAGGAGGCAAAATCTATTCATGTGTAAGTCCAGAAGCATATTATTTTAGTGGATAGACCTACAAGCACATCCAAGATCCTCGGTTCATTCTCTTGCTCAGTGATTGTAAGCAATAAAAGCTGTTTTTATCAGGCTATTGTTAAACTCAGGCACCTGTGGCCTGCTTTTGCTCCTGTGTGATGAGGAACAGTTAGAATCCCTGCAGAGAGTTTTTTGAGCACTTCTGTATGGAGTACTAATAGCTGTTAATATACCCTAAATGTGATTGTTTTCTCTCTCCTCATGGGAAGCAAGGGATTCTTTTGTTCTTGACTCCAGCATGCTGTGCATATTAAAAATGTGCATGTTTTAAAAGGGAAAATACTGTTTGCCTACAAACCACTGCTATGTTTCTGTTGCTTAAACTGAGAGTTTATTTTCTGAAATGGCAAATTGTGCAATTCTGGAGGAGATTTTTGGGGTCACTTCCCAAAGTCCCATGACAGCTTTGCAGAAGAAAGGGATTGTTATACCTGCTATAATGAAGCTTGTTTGAAGGACAGGACTTGTGCTCCGTACATGTAGTATGCACTGTCCATTAGGTGGCTCTGTTATGGTATATGGTACATACGTTTTCAACTACGTGCAGGCTAACGTTAAAAGGTGTTAGCTGTATTTGTGTCCTGTCACACAGTGACAGCAAATCTAGAGGGCAAAACTTCAGACTCTCTTACTAGCCAGCAGGTTTTTTTTTTTTTGTTTTTGTTTTGTTTTGTTTTGTTTGGGGGGGGTAGGCTCTTGAGCATCTCTGCAAATACTGCCCTATCTTGTCTTGCTCCTGTTGTTTACAAGCTGTCTTCTGTTACTCAGTCTCTACAACTGAGATTGTGAGATAACTGGAAGATAGCACTGTTGCCTGTTCCGAGGCACTGAAAGATATACGGTTCCACTACAAAAACTGTCCTTTTCATAAGAAGCTGAGAAGGTAACTAAAGCACAAGGATTACAACTCCTTCCTAAGTGGAGGAAGGCTGCTGCAAAACTCAAACTGTTTTCTTGCTTGCTCTCAAAACTAAAATCTGATTTCGATTTTAATTTTGAATGAGGCAGCCCCATCCAAAGCACCAGGTGATATATGTGCCTTTGAATGTGCAGGCATGATGGAGCAACCATTGAACAGAGTAATCCTTCCTATTCCACTCCTTGGGCAATTAATCCTGGAGAATACTGATTACAAATCAAACACGTGATAATTATCACATGCACTGTTACATGCTTTGTCCCTGATGGTTAGGCTGACTTGTAGAGTGACTGTCCTCTACACAGATGGAACACTGCTGCAGCTGCCTACCACAAGGACATGGGCACTGCCCAAGGTCTGGGAGAGGGGCGTAAGATCAAGGCTGAGCCTTATAACCCCACCAGCATCACCCCCAGGGCAGCAATATTGCACAGCCTCAGGCTTTTTTTCTATGCATTATGGATCCCTTCCTCAGATTCCATATCTGTGGGAGCCCAAGGAGAAGCCTCAAAGCATTGACTTGCCTTGGCCATGTGTTGTGCGTGGGACAAACAACCGCTTTTTTGGGGGGGGAAGGGGGAGGTTGAGAGTGGAGGTAGAAGCTTCCTGCTGGTTCCTCCTTGTTTCCTCCAGAGTTAGTGAGCACAAGGAAGAGTAGATGGGGCAGTGGGGAGGTGTTTGGCTGGCAAAGAGGTGCAGCAACTCACTTGCACATGCACAAATGACACTCAGTGGGGGAAGAGGTCCTCGAGGAATCAGGGGCTTTTCCCTCATCAGCCATTCATATCAAATGTCTTTCTGAGGGAAAGTAGGACTGCTGGCTTAGGTTTCTGTAAGGGAGGAGATAAACTTGAGAAGCTGAGATCCTGAGAACCTCATATCAGTGGCAAACCAAAGACAAGCTGCTAGGGCAAGTGTTATTTCTTGTGGGTTTGGTGCCTTACCAAGGACAGAGTGGAGATAACTTCTGTTTCTGTTTCAGCAGACATATAAATCTATACCAAATCTGGTATGTGTGTGACTTTCTGCATCTTCTGAAACAACGCATACAGGTGCACATTCTATTTAACTCTGCCAAAATGGTTTAATTTTTGAAAAGCAGCTTGTACTCTGCCCTCATTTGATACTCTGCACAGGATATGCAAGAATATAATAGGTTTGCTGTATAGCTTTAGTCATTGCAGGCTAGCACTTGACAACTATTTCACTGGATGGGAGGATTTTTTTTTTTGTTATGAAAATTTAGTTGTTTTTTCATCAGTGTTCTGCTTTATGCTTCAGAGCATTTTCATAAATCTTTTTAAACCTGTCACCAGATGCATATATTTATATAATGTATGAAAGAAACAAAACCTTAGGCACACAGTCATCACGGGGGAGTTAGTTTAAACTGTCTACATAGGAAAGATAATTTGGCAGCTTTATTGTACTTGTGTGGGTTGAAAGCCATGGTTTTTTTCTGTTAATATTGCGCTTACTGCAGACTTGATTCTTAAAGAGAATTATCTGAACAGTGCTGTTCTATGTTTTGGACAACATTAAGGATAGAAACAGGAGAAATGTCCTTGTTACCTGTCTTTGTATTAGCCTTAGCTAATACTCAGGTTTGTGCCTGAGTTTTTAGTAATAAGATGTTAAAAGTTGCATCCTAATGTTGTCTCTGAGTCTGTATTGGCATCTTGATGAATTCCATTGGTATCTCTACAGTCTCCTGGTATTTATGCACAGAAGCACAACTAGTTTCCAAGTTAGTAACAAGTTTTGAAACTTGGCTGTAGGGTATCGGAAGCAGAGCTCACTTCATGCTGAAAGCATTAAAGGCAGTGATATATGGTGGGAAGGTTCCCAGGCTTTCCGAGCCATCTGTATCAGCACTGCCAGAAACGTTTTTGCTAGTGGGGGGAGAAAGTGGGAGTGGGTGGACCTTGGCATTCATTTGTGGACCACTGATGATTACAACCTGGAATTAGGAGGAAATCTGAGGTACACCGTGCTGCTTCCCCTCTGCCACGGAGAACCTGAGTGGGCTGGGTTCCAGTCTGCTGTTGCAGACCTCCTGGAGGTCCACAAAGCCCCCTCAGCCCCACTGCTCTGTAGTGAAGCTGGCTCCATCATGCTGTCTCAGTACTGTAACTAATTCCTGGTGCCTCCAGAGCTGTGCACAGAAGCCAGCCTCGTGAGCACAACATTCATTGGTTGTCACTGGGTCATTCTTGGTTCTTCTTCTGTGCCTGACTGCAGAGTAAGTCTACAAACCTGACAAGAGGTAGTGTGGATTTATCTTATCACTGTGTGATACTCTCTGTTGAGCAGCTTGTACTTAAGAATGTAGTGATTGTGTTCATGGTCCCTCCTGCATGTCACACAGCCTCTGTTGGCCCCTGTGGAGCAATGCCTATGCAGTTCTGCTCAGCAGCACCCACTCAACACAGTGTCACCCCAGGGTGCTCCACACTCCCTCCTTCCCGTTGCCGTGGTGCTTCTCACACCTCCCAGCAATGTCTGTTTTACAGGGTGAAGCATCTGTCTCATCGTTCACAAAATGTCCTGAACAAATCCAAGGAAGATTTACAGCCCCTGAGACAGATACCCCACACAGACTGATTTGTTAGCCACCAGGTGCCAGGCAGGGCTGCCACAGTTCCAATTGGTGTGGGAGGAGAATTGCTCTTTACCTAGTCTGCACTGGATTGTAAAATAAATTGTGGGATTAATACCACACAATATTAATACTATACAAATATTCTGCCCCAGCTTCAATGCCATGTGCAAGTGAATTAGTTCAAGGGTTGGGAGGTGACTCACCAGCCTTCTGCTAGCCACCCCGTCTCCTGGTACAGAAACCACAGGGGCCAAGCTGGGCTGAAGGGTGAATAAAGTTGGGTTTCATAAGCTTGTACAGTAAGTGCAGTTACTGGAACCTAGATATTTGCCCCATGGCATTTGTGGTGAGGATACAACTAACATCAGGGGTGGGAGTCCTGCACTGCACATCCGAGTCGTGCTGTTTGATGCCCCTCTGCATGTGGGCAGCTGAACTGCTGCTGGTCCAAAACTGGTGGCCAAACTGTGGGATGCCCCTAGAGCCCCTGAGGGAAATAAGCAACCTCATAAGCAACCTCACATCCACAGAGGGTCTGGGACAAGTCTGCAGGGCTGTTTGTGCATGACAGCCACTGAGAGTCAGAGGGCAGGCAAAAAATGCTCCAGAGTCTTGGCTTTCCTGTAGGGCTCTGCCCTTCCCGTACCAAAAGTCCTGGCACACGCTGTAGGTAGTTCAATAGCAGAAAAAGGTGTAGCGTGGAGAAATCATCATGATGCATGGCTTAGTGAGGAAGAAAAGCCAAGAATTAACAAAGCGAGCTTTGGAGGTTCCCAGGAGTTTCTGTAACAGCTGTGACAGCAAGCAGGAGCCAGCAGCTTGGCAGCAGCGAGCACCTCTGTTTTTCTCAAGAGCCAGGCTGCTTTAGGAGCTAAGCTATCAGGTAGTATCTCTGTAAATCTGCCCTGAAGGATGTTCTCTCTCTCTCTGCTCAACAGGATGGCCTCCTTTGCAAACACTGTTTTTCATAATATGCTGTGTATATAAATAAATCATGCTAATTAGAAAGGTGAGCAGATTTTCCTCTCATCTGAGAAGAACAAATTTTCCATACAATATGCTGTGGGTGCAAAAAGGGCCTTTTTTTTTTTTTTTTTTTTTTTTTTATTCATCATTGTTAATCCCTGTACTTGCAGTGTTTTCCTTATGAAATATAACTTAGGTTAATTCCTTAGTAAAATACCCTATTTGTAGATAAACAATCCCCCCCGTCCCCCAAGACAAGTTCTGTCTGTGGGCACTCACACAACCTGATGGAGAGCTAGGCAAATATTTCCATGCCTTTGAAATTTAGTTAGCAATTCTGGATAAGTTTTGGCATGTGTCTGTGGAGATAGGATACAGAACTTGTGTCTCCTTTGAAATGTAGTTGCAAGTCACTTGGAAATGCTGTGGTGATTAAAAAATAATAATAAAAAATGCCATCTGGAAAACTTTGAGAGAAGTGCAAGCTCATCACACTTTTCTTAGTCTCTTTCCAGACTTGCAGAGTTAAGCATGCATTTGTCCATAAAAGGGCGAGGTTGAGTACTTAGAAATAACACAGTCATTTTAATCCACTTCTGTTAATAGCTGGTAGTAAAAGAAACAAACTAGAGTGGTGGTTTCCCTCAATTACTTTATACTGCCTTATTTATGTAGGTGTGGCTGCAGTGGATCAAGGTCCACAGGGTTCTGTCTGCTCTGACAGTGCCCAGAGAAGAAGATAGGAATAGGGCAGGCACATTATGCATTCCCACAATGTACTCCAACCTCCTGCAATTTGTGGTCCAGAGCTTTCTCAAGCCAGAGGATTTTTATTTTTTTTTTATGATTATTAATTTTCAGTAGCCCTTGGTGCACAAACCCATTGTATTTTTCTTCCATCAGGTTTTTAAATGTGTGTAGGTTTTTAGCATGGTAAACAGCCAGTGGCAAGGGCTTTCATAAGTTATCTGTATGTTGTGTGAATGTACCTCACTTTCACTTTTTCTTTTTATTGTGCCTGGCATCCCCAAGTTTTTGCTCCCCATATATCTTTTCCAAAGCATACATTTAATATACCTTTCCATTAATGGAATTTTCAATTTTACTTCATACAAACCATTAATAATAATAATAATAATTTTAAAAATCTTTATTTACACTGAAAATTAGGTGTGTTGGTGTAAATTGTATAGAACTTCTACCTCTTGCCCAATATTCTGTTGATAGGGTACTGGGAATACTGGAAAAATAACTAGTTTCCCTTGCTGTTGCCAGATGCATGTTGTTAAACTGGTAAAAACATGATCATGAAACTCTTAAATAATTTTTTGTATCCCATTTTGAAGTCTTTTGAGTATTTCTAGCCTTGCAAAAAGGAGGAGGAGAGCAGGAATCTAGGAGATCCTGTTCTGTTTGTGCATACGTTAGCAGAGAGATGGGGAGTTTTACATATTTAACAAAGAGTTGTTTCTTTTTTTGTAGCATTTGGTAGTCATTGTTGAAGTATGAGAGAGAAGGAAACATGACTGTCTGTCAGTGAAATTCCTCTCCCTCCTTGCTGCTCAGGTTTGGTCTCTTAATTGTGATGATATCATCAGTGTCACTACTCATCAGCTCTGCCTTCAGATGATGAGACCTGAATTTCCAATGTGGTGAGCTGGGCAAGAAATTAACAAGTCTTCCTTCTTCCCAGATCACAAAACTAGTTGTGTTGCCCGCTCCTCCCTTTATGGCTGACCACCTTTTACATAGGACTTACTAGTAGGGTGCAATGCCACTGAGAAGAGCCCTTGCTATCAAGTGGTCCAAGTACTGCCCTCTGTGCTGCGACCAGGTGGCCACCGAATGACTAGCCTGGATATGGGCATGGCAGAGTGGAGCTGTGAGTAAAAGTAACGTGTCCTATGTGTCCTAAATTCAGGGTGACATCTGACTGCTGGAGTCTGACTTTGGCTGTAGCCTCCTTTACTTTTCAAAAAGTTGGAAAAGGTGAGTCTTTATGTAAAAGGAAAGAAGGGGGAGGGGGAGGGAACAAAACTGTAGGCAATGGATACATTCAATTTTAGATGAATTGTTCCTGTTGCTGAAGGAAAACAGATCTGTAAATAGATGTGACTCCTGCCTCGTCCCCCCATGGCAAGACTTGGTTTTCTGCTCACAGATGTGACTGGGTGTACCCAGTGGCTGTCAGTGCTGTGGACTGGTTAGTTACCCTGCATTCTGTAGTGTCATCCACTTCCCTGAAGCAAGCTTGAGCTTTGTAATTCCTCTTGAAATGAAAGTGCCAGACTGGGGCATGTCCACTGATCAGTGATCTGGCCTTTCAGGGCTGTTCAGAGGGTGAGCAAAGTGTCACAGAAAGCAACCACTTTCCATGCTGTTCAAATCTACACAGGCACCACAGCTTTTCTCCCAGTGATTTTAAGGGCACAATGCAGAAAATCTCTAGCAATTGATCAAAATGGAGAATCACTCTCAGACTGTGCCAGTAGCACAGTATTTTTTTCCCCCTCAAAAAAGTCAAAAAAGTTTGAGACTCATGGTATGCAGGACCACATGTTCAGAACCTTTCCACACCTGTGTGTTTTCAGTAAATTGATGTATTTTGTTAACGATGAAGCCAAACAACTTCACATTCTGTTCTGGGATGCCACTGAGAGACACCATCCCAGTCTGCAGCCCCAGTGTGATAAGGAAGCTCATGCAGAAGACTGTGGTTCTGAGGACAGTCCCCTTTCCCCAGCAGGCAAACCACTTTGGTTGCTTTCAAAGAGGTGTGAGCAAAGTAACTGAGTGCTGTGCATGAAAGCTGCAGGTAGGCAGGCTTTTTTGGACACCAAATCTTCTGGTATAATTTTGATGACTAAACTGGAGCATAACAAAAAATGAAAATGGCACTGAGCTGGCTGATGATTTAAGGCTTTGTACTGGGAACTTCTAAAAAGCTGGATGCTTTCAGCAGTCCTGCAGAGGCATTGCTATACCCAGTGTGAAATGCAGACTACGTGGGATATTAGCGTCTGTATCTCAGGCACCTAGTCTAGAAAACGGGTTTCAGTATTTATCCTTTATGACGTGATGGAGGGTAGAGGCAGATTCCTGTACAGGGTGAGTTACGGCATTCATGGCCAGGTTTAACTCCTGGTGCTGGTTCCTTCTGACAGCAACCACAGCCAGCGGAGCTTTGGCTTCAGACGCAGTGTAATGATTAGTGTAACACGCAAATAGTAATTTTGTCGTAACATCTGCCACCCTCTTGGGGTGAGGCTGCATGTTTTCCCTCTGGGCTGACACTTGCTGGATGCATTTCATTAGGTTCCCAGACACACCCTGGTTTCTGTATAATTGGTGTGCTTATTAAAAAAGCCAGCAGAAAAACCTCTCCTGTTCCCAATACCCAATTTAATAATAAACTCTCATTTCTGCCTGTGAACAAGTCTTCATCTCCCTGAGATCTTTGGGTGCTGTGGTCTGCAGATAAGGACATAGAGATGTGTCAGCTATTGAATAGAAAGGAGAGGAAAGCTTTACAATTATTTCCCTTCACTGGTACCTGTGGGAGAAACACACCATCAACCTTCTCACTTAGAACTTTTTTTTTTTTTTTTTTTTTAAATAAAACCCAATTCTTAGCACTAGATGGCAGTGTGGATAGGTCTAAGGTAACCTTGTTTTACTTGCAAAAGTTGTAAGAAAGACAGTAAATGGTGTTCAGCATAAAAATCATTCTGCAGTGACGAAAAGAGCACCATTTACTGCTTGCCTGCCACACCTCGATGTTGAGGAGCAGTGGGTATTCCAGGTCTGAAAAACGTTGGTAGGAGGTGCCCATACTCAGAATTGCAAATCATTGCATTTTTTTTTTCCTTTTCATTACCTCCTCCTGCCTCTCTGAAGAGCTGAGGTCCTGCAGGGCTGAGTATTCATCTACTCACTTTTAAAGATGAACTGGTGCCTGTGCTGCCCTCCTGCCTACATTGCCCACGAGGAGGATTCCACTGAAGGAACAGGGACAATTGCTGAATCCTTAGAAGTGTGCTAAAATTATTGACTATGATTGCAGATTCCTGGCTAAATGTTGGCAGCGGATAAGTAGGTATATCAAGTGCTGATATCTTGAAGGAGCTGTCTCAAGGTGCAGTTATTAAAAGTATCATCCTTTTGTATATAAAATATTAAGCATAATAAATAAACCTAGCTACATAACAAGATGTTTGTCCTGTATCTGGGGGTCAACGTGAGATTAAAGTCCCTGTGACTGCTGATAATCTCTTACTGAAATTCAGTAGTGCTACTTAACACTGAAAGGAATTGGAAGGGCAGACCTGAGTGAGAAGTGGCAGTGGAATTTCTTTTCTCAGGAACCCATTAGAGGCTGGAAAAGGTAAAGGTCCATGTTCTTCTGAGCCATTCATGACAAAGCATGTCTGCCTTTCTGATGGTTTAGTTTGTGTGTGTGTTCTCTTTAAGACCTGCCTACCAGGAGAGAGAAGGGATTCTCTGTGAAAGGAACCCACGATTATCAATGACAAATCCACTTACAATTTAATCTTAAGTTAGAGAAAAAAAAAAAGGTGCTGTCAAATGTAAGAAATTGTTTTGAATTTTGCACAGGAGATTGTTTAAGTATTATGCAGAAACCTCAGTGGAAAACTTTTATTTGTCTTGCTTACTCAAAACTGTATTTCACTAGGTGTTCTGTGGTACGTCATTTAGCTCTCATAATCCAAATAATAAATTAAAAGTAGTTAATTGAGACTGATTATCAGAAAGGTTTAAGGCCATGTTAATTATATTGGTGGGAGAGTGAATTATGAAATTTTTAATTTCAAAAAGACATCCAGTATCCAGATACTCTTATGTAGTAGTGACAGAATCTTTCCTGAAGGATTTGTGCAAGCTGTATGAAATAAGGGTTGGAAAACAAATCATCAGACAGTCAACAGCAGGAATAAACCTTGGCTTGCAGAGTATCAAATCTGACATCTATGAAGCAGAAGCTAATTAATACATGTAATATTGTGTGTGTCTACATAACAAAAGCTTTCAAATTAGAACACACCTATTTTTTGTAACAATACTGAAAAGAAGGAAGCAATTTGGAGAAGAATAAAATTATTTAATTTATGTTTTTGACCTTGGCAGTCTATTTAATGTAAAATGTTTTAATACTCAGGGGTAGTAAAGTAGAAATAAAATGGTCAGAAGAAGCTCCTTAACTAAAAGCTTTATTTCTCTATTTGAGGAGTCTGTATTTTCACTTTACTCTTTCAGATGGCTGATGGTTAACACATTGGATTATTCCTTAATGCAAATTTATCCAGTCCTTTATCCGGAGTTTATGCACTAACTTATCCTGTTGGAATGACTAGCTATTTCTTTTTTCCATTGCTCTTTAGCCATGTTTCTATATTAATGTTTCTTGGCCTGTGGCAGAAATTACCATGTGGTACGGGATAAATTTGATGTTCAAATGCAAATATAATTTTTTAGATGGGAAAAGAAAATTGGATTATATTTATGGGTGTTCTGTAAGTGATTGAGGGGGACACAGCTGTGAATTTGTATGTATTTCTGTATCAGGAATGAAAACTGATAAAATATTGATGCTCCATCACAGCACTGTTCTTATAGGCAGAGATTTAATTTTTATCTCTGGGAAGACATGGCATTCAAATTAGGAGCATGGACTCTACAAGGCAACTTCTTATACACTTCCTCCATGCTGAATAGCAAAGTTAGAGGACTATGTCAAATAATTATCACTTGAATGTGAAACTCTTATCTTGCCACTGCAGGGAATCTTTGTGGTTGGAAAAGGGCCTTCTTGTTGTAAGTAGAAGATAACTGAAACATAGACAAAGATTAGCCTCTTTCTGAAGGAGCATATTACTTCTAAACTCAACCTGTGATATGTTTGCTGCCCCACTAAGCATATCTGGCAATTCTCATGGCTGCTGGGCAAGGTTGCTACAGGTCTGTAATACTGCTAGTACCCTCCTGCTTTAGCTTCCTCCTCAAATGCGCCTCTGCTACAATTCACAGCCATGCTGAAGGTTGCAGTCCTTCATGCTACTAGTAAAACTGGGCTTCCACACACTTACAAAATCTCTCGTCTTGCTAAACTGTTAATCTAATTAGCATACTGGTTCAGTCAGAGACAAAACTCCTTCACCTGTAATCGTGATAAGAGGCTGTATGTTTCTGTTAAATTGCTAAGGTTTTGCTTAAGTAAGGAATAAAACAATGTTGTATACTTACCATATTGTTTTGAGATAGATAACCAGGTTGTAGCCGTAATATACGGTCAGATCAGTGTACATTTATCTAAATGTCTTGCTATCTTTCTGAAATGAATAAACAGTGGCAGGTTTCATTAAAAAGTTATGAAATACATACTGGGTAAATAATGCCGTTGGGCTTGTCAATAAACTCCATGGCATGAGGAGGAAGTATGCTTATATTTTCACCTTTTTTGTCTGTTTTCTATGCATGACGTATTGGAAAGGGATACTAAAAGCTGGTCCTACTACTATTTTTGATCTCCTTCTTTATGTAGAAAAAACCTGGCATTTCTTTCTTGTTCATGATCTCCTCTATCAGCATGTTCTACAGTATTTGCACTGAAAACATTCTGGGGGAATACTTCTAGAAAACTGTTTCCCTAGGGCTGCTTATTAAGAATCACTGCTATTGGTTTCACTCCACAGTAGTAAACAAACAAAAACCAAACCTCAACCTCTCCTCCCATTTTGGAGTGACAGACGACCTTAAAAAGAGCTAACGGTGCTGATGAAAAAGTTGTGGTCTACCGAAGATAAATGAAAATACATACATGCTATAATATAAAAGTTACAGAAAATTGGGTAATAACTGGTTTGCATTATGCCATAACCACTAGGCTGAGCGTGCTCCAAGTCAAGTATATTTATGTGAGTAACAAAGGAGGAATTTGTTGATGGGAACAATTGCTAAACTCCAGTGCTTTGACGAGGGGCAAAAGGAAGCTTGATTTGTGAAACTGGCTCACTGATGTGAGAAGTCTTTAAGTAGCAAAGCCTTTGTGGAAGAAAAGGTTCAATTATGCCAAAGTAAACTCTGCCTAGTGCTCTCAGCCCAGATTTTTGGGAAATTTTCTTGATTATTGGTTGAATTAGTTTGAAATGAAGAAGAGGAGAGGTTTCTCAAGCTCTAGCCATAGTGCTGAAAAATGAGATTTATGGTCGTTTCTACCTATCTGTTGATGATTAACCATTTTGTAATAAATAACATTACAGTCAGTTTTTGGATTGTCTTTGCCAGTTTTCAAGTTAAGTTGAAAAACACTTTTACAGTCTGATTGGAGAATGAACATATATATATATATCCCTTTCTTTCCCCACCCTTCTACCTTTTTTTTTTTTGAAAGTGCTGAAAATGAAGACTGTTCAGTGGAATGCTGTCATACCTTGCAAACTGTCAGGCATCTGTAGCTGGATGAGTTGGTCAGCACTTTGAATGCTTTGCCCAGGGGCTGACCAGGTTTAGAAAGTGAGTGGCAGAGATACAGTGGACAGCTTTGAAGGCTTCCCCATTCCAGCTGAGTTGTTGCAGGGCAGCATTTCCCGAGTCACAAACCTGGAGTGCTTTTCTAAAATCTATTAGACTTTTAAAACTTTTCATGGAAATGCCAAGAAATAATTTCATGTCAACTTAAGTCTATCTATGCTGGAAATAGGATGGGCTTTTTAAAATGGAGCTGGTGAAATCACTTCATCTGATTAAAAGCAAGCAGAAAAAACTAAGCCCAACCCTTCTCACCTCCCTCCCAAAACCAAACCAAAACAAACCTTCTGTTTGAAAGAGGGAATAAAATGCTCTTGAAGACTTCAGTCTGAAAGTTTTGGTTCAATTTGTCTGCCAGTTGCTGGGCAGTTTATACATATGTTATGCACTAAGAAACAGGCCAGCATTAGGATAGCCACATGGATCCTGTGGGAGCTCTGGTTCCACAGTGTGAGCACGGCAACATCTCCGAGCCTGGACTCAGCACTGTTGTGAATTTTCTGAAAGAAAACCAGTTGGCTTGGATCAGTGCTTGCACATTTCTACTGCTAAGGCATGGGAAAGCTGGGTGTTTGTGCATCCAGTATTTAACCTACTGTTAACCATGACACTCTGTGAAAGAGATGGGAATATATCTTGGTGCAGTTGGCATTAATTTTTGGTTCATCAGCTGCTGGTACCCACTGATTAAAGCTGAAATAAATGTCTGGGCTGGAGGGCAGGACTTGGAAGTGGTGATGAGTCTTGCTTGATGAGTCTTGGTGCTGATGAGTTATGAATCCCTTTTACCATCTCTTGTGAAACTCTTCCCCTAAAGCCATGGGAGGCATACAGGCTGTTTTCTAACAGCCGCCCAATGAAAGAGTGAAGCTAGAGATGCTGCTTTCCTGAACCTGGGGCTGACGCTCTCTCCCAGCATCACTGCTGAACCCTGCTTATGGCAGCACTTGACAGAGCCACCGTCTCCAGAAGGTGCCTTCTGGATGAGTTATGCAGCCAACTCTTGCCATCCACTGCCTATTAGTTAAGTAGTTAAAAAAAAAAAAAAAAAAGTATCAGGTGGCATGCGGGTAAAGGCCTGTCTGGTGACAGCAGGTTTTGTTTGTTTTTTAAGCACAAAAAAAAATGAGTATAGTTTTCTGGATATTTGTTCTTGAAAGACCAATGTTTGCAAAATAAAGTGCTCTGAATTTAGAAAATGCCAATGCTGCATATTTTCTTATGTACTAAAAGAAATAAAGAAAATAGGACCACACATAAATGCCTATTCAGGAAAGATTTGCTTGTATAATGCCATCACCCACAGAAGATGTGGAAAGCACAACTTACAGATAGTTGGGTCAAAATTCAGAGGGTTTTAAAGGAGTGTAAAGGTGCAGAATGTACATTTACTATGACGTTAGCCTAAATCTCTTAAGACTGTTTTTCATATAAGATGTAACTGCATTGGTATATTCATGCCTCTTGAAAATCAAATAAGATCCTCATCATTACTGCCTCTCATCAACTGAGGAGGTTCCATGGGTGGGTAGAAAACATTCCTGCCAAAAAAAGTCACACCTCTTGGCCTGGTATGCATCTCCCTGTCCTGTTTTACTTTGAATTGTGTGGTTTGGGAATATTAGGCAGTCTACTGCAACACCTGTGGTGTAGGGGCAGGAAGTGCAATCTTGCCAAGAGCAAACGTATTTGCCTGCTTGCACCCAGATAAAGACTCAAAATTTTTCTGAAGAAAATTTGCTAAATCCAACACAAGTCTGCTGCAAGCTAATATGATATGCCTCCACTTCATAATATGCACAAGTAACGTTCATTTAATCAGTAGATCTGTTAAGGTCAAGAATTGTACTGATTAGGAAATAAAGAGTAAAGACAATAAATCAATAAAATTAATATATAATCTTGTCTAGGATTAGAGATTTGTGTGAGAGAAATAACCGACGGGAAATGACTGAATCATGTTCACAGGGAGATTTGGTTATCTTTTATTCCTGTTACTTATTCTTCCTACTTCTAACCAATGCAAATTTCCACCCATGCAGTAACTGCAAACTGGTGCACAGCACAGTTGGCCCTGAGGGATACTGAAAGGTCTGTCTGTTCCTGATCATCCCTTTAATGGCTGTTATTCATGCAGAGGGATGCACTGCTGTGCCCACCGATAGTTTTTGGCAAATTTGGGAATGAACTGGGAAGGTTCCACCTGATGGTGATCAGAAGCCACCCGCCTTGACACCAGAAGCTGAATAAAGATCTAATTTAATGGCACAAACAGGACTGAAGTGTTGTGGCTTGAATGTTTAAAAGTGAATTTTTATTGCCATTAAGCAACATTTGAACGCTGAAAAGGATGATCTCATTAGCTTCTTAATGAGGTCACTTTTTGGAATTAAGGAAGTCTGGTAAAAAGCGAAAAGTTGCTTTTTTTTGTAGACAGTGTAATCACCACTGGGTATGTGGGACAGAACTTTTGTTCATGTGGAAATGAGCTTGTTTTGTTATGAAATACCCTGTTTTGGTGTAATACTGAAATCTTACTCCAAGATGCTGTCTTGCATTGTGGTCATGTTGTTCAACATTTGATTTATGTATACGTAGACCTGCCACTTAGCTGTCACTCAGCAATACCATGCAGAATTGCAAGTGCACTGTGGAGAGTGAGTATGACCCATTTTTGGAGACTTTCATTAGCCATGACTGGATTTTGATTGGTATTCAGCTTTGCAGCAGCTCATACTGGTTAGACTAACTGCTCAGCACCATAGATGAAAGAGCTCAAGAATGTGTCACCCTCGTAACAGCGATGACACAGATGAGCACAATGGCTTGTGGAACATGTTTTTCTACAGTATTTTGTACTGAAAGATGAATGGATGAAACTAACAATCTTTTCGAAGGAGTGTCCTAATATCTTTGCGCTGGTTGCTGTCTCTGATTTTTTCTCCTTCCTTTAGAAACAGACAAACTGATTAATGTCTAACTTCTAATTATCTTAAAACTCAGTCTGCAATATTTATTTTTACTGCAGCTAAGACCTTGAAAGCTGTTCACAGGGAGAAATTAATTATGTCTTTAGACAGTAGCTGCTGTTTCTTGTCATCATGAGTCAACACTAACCTGGAATAGGTATCAACATTTTAAAATAAAATGAAATTTATATTTGCAGATAATATTCATATGCATAGAGTGCTTGCAAGTCCTATAGACTTCTTTTTTAGTGATTTATCTTCATTGTTGCTTTTGAATGATATTTTATTATTGCAGTACTATAAATAAGTACTATCTTACAGCTCCTGGCAAGGCTGTATGATGTGTTCACAGGTATAGAGAGTATAGGAAATGACTGCTGTTGTCCTCTCTTGGCTTGCGTGCTGAGAACCCAATGTTCTCCAGGCAGTTGCATTCCTTCTGCTGCCATTGATTGTTTCAAGTGAATAAAACAAAGTGGAATTTCTTGAACTTTTTTTTTTTTTTTTTTTTTTTTCCCCCCACCTTTATTGCTTTTGCATTCCAAGCAAATAACTGCTGCTGAATGTTATGCCTCTTCAGGCTTCTCTTTCCCTCATACTTGCTAATTGGCACTTTTGGCAAAGTTTGTATGTCTATTAATCTTTTGGGGCATAGCAGCCACATGCAAAATGCTTCCATAGGGGAGGTGATAGAGCAGCGCTCACATACACAGCTGTGCTTATTTGGATGTGAGCTAAAAACTGCCCAGCTCCAAAATATGCTGCCATAAGTGAGTGCAAACAGAGCAGCTGTAGGTCACCACACACAGGGAGACAGGCTTCATGTGGCTGTAGGCACAAGGCGAGCTGCCTCACGATCTCAGCAGAGAGGAGTCTCAGCTGCACATGCCACAAAGAGCCAAGCATTTGCATGTTCCACTGAGCTCAGGGGGAGGCAATGGCAGGAGGCACTGTGGAAAGTCAGTCAGGACTTGCTTCTGCCCTCAAAATATTTATACATCTTTATAACCCTCATGTCAAAAGCCACCTCTTACTTAAAAAAAATCCCATTAGTTATGCAACAAGAAATGTTGCTGTTAATGTTGGTGTGAAAAAAAAACACTTGTTTTAATAGCTTTTTATGGTCCTTCTCTTCCTGCACCTGGTGGCTGACTAGATAACTGAGGGGGATATTCCCATCTCTTGGTGCTTGGGGATTCCCTGTTGTAATTATCAGTGGTTTTCTAAGTACACTTTGAAAGTCCTCCTGTTGGTACTGCAACTCCTCCATGAACTTCCTCAGTAAATACTGAGTGCCTTTTGAAATTCTTCAGTCTGTTTTGTAGTTAAAATGCTCACCAAAAAGTTAATCTTTACTTACTCTTTCTATTGCACTTACTTAAGAATGTACACTGGTGTCTGAGATGCCATTATGTGGTAGGGGCTGGTGACTTCCTTGTGATACTCTGCAGCATGCTAAATCCTACCCCGCTTTTTTTTTTTTTTTTTTTTTTTTTTAATGCCACAACCTACAGATCTTGGCAATAATCATAATTACCTAGTTATTATTCTGAAGCAACTGTTGTTGCATGATTTATGCACCAAAGGCAAACACCAGAATACTCTTAAAACAAGTTTTGAGTTGGTTTTTAGTTGAGCAGATATAGATGCATACAAAGCTGTCAGATTTTATGCTGCAGCTACAGGACTTCAAGGGTAAAGCTTGCAGTCTTTCAGTTCTTTTTTGTTTGTTTTTGTTTTTATTTTTCTCAGCCATAGTTCATGGTGAAGAATGTAGGGTGACTTAGCATGTCAGTCTGGGAGATGTACGGTGCTCGCTATGGCTTGACCCAGCAGCATAGATCTAAGCTAGGTGCTTGCTGTCTAGTCTCTTAATTGTTTTGATAGGAGACAAACCAAGGTAAACTGAAGAAGATTCCAAAAGAGTTTAGCTATTTACGTGCCAGTTATCTTTCTTAAAACTGGCCTGTAAGGAACATGCCTTACATCACAGCTGCTCATGAAAATAATGCTTGATGGTGTGTCCTTATGGGCTCATGTGCCTGAGCTGTCATATGATGAATTTTTGCTATACTGAGAAGGGAACTAATACTGGCTTCCACCCTTTAAGAACTTTATTTTGATGCGTGACCTAGCTAGCCCTTTCTCATTCTTGGTAATGTCCTATTTTCATATCAGTCAGTATTTGGTGTGATGGCAGCAGGTAAGAAGCATACTGCAATCTGTTCACGTCCTCAGATATGAATGTCATCTGTAACTTTAATCTTTTTTGTATTCTTTTTTCCCCCATCCTAGATGGGTTGTAAAATAATTAATATATAACAAAAAATGAATGATTGAATTACATTTAGTTACATAAACATAGTATAGTTCTTATTTTTAAATCTCTGATTTAAGAATTTCAAACTGTGTACAACATTTCACTACTCAATTTCTCTTCCACAAACTTTGCTGTAGCATTGTCTGGTATTTTGTCTCCCTTTCCTTCCACTTTTCTACTTGAATGAAGCAGATATCCCTTTAATGTGCTGGAGAAGTTGTTTTCCTATTAACGAGCTAGTATTTCATACCAGTAGTTTTGTATTTGTGGAGGTAATGTGTAACAGCCTTTGTACTCTGCACTTTTGTACTTGCTGAAAATCAAAGCATGTTTTTCTCAGTCAGGTGCCTCCCCAGCAGAAATGGTTGAAGGGAGCTTCAACCTTGGTGACAATCTTTCTAAATTAAACAGCTTTTTTTTCAATAGAGAAATGTAGAATATGTAGTACATATACAAAAGAAACATAATGCTGTTTAAAAATATGGAATGGAAAGTGCAATGATTACCTGAAGAAACTTTTTGCCTAGTGTACTCCTTTTCTGCTTTTGAACTTCACTGTGGGCTAAAATCAGCATGCTGCATTTTTGTACATTTTCTCGGCGATGCTTTGCTACTACATGTACATTGTCAGAACCAAAGGACAGAACATGAATTAATAATTAGCAATAAATATGTCAATAGATGTTCAGTTATAACTTCTGTGCTTGATTTTGCTATTGTATCATGAAGGAAAAGAAAAAAAAGACATTCCAGAACAGTGGAGAGGAGCAAAGGGTAGCAGTTATTATTTCCTCAAATGTTAATTACATAGTTTTAGAAAATTAAGAGATTAAAAGTAACAGTAGGAAAAGTACTTGAAAGGTCTTTAATCCTAACATGTTGTGCCATCTTGTAACATTTTTGGTTGCCTATTCTCTTCCCTCTCAATAAAAATAGTAACATATTAGCTATATTATATTGCTTTGCGTTTTTGCACTGGATCTGCTGCTCTGAGGAATGGGAACAGGTGGAAATTAAGGCTAATTCAGTCTGGGTAAGGTGCGTGTATCCTTGATGACAGAAATAGTGGAAAGTAAGTTAGGCAGGGGGGAAAGATCTTGAGCAGATCTTGGAACAAACCCAGCAAGAAATTTTCTCCTTTTACCATTTCTCAAGGCTTAAAATATAAAAGATAATCTACAAATATTTGGCTCTGTAGGGAATTACACTGGCTGCAGAAGAACTCTTTAGGTTCTGCATTGACATGGAAACTGGAATATAAAATTTAAAAGCTAAAAGCCTTTTTTTTTTTTCCTGGCTGGGACAGACCTTGTTCAAATTTAGCTGTTCCGTTCTTGGTTATGCAAAGAGTGAGGGAGGGATGGGCTATAAACAGGTAACGAGTTGCCTTTCTTTTTCATGCCCCCAGTACTTTGAAGAAGACAGATGGATCTGCTTTTAGTCCTGTGTTGGTTCATTCACTGGGCAGCATGCGGCTGTCTTTCAGCCAGGGAGTTTATAACAAGTCCTTGTGCGCTGGGGGTAGGAAGAGCTTGATAATGTGATGTAGCTTCTTAGGGAGGTGGCGTGGGAATAATCTCAACAAAGAAAGAGGTACCAGAGATACTTCTATTGGGGCACTGGTATAGCGTGAGGAGTGCATTGGTAATAGTGCAGTGGCTAATTTTACTCTCCAGATAACATACCTGAACATGAAAGTGATTCTTTTCTTGCTATGAACATATGACTTAGTTTTAGTTTTGAGACACGCCACATAGCTTCCCACCTTGAGGTGGCCTTTTGCAGAGAAACGTGAATCACATGGAAGATGCAATATTTCATTGGCAGTCCTGCTGTGCTGCTCTTTAGAAAAATTAGTATTTGTATTTGTCCCAGAACTTACTTAGTGGAGAAAGATAAAATGCTCTGTATTTGTACTGTATTTGTATTTGTATCTGTGTACTCCTGTGGTGACTGCTAGAGATACTTTTTTTTTTTTTTTTTTACTCTTTCTATGTTAATATGCTGTTATCCAATAATAAAATCAACTGAAAAAATTGTAAAGGTAACGTATCTATGGATTTACATAGAAAGATATGCTTTTTGTCAGTTTATGCTGGACTTGATCTGCTATCTCAGGGTTATAGGACTTTCAGATCCATACATCATTTTAGGAATTACAGATTTAATTCTAGCTTGGCATGTGCGCCCTAAGTTATAGAGGGGCCCTTGTTCGTAAAGTGTGTCTGCTCATGTCACTGCTGAGATGTCACTTTGTCTGAGAGTCACTTTAAATGAAAGCTGAGATTATTGGGATGTGGCTGACTTGTGCAAAAATAAGTTCCAGTGCTGCAGGCCACAGTCTTGCACATGGCAGTAGTACTAAGTATGTCTGAACAGTTGAAGACCTGAATGCATGTGGACACCATTCCTTTCTGGCTTCCTGTGGCAGAGGTTGTACATCATGCTAGGAACCAGACACTGGACTGTAAACTGGAACTCCTAAGTGAAAGACATAATTAATTGAGTTTTAACATCTGGCTCCTGAAGGTAAAAAAATCTTGTTTAATCTTGTTGATTTGCATACTTCCTGCTATTACAGCACTTATTGGTACAGCTGTTTGAAAAAGAAAGGGGGCATGAGCATGAGAAGATGATTAGAATAATTAACACAAGCGTTAGCTAACCCTCTCCCTGAGATGAAGGAAGACACTGTGTGAGCTGAATGCTGCCTGTATTACCCAGATTAAATGACAGAGTCCCCAAGCATTAGGAGCAGGTTGCTCTAACCTTGGTTTCACAAGCCAGCAGATAGGAACACCCCTCCAATGAACATGTGCCTTGCCCCAACTTGTGATCCCCTCCTTTGGGTGGGTAATGCTCTGCAGGTGGCCACTTGCAGCATGATGATTTTGGCTGGATGCAAGGCAGTGACAGTGCAACACTTGCACAAAACTGAAAAGTCTTTCTCAGTGAGCTGTTGAACAGGAAGTGTTTGAAAACACCCAGCCAGTCTGCCTACACTGCGCTCAGCTGCAAGTGCTTCTGGTCGGTCTCCGGTTGGTTCATCCTAGCTCCAGGTCAAAGGGTTAGCTGGGCTCAATGGCTTGATGCACTCTCAGCAACAAAAGGAAATTTTGTATGTGGTGGGATGGTTGATGAGTTTTTGCTGCTGTGAGATCCTGTGTCCTTGCCACTGGAGTGTGCAGGTGTGGTGTGGTCTGGAGACAGCTCTTGAAGAGGAACCCGAGAAATCTGCATGCCCCTGAGATGAAGCAACTTGCAGGATGTCTCGATTGGGTTCCCCAGCCAAGAAAATACTGTGTGCTTGCTGTCTCAGTGACTGGAATAGTTGCAGGGAGGTAGGGTCCCTCTCTGTTTTGGAAGGAACTTTTTATCTTTGAGGCTGTAGGAGTAGCCTAGCATTTAGTAGTGGTGGATGTTGGTGGCATGGACTGTAGTCTTGCATGGAGAATAGGACTTCACAGGCCTCTGTTGCAAACAGTGATGAAGGAAAAGTGAACAGGGAACTGTTTGTCTCCATGCCCCTAAATTATTCCATTTTTGGTGTTGGGAAAAAAAAAAATAAATAAAAATCTGTAGAGTAAGGACAGGTTGATACTGAAGTTCACGGTGCCATTATTAGTGGCAAAGGAGTGTGTCATAGAAAGAACTGCCAGGATTTGGGGTCTTTGTTTGGGACAGGTAGCAGTGTTTAGGGCTAGATGAGGACAAAGCTTATCTGCTATAGGAGTTCTCTCACATAAAGATACGCCTTCAGCTGTGTGCCACCATGGAAGAGCTATGTGGGCAAATGCTGCTGGACACAAGTCAGCAACTGTCCTGCAGCATCATGGCTGCCATGCATGCCACCCATTTATCATAGCAGATTTCTAGTCACTCTATGTATAGCATCTCAGACCTAAAATCAGAAGGGACAGAGATTTGGCTGTCTATTTCTGAATGCATTTCATGCTTATGCCCCTGCTCATGAAGTATAACTGAAAACTAAATACTTGGATACTTTAGAAAAGTGTTAAATTTGTCTATTTACCAGAGGCTGTGCATTAAAATCCTTGCAGCTTGTCTTAAAAGCAAAGCCTAAATGAGATTATAGTGCATTTCATGAGCTGTTCATAAACATCCTTGATGGGTGCTTTCACCTTGTCAACCTTTATCTACCTTTTAAATAAGCAAGCTTCACAGTAGTGGGATCTGCACATGTGTTTTTATAACCATTACACAACTTTTAATGCTCAGGCCAAGATTGTGGAAAGGATGCCACTTTGTCCTGCCCCCCTGAGTGAACAGATGAGACTGGTAGAGTTATGGAATACGTTGAGTTGGAAGGGACCCACAAGAATAATCAAGTCCAACTCCTGGGTTCCCAAAGGACCACCCAAAATCAGACCATGTGTCTGAGAGCATTGTCCAAATGCTTCTTGAACTTCAGCAGACAGTGTCATGACCACTGCCCTGGAGAGCCTGTTCCAGTGCCCGACCACCCTCTCAGTGCAGAACATTTTCCTGATATGCAGCCTATAAAATCACAGACTACTTTGGTAGTTCATGTACATGCTGTAGAGAAGAAAGTGCAACTGCTTCTTGTGCCAGGCACAGCAGCTCCAGTGTTGTCAAAGCTGAAAAGGCCAAAAGTATTCAGCAGCTAACGTATGCATAATCCACAACATGCATTCATTCTGCTCATTACTTAACACTTGTTTTGGAAGCCTTTTTATTTGTTATTGGTGCTGGATTAATGTCTTTGTCATGGCAGAGGAAAACACTGCTCAACATGCATGTTGTTTTGTTTCTCTCTTGATCAAACTGATCTGCCTCAGATCTTAAAACTCTCATCCCTCCCACTTCACTGCACAAAAAAAAATGTGGATAGCCCAGTTGCATCCCTTGGGCTCCTTGTCACAGCAAGCATTACAACCTATAACGATATTGTACCAGCCTGAATTCATGTGCTTTCATGTGACTCATTATTCATTGGCACAAACCAAAGGGAGTGTCTTCCACATCATGCATTAGGAATTTCAGGTATAAAAAAAAAAAGTTGTTTTTTCAATTCTAGATTGTTTCTTTTTCTAGCTGATATGTTTTTGCTCTGACATAAACAGAAATTGGTTTCTGAGTTACAACACTGTGCAGCCTTTGGAAAGTTTTTTTGCTTCTGTAATATAATGTGATGAAAGTAATGTTGTCAGGAGTGATTTTCAGAACAGAAGGATGCCACGAGAGCTTCTGCAGGCTGCTGGGTGTGTGGGCCTTGCAGAGCTGGTTGATGGGTGCCATCCAAACAGACCTGTCTTGTGTTTGGGCTCACAGCAGCTGAAGGAAGATCACACTCCTGCATGTTGGACCTGGGCCACCAAGTCAGCAGACTGGACCAAGCAAAAAGAGTTTAGCTCAGTTCTGCACAGATGGGGTGTTGTCTTTGTCAGGAGTGACAAAAGCATGCCACCTATAATGTGTGTGATCCATACAACAACTTCCTTTTAGCAATGCACATTTCTCCTAGTAGAGAATACTGTCACTCCTGGGTGACACTGGGCGTGGTGGACATCAGAGAACAGGTGTCCTTACCTGAAGTCCATTAGGCCTACTTGAGGCCCAGGTGGAAACTTTGTGGGGCTGCATCTGACCTAGATAAAGCTGCTCATGCTGCTGGTAAGTTCTGTTTTGTTTCAGCTCTTTACTTCCTTGACGAAAATAACTAAAACTGAGGTTTTCCTTCCTGTGTATTGCATTGCCTCAGTGCTATGACCAAGCTTGGATATGCTAAGAAAAGTATCAGATGTACTCTGCCTCATTTTATAAGATTATTCTTGGAGACAGTTTTTTAGTAAGGGGCTGTTCATGACAGGGGTGTCTCCTACATGGTTATTACAAAGGGTACAAATCAGGTAAGTAAAATGATCTGGGGATGGAGTTGGCATGTGATCTGTGAGAGAATATTGAAGTTGGTAAAGAAACTGAGAGGCTGGGTAGGATGAATCTGCACTGACGTTCATAGAGTCCAGCAGAGCAAGAATTTGGAGGCACTCAGTAAAGTCCATAGGACATCAGTTTAAGACAGGAAAAAAAGTATTTCTTTATGCAGTGGAGCTTTCTGCTCCATGAGGCAGCAGGGGCTGGTGGTATTAGCAGTACTAGAGGGGTACTAAACAAATTCACAGAAGCTTAACATGGAATTGAAATTAAATTAATTATACCTTCTGAAATTCCAAATCCACACAAGACCAACTCTGGGTTCTGGGAGAGCACAAAAAGCATGGGTAGTAATTTGTCATCAGGGATGGGTGTACTCTCTTTAAATAGTATCTCGTGTTGCCACTGTTGAAAATAAGATAGTCTGGATGGACCATTTGTCCTTCCTCATGATATGCTCATTATATCTGTGTCTGCTGGGTGTTATTTTGAAATCCTTCCCTTGTTGCTTGCTACCAGCAAGTCAGTGAGTGGCTTGTTTAGAACAGCTGATTTCTTTTCTTGATCCTTCAGGCCTGCTTGGGTTAATTCCATCTGAAGGGAGGCCAAAATCCAACAGCTGGCAATAGAGTGCTGCTGTCATTGTTAACGAAGGTGACAAAGCAATACTGGGGGAAATTCAGAAAATCACTGGGTGGCTATAAGGATCACATGTATTTGAAAGATTCTCATATACATCTGTTTTCCATGGCATCTGTACTGAAAGCAGCTCGGTAAAGCCCTGCTCTTGAGCAGTATGTAGGTGGTTTGGAAGGATGAAGCAGAACCTCAGCCCAGGAGACCAGGAGGAGACCATTTCCAAGTATGCAAAAGAAAATCCCTAAGACCTCAATGTTAGTGAAGGTTTTAAATTTTTTTCCTGCTTGCAGAAATAACAAGGAGGGCAGACCTCTTAATGCAAGCCTGCTTAGGTGAGGGGAAGACAGTATAGGACATACTGATGAAGGTGACCAATGGTTAATTCCAATATAGCCTGAGACATTGTGTTGGCTGGGAATTTGCTGTTCAAGAGCAACAAAGATTTGATTTGTTTGTCTTATTTGTTTGTTTATTTGTATTTGTGATGGGACAGAAACATGTGCCCTCACTAGGATCACTCACTGTTTTCTCCTTCAGATCGCTGACTCAGGTCCCAGATGCTCTGAGCCATCACTCTTCTTAGCAGAGCTTAGCTCAGCTTTTGCCTAAAGCTCCGCTGTTAAGAGACCTTGTACAGGCCAGTGCTGTAAGTGGAGTGAGTGAGGAAGGCAGGCAGGTAAATTCATGCTGACTGTAGCCATATCTTGTTAATTAACTTGCCTGCTGAAAGGATTTACAAGGCTTCTTTTATTGCCATCTTACTGCAGATCCTCCAGGGAAAAAAAGAAAAAAAGATAAAAAAAAAAAAAAAAAAAAAAAAAAGGATGCCATTGTGAGATGGCTTAATTTTAATTTTTATTTTTTTTGGTTGCCTGCTTAAATGCAGTCCAAAATCAACTGCCTATTATACTGTCCATAGTAACAATAATCGCTGTTGATAGCATAGACTGAATCACAACAGACTGCTGCCTGAGAGAGTCTGCAGGAAACACGCAAGCCGGGGAATTTATACTTTTGCATTTTAGGGTGGCCTAGGCAAAACAGCCCGTGTTAGTGATTTATTTTGCTAAGTTAGTGAGATTTAAGCAGGAACTGAAGTTGCATAGTTTTGCTTGTGATGTGGATAGCAACATTAAAAAGACATTATCTTTGGAAAGCATGTGAATGGGTTAATTGTTACATAATTAAGTGAAACTTAAAATTGTTCCCAGTCTACACTTACCTCAAAATAGACTGCTATGTGTCTGACCAAAAAAAAAAAAAAAAAAAAAAAAAAAAGTAGCTCACGCACTTGCATTCTTACCTGGTTTTTAGCTTTATCCAATCATAAAGAACAACAACAACAACAAAAATGACTTCTTCTTCCTTACAAGCCTTGCCTCTCTATTTATTTGCCACCTGTACTGATAAACATATGGATAAAAAGAACCCAAACACAGTAGGGGTGGGATTGAAAAGAGACTATCAGTGATCTACACAGTCATTCTCCCAGGGTAGATACCAACCACAGACCAACTCCCCACATACTTTCTCTTTTGCTGCTGCTGGCTCCAGCCCTTGCTTCATTTAAATTGCACCTGGCGTATTTGGTTGAGAATGTGAATTAAGTTGCAGATGTTCCAATTTCCTGTAGAGCCTCACAACTTTGGAAAGTGTTTGTCCCTCTGGCTGAGCAGGAGGGGGGATTTCTAGTGCCATTTTCCTGTGGCATCTAAAGAAACTACCATCCATGTGTTTAGATGGATTTTGCATGTGTCTTGGCTCTTGTTTGCAAATGTTATCTGTGTCTTGTAGAATGAAACTACGCGAGTTTTACTGCCAGGACGACCCACATGTGAGAGGGAAGTGTCAGGCAGCAGTTTTGTTGCACTGATCTATAGCAAAAATGGAGCACTACCAGTTCTGAATTGTTGCATCTTGTGGGTCGACTTGCTCTGTGAAATCCATCCATCCCACGCCTACCGAATCTTCTTTGTGCTTGCTGGGCAGGATTACAGAGATGCTTTCTCTCCTGGGCCCATCCTCTGGCCTTTGAGTGAGTCCATCTGAGCACCTGGCAGCCAGTACCTTTGAATCCCACAGCTCTTAATCCAAATCTTAAATAGTAGCATCTTGATGTCCTAGCCATACTCACTCATGAGTGGTTCAGGATATCTCTAGATCTGGAGCCTGTGTTCAGTGGTTGATGTGACCATGTAGCTCTGTAGATCAGTCCATGCATGCTATGAGAAAAAAGAAAAGTTGTACGCATCTCTACTTACCCTCAAGCTGTGCTGCTTGGGAAGCCAAGGCCTGTCTCCTTGAATCCCTCAAGCAAGTGTTTGTGCATCACCATTTCCCATAAAAGACTGTGGCACCTGGACAGAAAGAATTTCATGGTTGTTCTTCTGAGTTAAGAGATGAGTTATCTTTCTTTTCCACTAAGTGTTGCCCCTCTGTCATTCTACAACTGCTCTTAGATTTAACTTCAATGTTTTTCCGTCTGAAAGCATTCTTGCTAACATTGGTGAGAGCCTGGATTTTCTGCGAGGTCTGTGATTCTGTGTCTGCAGCTCTGCTCTGGAGATGTCAGGACTGATGTATACTTAGGTATTTCTGGCTCAGGAATACCAGCATAGCTGTAGGTGACCCAATGAGATGCAACTCAGAGAGGAACAAGGTGCCTGTCCCTTGTGATTAGGACGTAGACTTGATGATTTGCCTAAAGAATCACCGTTCTGGAAAAACCTGTAAAAGCTGGGGTGTCGTGATAGTTTGTAGAAACTGGGGATCATGTGTGTGTAAGGTTTCTGCTTTGGAACCTGAGGGCAGAAGAGAGTTTGAATATCTAATTCAAAACACTTGAAACAACTGCTCCATTGAGCAATAACTCTTCATATAGCTAGTTTGTGCTTGTTTTGCATTTGCCCTAGGGTCTGTAAATCACAATTCATAGGCAGGTATAGGGAGAGCATGTAAAAACACATGGGCAAAAAGTCGAAGAGTTGGGAAGGGAATATATAAGCTCTTCTATTATTTTTTGGTGAGATGTCTGCACTGGAGAACACACTTTGTTACAGCCGTCTGTTTTCTTCCTCTGTGTTTTAGCTGACCTCCAGTGTTGTCCTGTGCCTTGCCCACACAAGAAGCTTCTATAGAAGTGCAGCTCTTGTGGTGCGTGTTGCTGGGGAATCACATGCAGTACCTTTCTAAAAGCGGCCAATGTACTTGCCAGTAAAGCTTCATAAATTCAGTTCTGTATGTTACAGCTCAAAATGTTATGAATTCCCTTCCTCTGTGAGTCTGCTGAGTGAGGCTGGATTTTTTTCATACTTTGATGGTTGTTTAATAAGCAGATTGTAAACTTCAATTGCATTTCATCCAAAAAAACCCGCAACCATACACAAGAAAATAAAAACAACAACAAAATTATTCCAGTTACGTGAGGTAGTAAATTATTAGACTCTATCTTTTTCTCTTCTTTTCCTGTTTTTGGTATACCTTGGGCTGAATTTGCTTCCTAAATTATTTTATTAATCATAATTTAAGTTCAGAAGCAGTACTGCCTTAACTAAAGGTAAGTGTGTATCATAACAGAGGTGCTTCAGTCTGCACAACTTTGAAACCAATAGAAGTGTACCCAGAAGGGAGTTTGTTCTAGGTCAATTACGTTTCTTTTAGCCACAACAAAATGTAGACCTGAGGCCCTGTTTTGGCTTTCAGCACTGTCTTATTAATTTTATGACAACTGTAACCTCAACTGCATTTGCTTTGTGCTATTAGCAAGCTCTCCTCATGCATGCCTCTGATAGTGACTAGTATTTTTGAAGCAAGTAGAGAGCTCTGAAGCTGCACACTTAAAAAACAAAAGCAAAAAACAATGAACAAACAAAAAATCCTTTCATGTAGTACCGAATGATGTTTTCCTAAGAAGTTATGGGGAGTATAAGACAACCCTACCTAGTCTGCCGGTGGGAAGGAAGAAGGCATCTCAGCCTCCTGGCCTCTGAAGTGTTGGACAGAAGTGTTGGTTAAGGGCGTGACTTCATATAAACACAGAATGGTTGGGGTTGGAAGGGACCCTAAAGCCCATCCAGTTCCACCCCCATGCCATGGGCAGGGACACCTCCCACCAGACCAGGTGGCTCAAAACCCCATCCAGCCTGGCCTTGAGCACCTCCAGGGATGGGGCATCCACAGCTTCTCTGGGAAGCATAAAGATTTTCTTCCTAATGTCTAACCTAAATCTATCATCTTTTAGTTTAAAGCCATTATTCCTTGCTCAGTGGAGATGACGTTAAACTGATGCCTACCTAACCAACATTTGTACCAAATTTCCTCACCTTCCAGCTGGTCAGGTGCATGTGGCTCCCTCTGCACAATCACTGGGAGCTGTGCAGCTGTGGTGTGCACTGTGTAAGCCCAGGGAGCTAGCCAACATCCAGCCCAGCAGAAGCACTGAGGCAGGACACTGGAGGGCTATGGCCAGATGGATGCAAACCCCTTGCCAGGTTTTCTCAGCAGCGTCTCTCGAGCTTTCTTTGGCTGCAATTACATAGGAAGTTGTGGATGGACAGGACATTAGGTTGCCTGATAAAGCAAGGGCTACACCCACGCTGAGGGCACCCTAATCTGCCTCTCTGTTTGCTTTGCAGTGGTGCGAGCCTTGTGCTGCAGCCACATACAGTAAACGTACACATTGAAAGTAGGAAAGCACTCCTGTTGCTGCCCCAGTGACGTTAAACAAATTAAAGTAGGTGAATGTCTCTGTCTACCCTTCAGTGCACTGCTGGTAGTGTCTGTTGTCCCTCTAAGTGCAGTCTGTCCTGAGACAGTGGTTGTCCCGAGAAGCTTACCAGGGAAAGAAATCGATGGCATTTTTTCATTAGTCATTCACTGAGACTCAGTGAATTTGCCCATTGTGAACATAAAGCATCACCTTATCTCCTGACTGCAGTGGCAGAAACAGGAACAATGCTTTAGAATTTAATGCTTTGGAAGGAAGTAGTTAATATTTTGCTAAAAGCAGATTTCAGACTTTGATCCTGTCTGCAAACATAGCCAGATATGTGCTTTACTATTCTTTTTAACCATACTTCATTGTTCCAGAAATCTGATATTAATGTTTTGCCTGTGATCTTGTGGTGGGCCACTTTGGCTGTGTTGGATGCCTGCTTTTATGTCATATTTTATTCTGTTTGTAGGCTTTTGCTGGTATGGTCTTCTTGACACCTCTGTGTCCCTGCCATTCTTTCAGCAAGAGATTGTAAATTAAGAAAAGAATAATATGTTGGAGCTTGGAGGGGAGGAGTTGCAATGGAGGTCTTTCTGCATTCTTGGAAAATTAATGTCAAGATTGTATTAGAAATGTAGTGATTTGTAATTGTGTTCCCAGAAGAGCAGAGCTAAGCTGTGTCATCCCTTGTGATGGAGTGCTGTCACTTGTGAGAGACAACTGGCTTCTCTGTCAGCTGATGTATCTTTGACTCAGCATGCACATTGTTCGCACTAATTCTTTTCTGGATTTTCTATTCCTTGGCTAATCTGCTTACCTCTTAAATACTTCCATGCACATACTGTCAGAGCCAAATCAAATATAATTGGAAAAATGTGACTGGTTTGTCAAGGACCTGTCAGAGTAAGTCAGACTGGGATCATAGAAGCAGGGTGTTCTTGATACACATGAGCTCCATCTTTGAGTCAAAAAAGCTAAATGCTGTTTGGACTGTAGAAAGCTTGAACTGGAGCCAGGAGGAAGCTTCTCAGCAGTACAGGCTGAGTTAAATTCTGTTGGTCTGAGGATAAGGGCTGCAAGCAGACTGCTTTGCAACGGGCAGGAGAGGAGTAGCAGGAGCCCTGCTGTGGACTCAGCAATGCTGGCCTTGCAGAGCTAACTGGCAGCCAGGTAGCTGCAAAACTGCTGCCAGTTTTGCTTCTACCTCTTGTTTGGCTTCTGTTCTGCATCCACCCACCCAGGGCAGCAGCGTCTTCTCCGTGCACCTGCAGCCTGAGCTTCAGGCAGGCTCTGCCTCTCCATGCAGTTCCCCATGGATGGAGCTCATGGGCCCCTGCTGAGTCTGTTGCATGGGTGCTGAAAACAAAGCATATGAATATCAGAGGTGTTACCACTGAGACCTGCAAGGGATGGGTCTTGCAGGTAGTTGTGCATCTTCCAGGCCTGAAGTCTGTGCCAGCTCTGGGCCCCCCATGTCAGTATGCTGGTTCCACATGGTAGCCATCAGCCAAGTGGTTTATCATGGCACAGGGATGCTCAGGCTTGCCTTGGACGTCTCTATGGTGCTTATCTTCTACCCTCACTTCTGCTGTGGGGACACCAGAGCTCAGAAAGGATGACCAGTCCAGCACTGATGCAGCTGCATTGGTACAGATGTGGTAACAGCTCTTCTGTAAGTGCCCTTTACTTAGCATCCTCTAATCCCATTTCTATAAGCCACAGGATTGTCTGAAACTTCATGTGTGCCAGCGAATTGGAGGAATCTGTTGTGGTACAAAGGAAGCTAGAGAAGAAAGCTGAAAAGCTCAGGGTAGGGGAAAAAAAAAAAAAAAAAAAAAAAAGGTAGCTCTGGGTTATGTGAGAGCTGAGGCTTATTAAGAGAAATACAATGTGAGTGACTGCTGTGGTTAAATTTGTACTGAAGGTAAGACTTTAACACTTGAAAATATCCACTGCTTAATGCACTTAACTTCTAAAACTGCACATTTTTAACTGCCTTCTTCTCATTTGTTTCAGGTTGCATGTCTGGTTGGACTTGATGCATGACATTTGCATGACAGCTAACAACCTTGCTCTGGATGTGTCACTGAGCAGACATGGCCTACCCAGCAAATACTAACGGCAGTGCTGCAGGTAACTAATTGGGAATGCTTTTCCCACTTTGGATCACTACATTTTTTCCCACTTTGGATCATTACATTTTCTGGCTTGCCTTTTCCTTACATTGTGAAAGCAGCAGAAAGGGGAAGCAGCAGCAGTCGAAACTAAACACTGAAAAGTAATTTCCTGGTCAACCAGGGTCTGTCCATCCTACCCCTATGTCTCCATCCACCCAATAACATTATAAATGTTTAAAATGTGGAAATTTGTTTGCAAATGTGCAAGGGATGGCATCTCAGTCTGTCAGCATGAAGCACTGTCCACTTCCATGGACCTACACAGGCTTAAACCAGGCTCGGAGAGGCCTGGGGGTGCACTGTAAGAGGTTGTCTGGTTGTCATCTAGTGCCCGTAGCTGCTTTGTGAGATTAACCAGTTCTTTTGCATTGAATATGCTGCCCATCCTGATCACCCCTATGGGTTTGGATAATTTTAATTTACTCTGTTGGTTCTAAGCAAGCAATGTCAAGAGGAGTTTTTCATTATTTCAAGAAGCTACTGAGATGTCTGTTTTGGTTGGGTGATACTCTGAAGCAGATTGCTTGTCATGTTCAAAGGTTGCTGAGAAGGTCTGGTAGGTCAGGAAAGGGCAGAGATTGCAGAATGACCGATAAAAGTGCGGCAGTGGTGTTCCTCTTGCAGTTGTGTCAATATTTTCCTGTTCTTCTGATCGCTACCCAAACATAACTTCAGCCCACTAAAGCCCAGGCTTCTACAGGGGGATTATACGGAAAATTTCAAGTGCATGGCAGGAGCTTGTGTGTGCTCTTTTGAGACCTCTTAATGTAGGTATGGTGGAAAATGGATTTACCAATACAGGCTGGGGTGGCTGGGATCAATCTAAACATCCTGAAGAAGAACATTAAATACCTCTTTTGTTATGCGTATGTACAAAAACTTCAGCTTTTTTATTGCTAAGGTTCATGTTCAAATGATATGTTCACTGGATGAACTGGATATGTTCAAATGATATGTTCACTCATGTTCACTGGATCCTGACAAGTAAATGTTAAAAATTGGCTTATCTTGAAGATTTTAGCACCGGTCTCATTAGCGAGTATGTTCTGTCATGGAAACTAATCCTAAATTACTGGATATGCTCACTATAGAATTTTTATAATTAGTGCAAGAGATTAAAGTATTTTGGGTGTGGGAAATTAGAAACATGGAGTCTCATTATCTGCAATTAAGCAAAACAAGGAATCTCTTTTTAAAGGCCAGTGGGAATTATATGAAAATGTTGCAGTTACCATTTTCTATTGCTGATTCAAGACTGAATTTACCAATGCTACTAAGTCTTGAAAAAGGATGTTTTCTCCCTCCTCCATTACCATTCCATACTTTTATATAATTAGAGGTAACATTCTCTAAAAAAACTCTATTCTTTTGTAATCTTTTTGAGAAGGTAGACTTCAAAATGTCTGTTGTGTGACTCACCCATAGCTGCTTATTTCTTGCCCCCCTTTACCCCCCATATAATTTGCCTTTTTTTTTTAGTAGTATGCTTTAAACTTAAGTCATGCAGAACAATTTCCTCTGCTTAGAAGGAAGGAAAAGTTGTGCATGAACTGTTACTGATTGGTTTACTAATTTTTCCCCCTGCAGTAGGACTGTCTAATGGAAAAGTTTATAGACGATATTTAAGTATAAAAAAGTTAAATGTTTGTACAGGGGATGTGTTAATGCAAGATGAAGTTTTAGTTTCAGGATTGTTATGCAAACAAGACTTCTTGCAGGATAGAAGCTGTTTGTTCCCTTAATCGCAGAAAGACGCTATAATGAATTGCAAGTATTTAATTCAAAACGAAATTGGACAACATTTTGCAGAGGCTGTCAGGACTTGTTGGCTTTACAAACCCTTCAGGCCAGCGTTCTAACATGCAGCTATGTGTGCAGCTATGTACGCCTGCGTCTCCAAATCCTTAGCATTTCATAATGGACAAACTATTGGGCTGCAAATATGTGTGATTTGTTATCCTGCTGAGCTGTCTGGGAGAGAATGCCTTTGGATGAGCAGGAGCTGATTTGGGCGTTGGAGGTACTGAAGCAAGCTGCTTAATTGCATGGAGCTCTAAGAGTGGAAAGACAAACTTCTGGGGTGGTGTTTTCTGCACTGGCTGAATCAATCAGCAACAGGAAAAAGAACTAGAAAGACTTGTTACGGACTGCTAAGCTGCATATGTTACTTGAATATTTTGGCAAGTTTGACCACATGTTCAGCTGCATTCGAGTATGAGGTGACTAAGGAGCAGTGGTTTGCTTTGGTTAACTCGAGAATGTGAGTACCTGCACTGTTAAATGATTATGCCTCTCTGACATTTTGGTAAATTATTTTTCATTATACAAGCCTAAATGGACTGCTGCTGCTGCAGATAAAATCTAAAGAGGAATGCTTGAATTTGGAAATTGTTTGCAGGAAGGAATTAAACTATTTTGCATTTGTATAGAGAACTTTTTAAAGGATGTTTCTTGGAAGTACATTTGCTGTAAATATTTTCAGTGAGTATGCATGTGAGATAAGCTACAAAGCAAGTAATGACTTTATCATGAAAGCAGTGATCATAATTTTCACTGCCTCTTGCATATTTCAGCGAAGACATGTACTTTAAATGTGGCTAATAAATAACATACACTGTGATTTAGACTTTATTGCTGTTTGTCAATAGTTCTGTTTTCTGCTGAATTACGAACTTAGTTTTATCACTCTGTTCCTGATTTCACTGCACAGACATCTTGTAGTGAACTGTATTTCTTTCAGCTGCAAGCATGTTTGTTTTGTGTCTTTGCATGTTGGAAAATGTAGATTTGGTTCTGGTGTTGGGAGTAGGCTCTCTCAAATTTTTTCTCTCTCCTTGGAAAATAGGTTAGGTCTCTCTAACACAGGTGATAGATTGGCACTTGCGGAAAAAAAGTTGCTTCATTTTATTGGTTATGTGCTGAGTATTCACACTGTTTGCTGCTTTGAGTCTGCCCCAGTGTCTCAGTCCAGTAAACTCAGGTTTAAGCACTGCTGTAGAAGTCCAGAGCCTGCCATGCACTCATACAGGGAGCTGCAGCAGGAGCTGGGAAATGTCTGTGAGGAGCTACTGGGAGGCTGGCCTTGTTTTGGTACATAATATTAAGTAATTTCTCTTTGCACGGGACAAAAAAAATAAAAATAAAAAAATAAAAAAGTGATTATTTTTCAAAATAACATTAGTGTCTTCATTAACTGCTGGGTGAAACTTCCAGTAATTGTTAGCTTCTGTGCTTGCTAGGACTAATGCATAAATCATCTATCTAATGAGGCTGTGCAAATGTTTTTGTAAGTGGTATCTGCAGAAAGCCCCCCCAGTCAGCTATGAAAAGCATGGTGAACCACCTATCTGGAACTTACCTGGCAGTTTGCAAATAATGCTGGCTGGATTTTAACATTTTTTCACTAATACTTGATTTGCTGAAACTTTGTTTTCAAAGGCACTGAATGGTGTGAAATTCCACTGCAATTCCATTTACTCTGCTGTAGAAAACAAGGAAGTGGCAAAACAAATATAGGAAACTGATTTACAAAGATAAAGATTAAAAACCTTATTTGTTTCTAACCGTAATGAAAACATGTGTTTTATTTGACTTCCCTAAGCACCTCATGCTCTGTATCCCAAGCTTGCAGAATTGTCAGTCATCTCTCTAACAAGAAAATTAAAAAAAAAAAAAAAAAAAAAAAAAGTTTTTTTTATGGAAGAAAAGCTTTTCCAGTTTTCTTCAGTAGGATGGGCTGCAGGGGTCAGTATAACAAGGCTGTTGCACAAACCCTTTCTTCACTTTGCTGCAAAGCAGATGCATATTGTTTCCTGAACGTGGCATCTGAGGTCTTCTTCATCCTTTCTCTTTTCTCCCTTTCCTCTCTGCCTTCCCCCTCACTCTGTTTTCAGGATTTGGGTTTGTTTTCATGCCTTTCTATCCCACTTTGTACATACTTTTGCTCATAAGAGTGTACTCCTCCTCACACAGGTTCATTTGAACTGTGTGTTTAACTTGCCTCTATTCTTTACCTCCTTCAGATTGGCACACGGTCCCCAAAGCTGTTGGCATCACAGGAGGTCACCATCACTGTCATTGTTCTCTTTGCATCCATAAAGCAAGGAATTGATGCTGTCTCCTTCTTCCCTGAAGCAGCCAGTGTGTGGGCACCAAGTGCCTGTGGACAGGAGCTCCAGAGGTGGAGTCCAGTCTCCTGGATGAGATGTGACCTCTAGCAGGCTCTGGTGGCCACGGCCAATACGGAGAGCAGCTGAGACTGTGGGGCTGCAGGGGATTTGGTGGTGGACATAAACCATTTTTGAGTGTTAGTCTCACTGCTAGAACCCGTTGTCCCTCTGATTATTTCACACGTGCAAAGTTACTCTGCATATATGTATACTTGCTGAGAGTAAATGCTTTTATGATACTCATCCTCTGCATTAATTTGTAAGGTTCTTACCAAACCTTTCTAGACACATTTGTAGTTACAGGTCTGTTTGAGTTAGAGTCTCTTCTATAATTTGATTTTTGATGCAAATAATCTTTGGCAACATGCATGGAGTTTTTGCATATTCCCAGCCTCATGAGCTAAAGTGTACCCTAAAGAAGATAGTGCCAAGCACCAGAACTTTACCTGTGCTACTAATTTTAGCTGAATATCCACTGGTTCTCATAGACTCTCAGTTAAATGGAAATTTACAGCAGTGAGCTACAGAAGTAGCAACTGGAATTGCTGACTGCTCAGTCAGCCTGACACAGCTTTTATTTGGCAATTTGGTTGGGTCAAGACTGCAATGAGAGTCTGCTTAACCCAGAGCTTGCTGCCCTACCATGCTCCCTACTCCAGAGCTACATCTGTTCCCCATCAGAGCTAACAGGGACACGTGCACGTGGAAGGTGTGCTTTGGTAGCTGGTGGGACATGTGCCATTGAGAGAGCCTGCTGGATTGCCACGTAGCCTTGTGCTTTCTGCATGGGCAGATGGTGTGTGGGGCTGTTGCTGCTGCACTGTTCGTGCCTCGCCTAGTGAGTCACCATGGTGGTGCCCAGTATTTAAAAACAAGCGAGGGTGGGACCTTGAAATCTGTGGGGTGAAGGGTGAGTGAGCCTCCAGTGATTTCACATCAGCTTTATATCATAAAGCGTATCAAAATTTCCATCGGTATGCTGCAGTATGCTCACTGATGCCAGATCTGCCTTAAGGACAGATGGCTGGAAATGCAGCACACGATCTCACAGCCAGTGCCAACTTTCTACTTGAATTAATAATTGTTTCTTCTGCAGCTGCTAGTTGATACCTGTAATCCAAGGTTGCAATGCTGCCACAACAGAATGGTTGAAAATAACACTGACTTGCATTTGTCCAACCTAGTGGCTTTTATCAGACCCTAGAGGAGCAGGGATCATATACCTTCTTTTCCATGGGACTTGTTGCTTGAAGAATGCCCTTCAGGCCTGATCTTGGAGTCTGACAGAAGGGACAAGAGCAGGAAGAACTCTGAAAGGATAGAGTAAAACAGTGTGGTTAGGAGCTGAGGGTGTAGCAGCCTTGCTAAGGTGCCCTCTGGATAGTCCAGTTCTTAGAAATGGCAATTTGATGCGGTGGCAAGCAGATGGCCCAAGACAGAAAGCCAAGTGAAGATGGTGATGCCTTGCAGAAGGACGAAGCATGATGAGAAACAGAAGAGATTTAATAGGTCTGTCTTGTGTGCAGAGATAACTGCAGTTCTTGCAGTCATGTCTGTCTTGTTCGGGATTATCTGCTGCAGCTTCCTAGGAGCTTCTGGCATCTCACCTAGACAGAAGACTTTTTTCATTCATCTCTGATGCAGGCTTGCTCATGGAGCAGTGCACACTTTCCTAATGCCTGAGCTGCTGAGATGTACTTGCATCAGCTGTACATGGACCTTCTCATGTGGCCTGCTTCTGCCGCCTGTGGAAACGAGTGCTCTCTGCACCCCTAGAGGCAAAAAGGGGTGCTGATCTTTCATTTTAAAGCCATTGCTCAAGGGTCTAAACAGGTCTGCCTTGCTGTTTGTAGTACCCTGTAATCTCACTGAGTTGGTGGAGATTAACAGTTGCCACCTGCTTCAGGTGACCCTGCTTGAGCAGGGGGGTTGGACTAGGTGACCTCCGGAGGTCCCTTCCAACTCCAGACATTCAGCAATAAAAGCCCTCAGGTCTTGCAATGAAGGTCACTACTTTGCACTGATCTAATGGCTGTCTGGTGGGAGGTGGGCATGCAGAGAAGTAGCCTGTGGGGCTTGGCTGAGGGCCAAGCACCAGTATTGGTGTAGGCTTGCGTCACAAGAAAAACACAAGAACAAACTTTCTAGCTTTGAAAAATTATCCATCCTCATCCTTCCCTCCCCTCAGTTCTCAAGGTACATAAAAGTGTACAACTCAGCAAATCACCCTACGGCCATTTTACCTACAAGAGTACATCTTGTCTTCAAAACTGTTCTGTGGTATTTCCCACTTCCATCCCAGATTCTCCTGCAGAATGCACTTTGGAAACAATGTGTATGAAACTTAAGAGTACCTGGTGTCCCTGGGGAAGGGAGGGGATTTTGTAGCCTTTAAAAGCGTACAGTCCTCCAGGGAAATGGCTTGGATGGGAATAGCTCAATTACAGCTGGTTGTCTTCTGTTGGTGAATGCCTGTGTTTAGACATGTTCCTTGCAAAAGAGTTTCTGCTGGAGGAAAAGTCCTTGGGAAGCTTTTCACAGTGGCTAGCTTGCTCGTCCCCCTTTTTGTGCCATTTGTTAGGCTTTGGGTTGGAAATGACAGAAAGGCAGCCCTTCCTGTATCATGTTTTCACAGCAGGCCTAAGGGCTGAGGGAGTGCTCAGGCTGCCCACGTTGGCATCCTGCTCCATCTCCATTTCCTTCCTCTGGAAACACGATTCCCCCTGTTGGCAGCGTGCAGATTCCTGCCAGGGTGTCCCCAGGTGACCAGCTCTGAGCTGACACAACGAAGTGTGCCCTCCTCCCCTTTCTTCCTTCAGTTCCCTCTGATTTCATCCGGAAATTGCACTTACCTTATTGATTGAATCCAGTGGTTGACTTCCACTGTCAGATGCACCTTACAGCACATGAGGTTTCGCAGATCCACCATGCACACAAAGAGGGCTCTCCACCTCCCATGTCTCTATCTTTTTAAAAATTCTTCATGGCATATGCTGAGGTTTTTTCTTCACCTGATTCTTCACACAGACATTGAAAACAGAACCAAGTGCTCAGATGTGCAGAGGAAGCTGTGTGTGATCCCATTGTCCTCCTTTATCCTCTCAGTCCATCCTTCTCCACTCAACTCCTTCCCTACTTCCTTGTAGAAGCTGTAATGTGACCCTTGCCCCCTCACAGCCCTTCCCTTTTCTTGCTTGACTTCTCCTCCCTAGTTATCTCATATTGTAATACATGTTTTATGTAATTAAGTCTTCTGGATTTTCATTTATGCATTCCTAGATATTTTTTTCTACATGACAATATTTTCACTTTCCTTCAACATATGGGTCCTGTCTGTGATGCTCCCTTATTGCCCTTCAGTGCTTATTTGAAAGGACTGCTCTGGAGGACAAGAGAGAGGGAGGGTGTGGATACTGTTTCTAATAGCTTGGTTTGAAGGTTTGGTCAGATTAGGGTGAGGATCAAATTAACTGATAATTGGGAACAGATTGTTCTCCCTATGTAAACCAGACATTGCTGGTCTAGAGCAGTCATTTTTTGCTGAGGGACATGTTTGTTGATGTACTCCTAGCCCCTTTCCTGCCATCTCTACACAAAACCAATCCCTCTGCCTGGAGCAGCACTGTATGTGTTGCAGAAGATTTAATAATAAAAGCAAAGTGCGCTTGTGCAACTTCACTATTGTTACTGGAATTTCAGGTCTAATCCTAGGAAACAGGCCAAATTTTAAGGTCTCATGTATGCTACTTGACAAATCGAAAATGTGCAGCTTAAAAAAAAAAAAAAAAAAAAAAAAAAAAAAAAGGCAGTACAAGTACAATAACATGCATGGTTGTGGTTAGAAAAGTAGACTGACATTTGCATGTGATAAAAGCCCAAAGGCTAGATGAGAGAAGTCATTTTAAGGGATTATGAGGATTTTTAAATATTATTCTTTTTACTTCAAGAAGTCCTTGGCTAAGCCTTTTCTCCCTTTCCTTTCCATTCTTCCCAAAGAAGAAATTGTGATTCTTAACTTTAGATGGGTATGTTTTTCTGTTTAAAGTGTAAATTAGAATCACTCATTTCTGCTTCTGTCTTCTGTTTCGCTTCATGGAGACAGATGGCTGTTACACAGCTTTTAAGCTTACTAATACTTGATTGTGCTTATGAAGCTGTGCATCCACTGCATTGCACTTTAAACTTTCCCCATTCTCTCTTGCCATCATTATTTACAGTCCTTTTCACTTCCTTTGCTCTCAGACAAGGGTGTCTGCCATCTAGGATGCTCCTCCTTTCCTTTCTGATCCCTGATTACCACCAACCCCCACAGGTATGGACTGCCCTTAAAGATCAGAGCCTTCACTCTCAACCTGCCTTGAGTGCTGTGGAAAACACAGTTAACAATTCTGGGAAAATTACTCTCCCTTTGCAAAGTTGTAAAGATACCAAGACTCCAGTGGCAAGTGTGTGGCTCAGCCTGACCGCCTCAGATCCCTGTAGAGCAGGACACCAGGAGCAGTGGAGCCCACTGTTCGTCAGTTTACATGGTATGTTAATAGCAGACATGTAGTCTTGTCCATGGGTCCTCATTATTTATGTTGTGGCACATGCTTTTTATCCCCCACATTTTGCGTGGCTCTTTTCCCTGCCCCAGCCTTTTGTATAGTCAGTATGTTATTGTGGGTGGGAGTGCAGTATTTCTGGATTAACAATTGTTACTGTAAACCCATGGTGTTTTATTGTGGAGTATTGATCCAAGAAGGAAGGAAGCAAAGAGATCCCCAAAACCAGCTTGTGTCATCTCTCTGGAAAAGCTGTGAATTCCTTTCCCCACTCCTGCCTCTGCTCAGCTGAGGAAGCTGGGGGTGACACTGTAGGACTGGGACACTTTCCATGCTGACAGAATTGGACACCTGACCCCGAATGACTCAGTCTGCTGTTTTCACAATGCACCTGGAGACAACAGCTAGGCTGACACCTGCATTTGAGTTCCCAACAGGCAGAGGTTCACTTTGCATCTTTGGGGCATGAGAGGCCCGTATACGTATTTCAGGATTTGAGAATGCATTTCTTTCTTTTATATCCATGAATTTTTATTTTCTCTTGTGTTCATGTTCAATGTGTCATTCACTTTCATCTCTGCAAAATGGGAAAGCAAAACTGATGTGTACAGCCCTGCTGGGATTTGCAAGCCGAGTTGCTAGCTCACTCAGTTCTAACCTGAATAACAACAAGAAAGTATGTGTAATCATATCTGTATCAAAGAAAAAAAAAATTATTTCGCATAAACTTTTCCAGTCAGTCATATTAGGACATGACTAGAGGTCACTGGACTTGCATTGTGATCTGTGAAAAATCAAGTCACTGAAATTCTTTCTTAGTTATGTTAAACCAGGTGGACACTTAATGATTATGTGAAGTAAATGTTTCAGTTGCATCCTCTCTCTGGTTAGATGCTAACTACTGAGGGAACTTTGTAGCCTCCATAGCCTTTCTTTGAGGTTTTGAGCAATGAGTAGTCACTAGGTCAGATTAATCATCCATAGCTTTATCTCCATGCACTTGACCAGTAGATCTCCTTGTAATACTGATACATCAACTGCAGTCTGGCATTTTGAATCCAGTTATTGAATACCTCTAGCCATCCTGCAAAAACACATTTGATGCTGGAAGCAGGTCTCATTTTAGCCCCCACAACTCAGGAAGTCTCCAAGTTGTGGGTTTCTGTAAACTGAGACAAGAAATATTGCTGTATGTCTGTTTTATTCATATGCCCTTCCAGTTGCATCTGCAAGGGAGGAGAAGGTGAGTAGGACAGATGGGTCTTGGGTCTGACTTCTGGCCATAGCCAATTAGCTTTGAACTGTTCGACAGAGACTAGCTGAGAAAGTCTGCCAAAACCAACCAATCAACCAAAACCAACCAAACAAAAAACCAACAACAACAATTAAACAAATAGAAACAAACAAAAATATATATCCCTCCACAAAATGCAAAAGCTGTGGTTTTGGGGTATGAACATAAACCTGGCTGTATGGAGCCAAGCTAGCTAAGCTCTGGGCACCATCCCTGCCCTTAGCCCCAGCCATTGTGTTAGGGCAGTTTACTTCATTCCTTCCATGCAGAGCTACTTCAGTGCTGAGGAAGTGGCCTCTTGAAGGCAAATGTTTCAAGGACTCCATTTCTTCCATGTCCTTTGTCTTTCCCAGATCCATTATGCCTTCTCTGCCTTTTGTTTTCAAACAAGGTGTGAAATAACCTGCTTTTTAGATAAGAATTTACCAGTTGGATGGCTGCCCGTACACCAAATCTTGCATTTGTTCTGCTGCAGACCACGTCAGGTTTTTTGGTCACTGGGGAGCTGACCTCAGTTTTGTTTCTTCTGTAAACAGTAGCTGAATGAGTTTATTTGGCACCATAATGGTCTCAAAGGCCAAGAGAATAAATATGCGTGTGCTCTTTTGCCTTCAGGCTTATTGGGGCCAACCCAGACATGTGCCTCCATGTTTGACTTGCTGGACTAGGGACAAAATGCTGATACACGTTCTGGGTTCTTGCTTGCATTTATGGCAGGTCTTTCTCAGCCTGAGCTTAGAGGAGAGTCCTCTGATGGTGCACGACTTGATGCAGGGCTCTTTCAGATGTCAAGCCCTTGAAACCACAAAGTAACAATAAACACATGGTGCACATGGAGAGATAGCTGCTAAAATTTGTTCTTCACAAACAGGGCATCTCTTTTTTCTCTCTCTCTTTCTCTCTCTCTCTCTTTCTCTCATTCTCTCTTTCTCTCTCTCTTTCTCTCTGTCCTTCATTCCTTTCTTTCATTCCTTTCTTTTTTCTTTTCTTTTTTTTTCCTCTCCTCTCCTCTCCTCTCCTCTCCTCTCCTCTCCTCTCCTCTCCTCTCCTCTCCTCTCCTCTCCTCTCCTCTCCTCTCCTCTCCTCTCCTCTCCTCTCCTCTCCTCTCCTCTCCTCTCCTCTCCTCTCCTCTCCTCTCCTCTCCTCTCCTCTCCTCTCCTCTCCTCTCCTCTCCTCTCCTCTCCTCTCCTCTCCTCTCCTCTCCTCTCCTCTCCTCTCCTCTCCTCTCCTCTCCTCTCCTCAAGAAAAATGAAATCATGAAATGTTTTTATTTTTTCTTCTACCCTGTTTCAGCAACACCCTAAGAGAAATATTTTAGCTGTACATTGTATTCTCATAGTTTTATCCTGGATGTCATGTTTATTTCCCAGCAGAAAACTAGATATGTATTTTCCTGTTCTTCCCGTGCCAGTGTGAAGAACCTACTGATCAAACTAAGGAGGCCGCCAGTAATGCTGACGTCTGCCCTGCACCACTGTTACTTGCTGTGAGGTGCTTTTGTTTCTCTCAACAGAAAGCATGGGTTGAGTTTCAGCTACCCTAGAATTTTTCTGTTCTGTACAAGAAATTTCAAAGCATGGCTGGAAAATGTTCCCAAGGAATTGTTTATGCAGAGCTGCTTTTTCTATGGATGGGGTAGTTGGAGCAGCAATTAAACTAAATCAAGTTCACTTAAAATTCAGCACCTCTTTGATCCATAGGTGTAACAAGATGGTCAAATCTAGAGCCCCTCTTTGGAGTGACTGTCCTTTGGAGCTCTTATGTTATAGTACATGCATGAATGTCTTACAATTCAAGGAAGTGAACATAAAATCAGCTAGAAAGGAGGGCCCAGTTCTCACGAGACCACACTTGGGGCACTGCATTCAGCTGGGGAGCACCCGGTACAAGAATGACATGGACCTGTTGGAGTGAGTCTAGAAGAAGGCCGTAAGGATGATCAAGGGGCTGGAGCACCTCTCTGTGAAGACAGGCCGAGGTAGCTGGAGCTGTTCAGCCTGGAGAAAAGAAGGCTCCAGGAAGACCTTACAGTGGCCTTTCAGTACCTACAGGGGGCCTTTAGGAACTCTTTGTCAGGGAGTGTAGGAATAGGACAAGGTGCCCCATCCCTGGAGGTGTTTAAGGACAGGCTGGATGGGGCTTTGAGCAACCTGCTCCAGTGTGAGGTGTCCCTGCCCGTGGCAGCAGGGGCTGGACCTATATGGTCTTTAAGGTCTCTTCCAACCCAAACCATTCTGTGATTCTGCAGTGTCCAAAAGTTAATGTCTGACAGTATTAAATACTACTTTGCTTCATATTAAATACCACTGAAACCACTAGACATGTCTCTGAAAATTTCCATGGCTAGCAGTGTTCAGGAAACATTTTTGTTGGAAGTCTGTGACATTTTAGCTGAAGGTACTGTGAAGGACTTGGACATCTCCTGTCACTTCAGTGCAAGATCCCACTTCTCTCTCAGTCAAGCAAAGCTCTCTCAGTTGGCTGTGATTTTGGAAATTATTTCAGCAATTCATGCCACTATTTCATTTATTCATTTATTTTTTATTGTTCTTGGGAATCTGGATGGAAGGTGGAGTAACACCTCATTTCCTTTAGCCCCATAGAGTCTTAGGGCTGTTATAGTTGTTAAATTAATCTCTCCAATTGCCTGTTTACTTTTGCAGTCCTTGTTTGGCTATAGTACAGCAACTGTTACTGTAAGCAGAGGTGCAGGGAGATTGAGCTGAGGCCCTTGAGAGTCTTTGTATGATGCTGAGAAGTTTTTATTATTATTATTATTATTTATTTTTTGCATCTGGAGTTCTAGTTCTCTTTCCTTGAGTTACACTTCATGTTCATGGAAACAAGAACATTGCATATGGAAAAGTCAAATATTTGTGCATTATTTCAAAAATGCTTGTACTAGCATAAAAGATCTCATGTACTTTGACCATGTTTCAGAGAAGAGAAGATTGTTTGTGCAACTTTATCAAGTTTTTATTTTTATCCCTCAAGTTATAAATTGCATTTGAGAGGAGTAAACAAAAACAGATTGAATGTAACAGGCAGATTTGCAGGCAGCGCTAGTTACAACAGATGTAATTGTTCTAGCCAAATTATATCAATGAACCTTTCTGTGCTCCCTGTGCACACGTGGGTGTGAGGAACAAGGGGGACAAGGGGTGAAGGGCTTAGGGAGAGAGAGTGGGTAGGAGAGAAGTCACCTGAACTTTTAATTCCCTTTTTGGGATTAAATCTGTCTTCATTAGAGGAAAATATCTTTTTCCCTCTCCTCTCCTCTCCTCTCCTCTCCTCTCCTCTCCTCTCCTCTCCTCTCCTCTCCTCTCCTCTCCTCTCCTCTCCTCTCCTCTCCTCTCCTCTCCTCTCCTCTCCTCTCCTCTCCTCTCCTCTCCTCTCCTCTCCTCTCCTCTCCTCTCCTCTCCTCTCCTCTCCTCTCCTCTCCTCTCCTCTCCTTCTTTTCCCAGTGTACAGTTTGGTATGGTTCCATTTGTCCTTCTGACCATTTCATGCATTTAACCCCTGAGAGGAGCAGCACCAGCCTGAGGCACTGAGCACCATCTGAAATGACGTGAAGGAAAACACTGGCGCTGAGCTGTGCTGGCTGCTGGGCTGGCAGGCGGGCTAGGATTTTGTCAGGAAATTCCAAATGAGTATAAATAAATTCTCTGTAGCAACCTCTGGGCTCCCTGCCTGCTGATGTGTCAGGAGTACGCATTCCCTTTAAGGCAAAGGAAAGTGTGCTTCAGACTTAATTTCCTGAAAAACTAAACACTGCAACATTTAACAATTGCTTCTAAGAATATCGGTAAGCGGGACCCTCACACAGAGGAGGAGAGGTGAGGTGTGAGAGACCGGCTCCCAACTCTGCACACACTGTGGGTAACTGGGGAAAAAGTCGGGGGGGAGGGAGGAGAGAGGGGGCACATATGGGTTGTACAACTGAAACCCAGCCCTGGCTGTTGTTTTAGTATATTAAGCAATGCATATCTTTCTCTTCGGATGCTCTTTATTTTTCATTTCTAACTGCTGTGTTTGCTCAGTTCTCTCCCAGGCACATTCTGCCAGGCTGCTGTCTGAAGGGAGACTGCACTTAGGTCTGGTTTGATACACCTCTGCCAGCCCCTTGGTTTTTGCTGGTGTGTAGGAAAGAGCCTTTCTTCAACAAATGCAGATTTTCTAGTTGGAGATCTGCATTCTGTGCATTCAAGTGGATGGAGTGCTGTGCTTATTTAAAGTGGAAGAAAGGTAGCTGTTACCCTTAAAGTTGCTTGTTTTCATTATCTCTCATAGACTTTCAACTCTAAGTTGGTGCTTTTAACTACTTAAAATGTGCGTAAGAATCACTTCTAATACTGATTTTTCCTCTTTTTCCCCAATTATCACTTTTTTAACTTTTTGAACAAAACCAGTTCATTGGTCTGAACTATTTTATGTGTGGAGAAAAAACTCGTAGTGGTCTTGGAATATTCAAATTACTCATGCTTTTGAAGTTCAAAAAGCAGCATATGTCTTATCTCATGCAAGGAATCAGTACTAGATTAATATAAAAGGGGGTAGGAGGGAACAATTCCCGGTATTTGAAATATCATTCTGATTATGCAGCATAAAGTATTTTCATCATGGTGGTGAAGCATGTGACAAAATAAAATCCTTCCAGGACTCCTAAATACAAATGTTTGTAGAATCATTCTTACAGAAGACGATTTTTTTTCCCCCCCACCCTTTGTACAGATGGAAGATCAAGCTGAAACTATCAATCAGTTTTAAGATACCATGGCAGGCTTATATCTGAAGAGTCCAGGTTCTTTCCTGATGGTTACTCCTGTTACAATAGCCCTATCTATCTGTTCTCTGCTCCTCACCTTTCAGAGATCTATAGGCACAGAAAGGCAATGACATTATAAATTTAAATATTTTAGTTCTGTGATTCAGTACTCATAGCTAGTACAGCCTTTGCTTGAGCTGCAGCACGTAACACTGATGCAGCATTGCGCTAAGAGATGTCTCCAGGCATAGACACAGGTCTGTCTAGCACCCAACGTTGCTGTATGCATGCCTCAGTCTTTGTCATCCTTTCTTCCAGAGTGATTTTACTTGTGACAAGGAAGTGGTATAAAGTAACATGGGGTGGTACTGTCAGAAAAGTGGGGCAGGTAATGATGCCACATTGTCAAGAATTGGCAAGGGATGTAGGGGATCTTCAGCGTTTCACCTGTGCAGCAAAGGACAGCATGCTATTCACCTTGTATTCCTCTGCACCACCAGGTGAACCAGTCAGTTATCCTGGATTTACTGGGATGTTTTGTCAGAAAGGAGGGTTATTGTGGTCTGACACTGAGTGCTCTCCTACTGTGGTCAGCAGACACATTGTAAGACTTTCTACTAGGCTGTAGGGAGCATGTGAATGGTATTTACTGTTTGCCTTAACTTACATCATTTTGCTAGTGAGTCTGATTTGGAAAGCATCTTTTAAATGAACATTTTTCATTTGTCACAAATGTGCCCAGAGCCAGTAACTGTGCACATAGTAGAGAGTGAATGAAATCAGTGCTTTTGGGAAAGATGAAGGGCTGTTCTCAAATAGACAAATAGTGCAAGATGAAAAATATGTACACAAAATCAGACACTTGGAAAGCACAGATTCGTACTGATTTGGATTTGCCTTGAAAGCATCTGGTTTTCAAAACCAAGTAAATGGGATCGAGATGCACCTAGTCTCAAGCCAAGAAGGAAAGGATGACTGTTAACTCATCTCATCATTCTTATCAGGGACACTCAAGAGGCCTGCTAACTTTCCTGTGAGGAAATGAGTGTCCTTATGGGGAGAGCTTTTTTTTTGTGGCTGAGCCATCTAAATCCCTGTCAGTAGTTTGCTTTCAGTGTAAGGCAAGCTGTTTCTTCCCACAGCAGGTGGGCTGAGGTAGCATTGGAGGAGGAGGACTGGGGAAGTGCAGCAGTGCAGCACAACCAAGGATGCAGCCCGCTGCCTGTTGCTGTGTGGTGGACCAGCTGGTCACCCTCAGAGCCACCATGTACCCACAGACCAACCTGTGCCACTGCAGTTCACCCTAGTGGACACTGTTTTAAGGTAGTTTCTAACCAGAAGTGTTAATGCTGTTGACAACAGCAGCCTCTGCCACGGTTTCTGCTCAGCTCTGGTGGGGCAGTGTGTAAGACGCTAGCAGCTATATCCCTTCCCCTTCCCACCCATGCCCTGCTTCCTTGCCAGCCTTAGCTTGATTTCCCCTGGGATCTGTGAGTCAGAAGCTGGGATGGGAGCAAAAACAGACTAGTCTCTTAGTTTTGAGTTTTCGTGGCGAGCAGCCTTGAGGTGATACGCGTACAAGATGTCCTTGCCACAGAGCTGCCAGAATTAGAGCTGTTCCCAGAAAGTGACAGTGGGTGAAAAGGAGACTTATTATACAGCTCAAATAAGAGAGTTGTCAAGAAAATAAGGCAGATTTTGTGAATTTGGATAAGGGGCCACATTACAGTCAATCACTATTTTTTTTTAGTTTTTGGTCAGGAATAGATTTTTCACAGATAAGCTCAGTCCTTTATTCAGGGTTAATTGATTTGCATTACTTACATCCTGTATTTTATATTTTAAATGAGCTTCTGTTTGACCTGCAAATTTTTAGTTCAGGAATTCTCTAAGGAAAAGGTTTGGACATAAAAAAAAAAAATGGAGGGGGGGATACGTTTGTTTTGAAAGGTGGCTTTTGCTGTCAGGTTGCAGAAATAATTGTTGGTTATGGTTGTATGCTATCCAGATATATACTCTGTAGGTAACGCTTTTTTACGATGTGAAAGAAAACTTATATCCATGTTTTTTAAAAAGTCATGTGACCTTGAAAGGCCTGCCCTAACATCAAAAGGGCTATTCACAATATTCACAGCCTTTGCATAGGAGGCTGGTGAGAGTTCTGAGTATTTTCTATGTTATACCAAACACCCTGTTTTTCATAGCCATGAACAGTAGTCCACAACAGATAGAAAATGTGCAGCAAAGGGAAGAAAGTAAGAAAAGCCAGCCTCCTCAATGAGCTTAAGAAATCGTTTGTGGTTTGGGAATTGAATCTTGAGCCCGTGGCAGTGCAACATCCAGGCTAGAGCATCCATCTGATCACTGGTAGCAAAGTGAGAGCTGCTCATTTTTTTTACTATCATACTATGCAATCAACATTTTATTATGTTTTTATTATGATAATCTTAGTATAACGCTAAATAACTAACATTTCTCACTGGGTTGATCTAAAGTTCAGTCAAGTAAATGGAAAGACTTCAGATGATTTTAACATATTTTGCATTGTGATTGTGATTTCTTTTGGTTTTGGTGGTTTTTGTTTGTTCGTTTGCTCTATTGCCATAATGGCCCCACTTCTTCTAGGAACAGTATGGCATTAGGACAGCAGTTCACTTCTTAAATCATGCTCTTTTACCACTGTTCTGTGGTAACAGTGACATCATAGCCCAGTGCCCCAGTCTTTGCTTTCGCAGTGAAAACAGAACACAGCACACTTCTGTATGAACCATCTTTCTTCAACACTGCTGCTGCTAATGTTCATTGTCATTGGTGATGTCCTCAGTTCACTTCTGTGAGGCTTGCCACTATGGACACCTGAGCTGTAGTCTACACAACTGGAGAGAAAAGCGTCTTTATTAGACGGTGTTGTAGTCTCAGCATTTCACAGAATCACAGAATTTTCTAGGTTGGAAGAGACCTCAAGGTCATCTAGTCCAACCTCTGACCTAACGCTAACAGTCCCCACTAAACCATTTCCCTAAGCTCTACATCTAAACGTCTTTTGAAGACCTCCAGGGATGGTGACTCCACCACTTCCCTGGGCAGCCTGTTCCAGTGCCTCACAACCCTTTCAGTGAAGAAGTTCTTCCTAACATCTAACCTAAAACTCCCCTGGCTCAACTTAAGCCCATTCCCCCTCGTCCTGTCACCAGGCACGTGGGAGAACAGACCAACCCCCACCTCGCTACAGCCTCCCTTGAGGTACCCATAGAGAGCGATAAGGTCGCCCCTGAGCCTCCTCTTCTCCAGGCTGAACAAGCCCAGCTCCCTCAGCCGCTCCTCGTAGGACTTGTTCTCCAGGCCCCTCACCAGCTTCGTTGCCCTTCTCTGTACCCACTCAAGCACCTCGATGTCCTTCTTGTAGCGAGGGGCCCAAAACTGAACACAGTACTCGAGGTGCGGCCTCACCAGAGCTGAGTACAGGGGGAGTTTTTCTTTCTATTGCCCAGGAAGTTGCTACCCCAAGTTTTTGATCACAAACCCCAATCCTAAGTACTGAGTATTTAGATGTCAGACTTAAAAGTCAACACACAGTTGGTAGGGACACATAAATTGAAAGCAAACTTAAAACTGATGTTTTACCATTCTTCTGCTCCTCATTTTTCTTCAAGAATAAATTTGAAAAAAAAACACTTTTACAAGGGAGATCTATATCTTTAGTAAAGCGTGCAGTAAATGGAGTTTCTCTGTATGAGAAGAATCCTCCGCACCTGTAACTGTGGGGTTGGTGTCAGGGTCTGCCATCCCTCATCAAGCAGCTTCCCAGCTTGACTGTCCTTTTGGGTCACCTGCAGCCACCTCAGGTGCTCTGTGCTCCACATCTGTGGCATGCTTCACAGCAACACAGTATGTTTTAGCTGAAAAGGGAAAAAGCACCTAATGCTCCTGCTGTGCCTTGGGAAACCATAGGAACAAATTCCTATCTCTATAGGTTTTACCCCATCAGTTCTTGGAATAATAATAATAAAACTGATACTTTATTGTATGTTCCCCCTCCACACATACACATACATGTACCTTTGAAAATACTAAAGAGCCAGGTTGAAATATTGGAGAGCTACTAATTTCATGACAAAAGAAACCTGTTATGCAAGGCTAATGCCTATTCTCTGAGTGTGTTTTTTGTTTTAAACTTTAATTGAAACACCAACACCTGAAAAGGAAAATGAAAGAATGTTTGTTAATTCTACAGTTTCTTTTTAAACAAATGCTCAGCCTCATGTGTCTTGGTTCTTTTCTGAAGTCAGGACTGATACTCATCTATGTCTGCTGAAGACGAGAGAGAGAAATGAATAAAAGTAGTATTGGGAGGCTGGGTGGGGGGGGGAGGGGGAGAGAGAGGAAAGCATCAACTCCTCTTCTTTTGCAGTAAAAAATCATAAGGTCAGAACTCTTTTTTTTCCATCTCTTTTCCTGCTCCAGATAACCTTTAGAACTGAAGCTCAGCAAATAAAAATATTGCATCTATTCCATTTACAACAGCTATTGCTTCTTTCTTTTTCTTCTGCAGCATTCTTTATGAATTGGCTTATGCCATAACTCTGGAAGGAGACTGTTATTCATAATGTTATTTCAATGGAGTAGACTTCTTTAATAGCAGTCAGATCCAAGATAAAAATGCCTTAGAGCAGATATCATAACTAGATGGGGAGAGAAGGCTTTAGATGTGATGTCTGTATTTTTTAAGGCGCCTTAGCCTTTTCAGAAATACATTTTCAGTTGCTTCTCTTTGCTCTTTTTGTATCTTCCAAGGTGGCTTTACAATAAAGCTTTCCTAGCCTGCAGAACCAAAACTCGGTGTCTGCCCTCATTTTTTATTCCCCACTCTTCTCTCTCCCCAAAAGCCTTTAAGCACATCAACTAAAGGTCCTGTTTTTTTCCAGTTCTCCTGGTCTGGGAGCAGGCATGATTAGTGTGGACTTGGGTAGGGCTGACTCAATACTTTAATATACTGATGCTCTTGTGTAGAGCATTGGATAGGATATAACTTTATGGAAGTTGGCAAGACTGGAATGTTTGGACAGAGCCAGTCCCAGCAGTGCAGGAGAGGAGAACAGGAGAGTGCATTTTTAAAATGTTGCTTGTGTCCTGTCCATGATTATCATGCAGTAGGGAGAGGAAAATTAACTCTTGCATACTTCTGGAGAAGTGCATTAATAACGACAGTAACACAATGAGGCCTCTGTGCTTTGTGAAGTATCTTACTTCACAGGTACTTGCCTAAAAGCATAATGTCTTACTGCAATTAAAGACATTTCAGAAGAAAATGGCAATGTCTGCAACATTTTCACAGACAAAAGTGTGTGTGGTGTCTTCACGTACTTTTTCAGTGTAATGCAATGATGTGATTAAAATTTGCCTGAGGTACTACAGAGACTGAGGAACAGTCCTTCTAATTACAGCAGTGCCTCTGATCAGCTGGCTGAGACAAGAAGCCTAACAAGAGCATTTGGCCTGTCCGGCATTTGCTGTTTTACTTTTATGTCTTTTGGGAGGAATGGGGTAGGAATCTCTTGCTCACCTGAGGTCTCTAAGCATAAGACAAGCTTGCCATTCCTCCTGAAGAGCACAGACAAACAGTCTTCTCTGAGATTCATCTGAGGTACTTGCTTGTATAGCGCTTGGTACTCCCCTAACAAGGTCAGAGGGTAAAAGGATCTGTGGTTCATCCAGGACCTAAGGACTGAAAGGAAAAAGGTCTGCACTCTTATCAGGTGTTTGCTCCTTTCCTTTTTATTATATATATATATATTTTTCCTTTAAAAGCAACAAAACCACTTTTATTGCTTGAAAACAGCCAACCATTTTGCTTTGTTCCCATGCTTAACAGGCACACCCATTTTGGCCCTTTCTCTGAGACAGCAAAATGCACAAAGGCTTGGCGCGGCTCCTGCATGCTGCATCACAGTGTGTTGTTGTTGTTGTTGTCAGATTGCATGCCCGACCCTTGTTTGTCTCAACGTACCGAGAAATGTCTCCAAAGATCAACTCATAATACTGGGATTGTGTTGGTGGAGTGTTCATTGTGTTGTTTTAAGGAGAAGTAATATGCAAACTCAGCTCCACAGACAGCCTCGTGCTTCTGGAGTGGCAGATATGAACTGTGTCCTCTTACTGCTGCCAGCTTAAACTGAGGACAAAGTGGATGTATTTAATTGTGAAGACACTTAACTGCCTGCAGGTGTTGTGGAGAGGTTTAGCAAGGGATTTGGTGTCGTTGTGGCTTTTTGATTATTTATTTTTGATTTTTTTTTGTTGAGCAATCTCAACACTATTCCATGAAGGGGAAAAAAACGATCTGAGATTCCAGTTCGGCTCTTATGACTTAACATGCAATTTGCATGTCTTTTTAGAGGTTTTATGAATATTTTTTCCATAGATGCATTAATTCTTAAGTCCTGGGACTTTCCAAAGAGCCTGTTTCTCCCTCCCCCATCCAACACTTATGCATTGTGCCCAGGGACAGCTTACAGGAGCTGCCTGACTTCACCGGTGTAGTGATGGGAGAATCAGGGATGTCGCTGGATAGGAAGACAAGAACTGAGACAAGCAAAGGAAAGAGACTGGGAAGAAAGAGAGAACAGGTAAAGTTAGTATGATGGAGCTTGAATTTACATGGGCTGGGTGATGTGCCTAGCACCAAGCCCAGGATGAGGGTATAACCAGATTTGGAGTTAGAATTGGTGGAACAGGTGTGTGGACATGAACGGAGAAAATGGATGAGAAGCTCAAAGTGCAGGAGAAAGGTAGAAAAAGCCCAGGAAAATACAGGCAATGGGAGAGTGGGGGCAAAGCTTAGTGTGCGGGGGAGAGGGAAGGGTGACTAGCCTAGGGCCAGGAGCTGTGGGCTGTGGAGAGTTGTTTGTCAGTGGAGAATGTGGAGGCAGAGCCAGGATGAGAATATGGGAACAGACCACTGAATCCAGGGAGGAAGGGCAACTTGGAGATTGCTCTGTCTCATTCCCTCCTGCCGGTGGGAGTTCTGGAGTCTTTTTCCCTGCCCAACATTGAAGCAGTCCTGCTGTAAGGGGCCATGTGTGCTTATGTGCTTGGAGTATGTGTGCATACATGTATTTTTGCTTCCACTTCGGTATTTAGATGGCTATTTTGGGTGCATCTATAAGTAAATACCACAGCATACTGAGACTAGCTGTCCAGCAAAAACATGTGGTCCGGGTGGGTTGTTTGTGTCTGCTGGAGGCTCCATCCACATGCTGCCGCTTGCAGGATGGAGACACCGATGTGTTCAGGTCAGCCCCACTTGTGTCGCTGTCGTAGTGCCTGCCTGACTCCAGTCTCCATCCCATTCCCGACTGGGGAAGGTAGGCTTCCCCCGAGCAGCATCCTGCTTCCGTCTCCTGCTCAGGGGTGTCCCCTGCTAGCCGAAAGCATAAGAGATCTCCATGAAAAAAGTTACACTGTCTGTAGACAAAGCTTTTCTTAAGCATGCCAAGGAAACTGGAAAAACAGGAGCCTGTTTTTTTTTTTTCCTCCCAAACCTTTTCAGCGCAACATTAAGTCACTTCCTGTAGTTGCAGCGAGCAGAGGTTGTTGGCTTCCCCCCCCCCCCCCCCCCCCCCCCCCCTTTTTTTTTTTTCTCTCTCTTCTCTCCTCTCCGGAGGCTTGTATTCCTTTAAGAGGACGCGACTTCCCAAACCCAGCTATTTAAAAACAAAACCCACAGCTAAATTCGCTGTCGGACACAGCTGCCTGCAGCACGCCCTACCCTGCTCTGCCCTGCCCTGCCCGGGGGGATCGGACACGCGTGGGGCCTCTGTGGCCGCGCAGAAAAATCACGGCGACGGAGCCGGGGGCGCAGGCGGTGGCCTCAGGGTCCCGTGCACGGCACTCAGCAGCGGGGGCGCGCAGCAGCGGGGGCGCGCAGCGCAGGCACAGCGTCCTGCGCCTTTAAGCCCTTAACCCTTCCCTGCCCGCGGAGATAAGCCGGCGTGGAGCTGGGAAAGGCGCTGCTGCTCTTCCATCAAGCTCGGGCTGGGACCAGACGCCGCGGTGAGAGCACAGCCTTTAAAAGCTGCCTGGCCGTCTTTGTGCTAATGCGGGATTTCCTATTTTATTTTTATTTTTTTCCTTATGGGGTGAAGAATGTGTGAGTCGGGAGGCAGGGCTGTGGTGGACAGGGAGCTTGTTGGTGACACATGCAGCCGGGACAGCGAGGAGCCTTACCGGAGGCCTAGCCATGTGTGGCTGGAAAATTTGCAGCGTGGGGGCAGAGGCGTGTAGCTAATTCAGGTAACCGGAAAGCTGGCTTTTATTATTCCTCCAGCACCGCTCCTAACTCCCAGCGTTTGTTTTTCTTTTTCTCAAGTGGGACAGGAGAAGCGGGTTGTGTAGCAGCGCCGTGTATAAATATGCTGCCCGCAGAAGCCCGGCAGACCTGGTGAAGTTGTATTTAGATTTCTGTGGGGATGGACGAGTCCTGTGTCCGGAGGGCGGGCGAGTTTTCCTGACCACAAGACAGATGCCGGTTTCTCTTACAGTGGTGGAAGTTGAGACCCTGCTGGAAACGGGTCCAGCTGCCTGTCCTGTTGCTGGGGGGGCTCGGTGTAGACTGGAAGTGAAGGGGGCAGAGATGCTGCTGGAATTAACCTGAGCTCAGGAGAGAGTGAACAGGTATTGCTGCTCTTGCGGCAGCAGTTCTCCAAGCAATGAAACAGCTGCGGATCAGCCTAATGGCACCGGTTGCATAAGGAGGGGGTTGGAGTTCCTGTTCCGTAGCCTTTTTGAATGTACCCTCCAGACAAGTTGGGCTCCAGATGATTCATGCAGTACAGCGTAGCATGTGTGAAAACCTGATGTTACATGGGAGAACCAGGGGGATTTGTGGAGGGACCACTCTGAGCTAATAAGCTGTGCCACTTCTCTACCACTTTGTTAACAGAAGTTGTCAGCGTGTGTGTATGTGTATACACTTCTCAACACTTGAAAACCTGCTGATCAACACCTAGGAAGTTAACTGAGGTTCAGTGTTGAGGGTAAATCTGCTCTGAGCTGCCATTTCGGCCACTGGTGGGCGTGCTGTGAGCACCCACCCTTGTGCGCTTGTGTTTCAGCACCCAGTTTGCTCAGACATAGTTTCTTTTCCACTTGCTGATTGTGTTTCTTCTTTTCCAGAAAAAGAGGAAGTTGCTATAAATGGAGGAGATGAAAAAGAACGGAAAGACCCCTATTTTGTGGAAACGCCTTATGGTTATCAGCTAGACCTGGATTTCCTCAAGTACGTGGATGATATACAAAAGGGGAACACGATTAAGAAACTAAACATCCAAAAGAAGAGGAAAGCAATACCAGCCTCTACGGGTACTAAGAACTCTGGTGGCCATTGCAGTGGCTGGACCTCCACAGAGTCTCTCTCTTCATCAAACAGTGATGAGAACAAGCAGTCTTTTTTGGCAGCAAGGAGTCAAGTATCCTCATCTGTCACTGTGAGACCACTGGTGTCATTTGAAGCATCTCCCTCCTACTTAACCGTCCCCGAGAGTAAGCAGCTCCCTCCTCCCTCCCCACAGCTTCCTCGGCACAACCTCCATGTGACAAAAACCCTCATGGAAACGCGGAGGCGACTTGAGCAGGAGAGAATGATGCAGGTCACGCCAGGAGATGTCCGCAGGCCCAGACTTTCCAGCTTCGGGGGCATGGGCTCAACGAGCTCCCTCCCCTCTTTTGTGGGGTCCGGTGGGTACAGTCATTTGTCTCAGCAGCTCCAGAATGGGTATCAGGGGAATGGAGACTACGGCGCCTGCTTCAGCTCCTCCTTGGGCAGTTCCATCCGGCACAGCCCCATGAGTTCGGGAATTTCCACCCCAGTCACCAATGTGAGCCCAGTGCATCTGCAGCACATCAGGGAACAAATGGCAGTTGCTCTCAAGCGCCTCAAGGAGCTCGAGGAGCAAGTCAAGACCATTCCTGTGCTGCAGGTCAAAATTTCAGTGTTACAGGAAGAGAAGAGGCACATGATGGCAGAACTCAAAACCCAAAGGAAACCCAGTCAAAACGAGACATACGGTTTCAGAAAACGATCTTACAGTGCGGGAAATGCAGAGCAGTGGGAACACCTGTCTCAGGGCCGAAGAGGTGGAGAACTTTACATAGACTGTGAGGATGAGATGGACAGCGGGGAGCAGAGCTCTCAGAGGATAGAGGAGTTCAGGCAGCTGACTGCTGAAATGCAGGCGCTGGAGAAAAAAATCCAGGACAGCAACTATGAGATTCCGTCTAACCTTCGGGCGAATAGAGAAAGCCTAACAAAAGAGAGCCGATCTGTTGCTGTTGGCAGTGATGAAAACATCAACGATGTGGTTATATACAACAGATCTTCAAGGCAACGCAGAGAAGTAGCTGTGGGGACAGAGAAAGAAATGAGAGAGTCTGGGGTTGGGGTGACAGAGGCCATGCTTGGCTTGTCTACAGAAGTTGAGAAAGAAATAGAGCTTCAGCAGCAGACCATCGAAGCCCTTAAGGAGAAGATTTATAGACTGGAGGTTCAGTTAAAGGAAACGACCCATGACAGGGAAATGACCAAATTAAAACAGGAGCTGCAGGCGGCTGGGTCTAGGAAAAAAGTAGACAAAGCCACGATGGCTCAGCCCCTTGTCGTCAGCAGAACAGTGGAAGCCGTGGTGCCAACAAGAGACCAAATGGTGGGAGACCACGTCAGCGTTGCCGATTCATCTGTGGGGAACCACCTGCAGATGAACAGCATCGGCACCTCCTGCCGGCCCGCGGTACGGAGCACAGCGGTGGGCCCCGAGGTGTTGATGACCCGCTGGCTCGTGAGGGAGAGAGCCGAGGTGCGAGACCAGTGCACGGGGAGGCGCGTGGAGCTGTACGACAAGCAGGTGGGCATGGAGACAAGCGTCTGCGAGACGGGCGTCAACACAGAGGAGTCGGTGGGTGACCTGAGTCTCTGCAGGACAGCACAGGAGGTCAGAGAGACGAGGTCAGTGGGCTGTGGGGACTGCTCGGTGAATGTGATCGTCCATGCCCCGAAGGAGTGCGTGTCCCGCGAGACGCTCACAGAGGCAGTGAGCAGGGCAGAGGCTATGGTCATGGCCATGCCGTCTACGGCCAGCCAGCACACCAGCACTGCCTTGGAAACGGTGAGCCGGTGCACCAGTACGGAGGCACTGGTGCTGGCAGACTGCGGCACCAACACCGTCCCTAGCAGCCACGATAAGCAGACCAACACGGTGAGTGTGGAGACACGGACTGTGGCCGTCGGGGATGGGCGGGTGAAGGACATACACGCGTCTGCCAAAACGCGCTCGGTTGGAGTGGGGACCTTGTATTCGAGTCACCCTGGCTTCGAAAAGCCCTCTGCGATCAAAACCAAAGACTGCGGCGTTGGGCAGATAAACATTAATGAGAACTACCTAGTTGGGCTTAAAATGAGAAGCATTGCCTGTGGACCCCCGCCGCTTGTGGTTGTGCCGGCTGGCACCAGGAGCATCGGTGTTGGGGGTGAACCGGTGTGTGAGTCTGTGAGCGGCCTCCTGGAGAGCCCTCTTCCTCCGCCAGAGCTGAGGACAGGCTTGGACCACTATATTGAGCGCGTGCAGAAGCTGCTGCAGGAGCAGCAGATGCTGCTTGCTGAAAATTACAGTGAATTGGCTGAAGCCTTTGGAGAGCCACACTCCCAGATTGGCTCTCTCAATTCACAGCTGATCAGCACCCTCACATCCATCAACTCCGTCATGAAATATGCCAGCACGGAGGAGCTGCGGAGTCTGGACCTTCAGAAACAGTGCGTGGAGAGAAGCACTGCATCAGGTAAGCCAAGTTCCCAACATATGTTTGTGCCACCCCTTGGTAGTGTGGTGGGTCTGTCACCTGGAAGCTTGTTACACAGTGTGGAAGCAAGTGTGTAGTTCTCTCTCATGAAATACATAGCGTGGTGGTGGTAGTGGTGGTGGTGCTAGTGGATGAGCCCATTCGTTATTCCCTCCAGCCCACCACTGGTAACTGGAACTCAAAAGCTGGTGGTGGTTTTACCTGTCCCAGCCCAGCAGGCTCTAAAAGGCCTAATGCTGATGAGTCTGAACGATTAAGTGTGGGATATACAAGAGAGGCACCTAAAAGTGTGCTGAATTTGACTGCCATCCAAGGTGCTGACTCCATTTTATAACTCTAAGGCAATCTAGGTTAATGTCTGTGGAACTGGAATGTCGTCCTTCCTTTAAATTTGGCCTGCAGTTTTCAAAAATTTAAAATGACAGATTTGATGTCTATAAGTCACATTCAATGCCTGTATCAAGTTGCCTTGTTTCCACAGACATATCCCCAGGTTTTGTACTGTTTCTTCCATTTCCTCCATTCCTTGTTCTTCCCAGTCAGAGAGAGAACTGTGGGGTGCTTTCCCCATTTCAGCAGTGTTGATTTCTTTTTAATGGGCAAATCCAGAGTGCCTCACAGAAACCACATCTTGCATCTTCTCTTTTTGTCCTAGTCCCTAATTAAAGCCTCAAATTTGAAAGGCCTAAACTGTAATTACAGTTGGAGGTTTTGGTGACACTCAGGAGAGGCAAGAATTGAGATTTAAATACTCCTTCCATTTTATGTATTAACTGTAAAATCCATACAATTAATTTGAGGGATTTCTTTATTCCCTGGGGTGAAGTTGTGTATTGTTTTTTTTTGTTGTTGCTGTTGGGGAGTGGAGGGTCTAATAGTCAAAAAAGAAAAAACACAGCAACAGCAACAAAAACTTTTTTTTGTAATACCGTGTTTTGAATCCAGCTACAGTACTATTACATTCATAAATGTTGGCTTACTAGACACCAGTAGGTAATGACTAACATTGATTTGGATAGTGTCTTGTTGGTCTCACTGTACAGTAACTGAAACGAGGTTAGGGAAATGGGAAAAATGTGTGCCAATGCATCTGTATCATGGGTGCTGAACTGGAAAAAAAAGTTTTAGTAAATACTGCATAATGTGAGCATAATATTATTAGCTAATGCACTGCTATCACTGCTATATAAAGTTCTTCTGGCTTATTTACTGTCTTAAAAGTTACCTATTTTTGTTAAAAGGCAGCTTGGCAAATCTGGTAATTTTCAAGGTTCACGTGTTAAATGGAACCATCCATTAAATGTACTGAAGTAAAATTTTTAGCTTCCGATAGAAGAGCAATAAGCAACATTTACGTAGCAGTAAAGAAAATGTATGATATCTTGCCTGCATACATTCAATGTTATACTATATATGCAATATTATTATCGTTCTGGTATGCATTTTATATTTTGGGCTTTTGCAAGTAATGATACTCTAATAATAAGTGTATCCACCAAGCACCAAGAGTGTCCTTAAAAACAGTGAACCAGACTTTTTACTAGCTGTAAATCCTCAATTCCTTTCCCTACTTTTACTGCACAGTATCAAATGTGCAGTCTAGAGACTCAAAAGCATTTAGACACAGGTGGAGTAATGGATCATATTTTACTAAAGATGTTCTTACTTGGATTCAGATTTCACATTCTTGACAAACTTATTTTGGAATATTTTTATTTTAATGTGTAATGCCATTATCTTTGGCGGTGGATGCTAAGTGTAAAATCTATTTATTTTTAGTCCCTTGTGAGAACTAAATGCTATGACTGCGTGCATAAATCAGGCTCTAGGTTGTAACAGTTTAGATGCATGAAGAATAAGAATAGGAAGAGATCATAAGCCTGAAATGTTTCCTGTTCTCTTTCTGTTAGTTCTGAAAATGTTCTTTTTATTACAGTTATCTGCTAGTCCTGCTGCCTGTTTCTGTGGTTTTACAAGTCACGTGTTCCTTTTTCGGTGAAAAGCATTTTGCTGAATGAAGTGTACTATCTTAAGTAATTTTCTAAGCAGTGGAACTAATAAAGCCTCTTTATTTTCATAGATTGATATCTTACAGAAGCTTTTGAGCTCTTGTTATGTCTTTCTTCACATTTAGTCTCTTGGATATAGCTTGTCGGGTGTCTTATGGGTGAACTCAACCAGCACAGCACACCTTTCTCCAGTCCTGTCATCTCAGCCTGGTTTCTCTGAATCTTGTATAAATACAGAAACTAAGTTTGAGTTACTGAAAGAGGCATGACCTCGTAAACCTCGTTTGTTACAAAAGCAGGCTGAACACAGAGACAGAAGCTGCTGGCTCCAGATGAGCAGCAGCAAGTGTTGTAGGTAATGTTTTGTTCAAAGAGCTTCCTTAGGAAGCACCTGTTAGAGACAGGTCCATTTAGGGAAAAAACAAACAAACAAACAAAACACCTAGGCTAGCTCTGAGGTGTGTAATTTGGGTACCAGAAGCAGCATCAGGCCAGTTTGCTGTGTTAAAAAGGTTAAAAAGTCATTGATACGTACTGCTACCAATACCTGAGCTAGCACATCAGTCAAATTCTGTCAGTTTTATAGATTTTTCTCCATCAGCCCTGTGGGATAGGGGACATGCTGCAGAGGTGTCTGCAGTTTCACAGCAGGTGCAAGCGGTGGGGAGGTAGATGAGAGAGCTGGACCTTGCGGAGGGAGATATGGTCTGCATCCACAGCTGCCCTGCTTAGAGGCAATCCGAGCAGACCTGTGAGATTATCTGCAAACTGGGTCTATCAGCAATTAATGTATTGCTTCTTGCAAAATAAACACTTTCATTTCAGTAGCTAAGCAACTCCTATTTATATGGGTGCTGTCTTTCAGGAGTCTGAGTGGTGTCAGGGAAATGAAGTCCGCTGTCCAGACAACTCAGTTCCACTCTGCACCATGGTTTTAGCCAGTGTTGGCATGGTGTCTGTCCAGCTGGATCATACAGGTGTGGGTGACAAATCTAGATGCCTACTAGTCTTTATTCTTAATGTAGCCAGCCTACAGGACTAAAAGAGAGTCAAGTCTGTTTTGTCTCTCCATTTATTACAGAATTTTTGAGAAGTGTCAGAAAAGTACATTTCATTTCATGTGATGTATTTTGCAAAACATCACCCAGAGGCTTAATTTAACTTGGAGGCTTCTCAATTACATAGGCTTTTCACAAAGAAATCTTACAGTTGGATGTCTTTCATAGACAAGGAGTTTGCAAGATTGGCATTTAAAAACAGCTGTTCTGGTCTTGCCCTGAAAAATTACTTCAGCATGTTTGTTCTGAAAATTACTGGTTACTTTGCCTCAGTGATCTTTGGAGTTGGTTTTGTATTCACTTTTTGGAACAGTCCTTACTGAGCACCCCAGTGAAATCACTACACTGATCATTGCAAGGCAGGAGTTAACTTCCTGAAATAAAGACTTGAGGGAGAGAGTGAATGAAGCGAGAAGCAAGCGGTGTCAGAAAGACTCGTGGGGCTTAGGAAAACATGACCTGCCATCTGGTAGGAAGACCTTTCAAGGTTTTCTACTCGAAATTTCACCTGGAGCTGAGGAGGCAGGTTGAGGGACGATGGAAAAACTGGAGGATTGACTATGGTATGAGATGCCTCTAGCTGTCCAGAGCTGGTGTGTAACACCAGCGAGGTATTGTGGCCATAGTTGTCTTGCTTGCTGGTGTCATTCATAATGCAGAAACAGAAGCAAATTGGAGAAAGATGTTGTTACTTTACTTCTCTTCTGTTTGACAACATTTGTAGCCTTTTCTCTTAGAGACTGTGTAGCTTGGTGGTTGATAACCCTTATTATCGTGGCAACATGAAGCATGCTAGTGCAGTTGAAGACTGGAGGCTTGCCTGATGCTCAGGAGCCTAGGGGTATTCCAGGTCCTGGCATGCCAGTGGGCCTAGTAAGGCTGCAGGCTGCAGCAGATTGCAATAATTATCTACTTTTAGGCAACTGAATGAACACAGCAGCTTCAACTCTGGCACAGGTGCATGTCTTAATCACCAGGTTTAAGTTTCTGTACAGATGTGCTTGTTTGTGAAACAAACAGGGTCCATCCTTCTCTGCTGGCGAGAGGATGAATGACATACGTTATGTGTGTTTAATATTCCCCGAAAGACAGTGCGTGGTGAAAAGCAGTCATGCAGATGGTCCCCATCTGTATACCAGATGCGTACTGTTTCTTCAAGTGTGTCTGACTGGTTTCTCCAAGAGTACAGTGCCTCTTTTGCATTTTTCACATGGGAGGTGCTATCTACTGACCTGCTGGTTGCAACAGGCTCGAATGCCCATGTCATTTGAAAATGGTAATGACCTCTATATTAGGAGTTGAAGGGTTTATCTGGGTTTTGTTCTGTTTTAAATACCCATCCATTTGTATCAGAAGAAAGCAGAGATCTGGTCAGTAATCGTCCTGTAAAGATATTATTCAAGTTAATCTCCATAAACCTCTTTAAAGAGGTTTGACATGCCATCCTTGGTCATGTGTTAACACAAGCTTATTGCTGTTATCATTATTATCATCAGGACATTTGCTGTTTTCATTCTGTAGCAGCAGTATGTGGAATGTTTAAATACGAAGGCTGCTCTCTGTCCTCATTTTTGCTGCAGTTAATAAAGAGTAGAATCTGCAAGTGGTTTATTTATTTATTTATCTTTATTTTGAATATATAGCTGCTTTAGAAAGTGGCAAGCTCTGGTCTATAGCTCATCTGTTAGGGTGGCTGTGGTAAAACCCCAGTTCTCTGCACACGTTGTAGCACAGGAACATGATGTTCAGGTGCTGAGCTTTGTTCAGAGTTCAACTCCCATGGTAACAGGCACACCTATTCTTATTTAATGTAAGGAGATTCCCATTTTTCTGAGGAAATGCTGTAATATTTAAGCAACAACAAAGCATCAGCTGAGAAGGTAAAACCCTCATAGATGAGGAGGGGGGAAAGAAATACTGGGATGACTCTCTTGCTGTGCCCAGTGTCATGAGATGCTTTGATCAGCCATTCATCAGGGAAGTTAGGGTAATTTTCACTTAGCTTCACATGCGTTTGTGCTGGAAAAGAGAGCAAGTCATAAACAAGCTGATCAGCTGTGTCACTGATTGCATTCAGTCTTGTTGAATTAAAGGAATCAGTTTTGAATTCCAGTTTCAACATACTGGCTTCACGGGCTAGTTTGGGGATGGAAAGCAGCTTCTCAACATGAGAAAGAGAGTTGCAGTGAGAGTGATAATGAAATTGAGGTTGTTATTATAATTGGATGGGCCAGAGCTTTCCTGTTAAAAGGAACAGTTTCCCAGGAACCAAGTGTTGGTGGCAGCATTTACCTGGGCCTGGGCCTGATGTGAGTCAGGCTTCTGTCAATTTGTCATATAAAAACATTGCATGTGGCAATTTTTTGTTCTGAAATTTAACATCTACTGACTTTTAACCTGTACTAACTAAAAAATATGTTTTAAAATGAAACTGCATTTAGTCTTCTGAAGATAACACGTTTGTGTCCATAGGTGGGTGGGATAATATCAATCATTGTGAATGTTTAAACACAGCATGTTTGCTCATTGCTGCCTCTTTATTTACCTTAGAATGTTGGTGGTTTGGGGCTTTTTTTTTTTTTTTTTTTTTTTTTTTTTTTTTTTTTTTTTTTTACCATTAGTAGACCAAATGGAAAGTGAATTAAAAATTGTATGAAAAAAATACCTTCTTAAAGAGAAAGAAGACTTGAGTGCTCTTTGGCTGTCATAATTTCGTAGTGAGCTCAGTGCTACCCTGACAAATGTATGTAGTTTGCAAGAGAAGTTTCTTTGCTGTATAATCAGGCATACTGTCTGATTTTTGGGTGGTCCTGTGCAGACCCAGGGGCTGGACTCAATGATCCTTATGGGTCCCTTCCAATTCAGGATATTCTGTGGTTCTGTGATATACTACAAACAACATTTATATACTGTCTTTAGTAGAGAGTGTATACTTTGTGTCATTGTCTTTTATCAGAGTATGGCACAAATAAACGCTTGCCCCATCAACAGTTTAAAAATAAAACTTCTGTGCAGCTATTGCATAGGCAGCAAGCTTGTGCCCTTTTTTTAGATAGGAAGTCTGTGATGTTCCTGCCAGAGTGCTAGGTTCTCATCCCACTGGTATTTAATTCCCCTGGCCTCATTTGCACTCCTCATGACTTCCAGTGGCTTAAGAGTACTGTCAAGCTACATGTTTTTTATAGTATTTTGCCATAGGTTTGCCACAGGTTTGCCTTCATTAGACTAAAAGGAATTTTTCAAAAGTTGGTAAAGGCCAGCCTTCGATTATCATGTGTTCTGCACAAATCCAGGGAAAAAGTACTGTTTCAAACTCAATCCAGTCAGTTCCCTGAGCCTGCTTACTCCATAACTTCATGGCTACTTATGTTGTGATAGATGGAAGGAGAGGTCCGCAGTTAGGAAAGGAAGTAGCATGTTAACAATAAAAACAGATTTTTTAGGTCCCAGGCAAGGCCTGTAGTAATCTGATGCTGACATGTAGTGGTTTTGCTGTCACTTTGGCTTAAATTGATGAGGTCTTCAAAAAGAGCACAAGTGATTTAGGAGCAGAGATTTCTTCTAGAAAATTAAAAACAGGCATTCTTGTTCCCTCAAACTGCTAGGACTAAGCCACCAAAGAGACTTTGGCCACTTCTTTCCCTCTGAAATTGATGAGAGTAGCTTTCTGCATGTGGGTTTATGAATGGCTCAAGTCCGTAAGTTTTTTTTTTATTGTTGTTTTATCGTACTTTAAATTACCCATGAATTTTAGAATGATCCTTTGCTGTATTACAAAATACACTTAGCAATTCCTGGCAGCTACCTGCTGTGGTTAACTACACTATGCCAATACTTAGAGTCTTGTGTCAAGTTTGTTATTTGCCCACAACAATAAACAAACAAAAATCAGCATGGAAAGTGTACCTGGATGGCTGTCTGGAGGTGGGAATAGTTAAGTGATGAATCTGTTGGCAGCTGGGGAGGGTTCTGAGCAAGCAGTTCACATCTTCGCTCCACAGTTTCCTTGGGAATATGGTGGGGAAGACAAGGGGCAGCTGTATGGCTTTGCTGCCTCACTGAGACCCTTGAAGGCTGAATGAGTGCGGGCATGCTTGAGATCTGTGTGAGGTGAAATGAAGAGCCAATTTTAAGGTTGGAGTGGACTGGTGGTAATCTTGGTGAGGGATTCATTTCCGCCCTGGAGGAGCTTGTAGCACATCCAGCCCTGACAGCAGCCCTACAGCCTTGCTGAGGAAGAGGGAACTTGGCTTATTACACTTTCCAATTTGAGCAGCAGTTGATTTAACCCTTGAGGCATTGACGGTCATGCTGGAGAGTACAGTTGCTTCCTTAATCCCTTTTTCCAGTGATTTCACCAGGCTGCTGCTGTCCAAGCATCTTTTTAACATCGTAGGCCATTTTGCAGAGGGGAACACCTGAGAGCCAATTTTAAATGCCAGTCAGTGTCTTACAGTGTGAATGCTCTGCTGGGCCCAAAGCTGTCTTTTCTTGGGCCTTGGGTGCTGTAGACACAAGTGCCAGCATCTAACATCAGTGGTGGGAGAAAGGGTGTGTTGGCCAGTTTTTCTAATGTGGAGTTGTTTTTGTATGCTTGTCCTCAAACCTGTGTGACAATCTCTTCTGTCAGGTGCAGGAGGCTGAGCAGGGCTCCTTTCTTCTTCATTTAAACTCCAGATAACACCCTGAGTTTACTTTGTTCAGATATCATTCCATCACTGGCAGGTTTAGCTAGGTGAGAGACTGTGACACTGTCTGCTTACTGTCCTTCCCCTTTCTCCGTGTCCCAGCCCACATCTTCCTCCTTCCCCAGCATTGTCCCAGGCCAGGAGAAGGCAGACACCTGGGGAAGTCCCAGCTCCACCTGAAGCAGTGTGGCCTTGGAATGATGCTCCCTCAGGACCAGCACTGTATTTGTAACCTACCTGGTATGGCTGGCTGAGACGGTGGCAATTGGAAGCAGTTACTCAGTTTGGTAATCTTTAATTACAACTGTCACTGCTCCAAACAAATGTAGAGAGAGAGGTGATTTCCTTGTTTTTCAGCTAAGAGAGTTTAAAAATCTGTGTTTTTTGGCTCCGTGTTCCACGCTTTGGCAGCTCTCTCTCCCATGACTGGCTGATAAGTGGTGATGCTAACAGCCAGGAGGAGACCGGATCTAAATTAATCACCTCTATAAAGTGAGGAGGGGCCGGAGGAGTGAAGTTAGGGCTTGGCCATATGGTGTGCTTTTTATTTGTGTAGGGATGGACACTTCAGCATTGGTATGCAGCAGCATCGCTGGAGGGGCTGCTCCTGCATGTGGGGCACTGAGGTTGCTTCCACAGGACATGAGCTTTTCGGTGTCAGGTCCATGGGCCAGCCTGTAGTGAGATGTTTGCCAATACCCTGTCATGTTTCTTTATCATCAGACAGCTTCCCTGTCTCTGCTAGCAGGGTGAAGGCTGACTCATGCTTTACGCAGTGCTTTACCAGCGCTGGTCATTGCTGTGCGCTGGCAGCAGTGGAGGTGCATCAGAGGTCAGTTTCCTGTAGATTGGAGAAGGTATAAGCGGTAGTGGAAGTGGGCAATAGATCTGGTTAGAGGAGAAGGTGCCTTAGAAATGTGTGTTGGCTGAGATCACAGAGATGTGGATGGGAATGGGAGCAGAGGAGGAAGGTGTGGGGAAACCACAACATGCAGAAGAATCAACTACATTATGTCTTGGTGCAGTCTAGCAAGATCAATGGAGATGTCAGATACGCTTCTAAAAGCAAATACTTGGAATTTGCATTACTACAGCATGTTAGCATCCTGTGTTTTGCCACTCATTTATTTGAATGAAGAGGCTGTGGCTTTAATTCTTGATAAATACAAAGAGAAGCAGTCACTTCTGCCTCCTTTTTCCTCGAAATACCAGGAAGATTACTTAAGGAAGAATGTATATGTAAACAAACAAACAAAAAAGTGCATTTCACAAACAGAAGTATTTGTGCAGCTTTGCAGAACAGTCATAATAGCACAGCTGGAGAAACTCCAGTGGAATCTATAAAAAGGTCTGTGCGCAATTAGCACTGCCTTTTAAACACTAAGGGGGGGGGGGGGCGGAAATGAGGAGATGCCAGGAAATGAGGGAAAAAAAAAGCGTTACCCAAATAGCTGGGATTTGATTTAAATGCAACCACTAGGTCAGTACAGTCCTGTCCAAAAGCAAAAACAAATCAGTGGGTGGGAGTTTATTGCAGTTGTCTCAGTAATTGAGTAAAGTATATAACTTCAGAATTAGTGTCATGCTGGCAAAAAGGAAAGTTTCCTGAAAAGTTTTGCTTTCATGGAAAAAGCCATTTCTTGTTTAAAAGAAAATGAAAATAAAAAGGGTAAAGATCTTCCAAGAAGAACCTGCAAAATCCTGCTTGTCAGGAAGGTCAGCAAAGAGCAGCTTAGTAGGTTTCTCCTTGGTCAGGTTGGTAAGAGCTGTGCCCTCTGCATGTACTGAAAGAGAAGGAAAAGGAAGGGGATATTCCTTCTATACCTTTTGAAGCCAATATCTCTATAGTTTTTCCTTGTACTGTATGCTTTCATGGAAAGAAAAACTTGCAGCTATTTTTTTAAGTTTCTGAAAGTGATCACACCCTTTTCCTGCTGGGTTCTTTTAACAGAGTATTAAAAAGCACAGGTGTTACCCCTTTTTTCCTTTTTTTTTTTTGTGTATTCTGTTTTGTTTTCTGGTGACCATAGCATTGCCCTACAGGTTTTGGTCTGACTCCTCCATGATGACTACTGTCTTCTCCAGCAGGTGCTACTTTGGAATACATCCCTCATGGCCAACTTGCAAATGCCCACTTAACTTCAAATTTGCGAGCGCTGAAATTGGAGCAGGACATTGTGCCTGCTCAGGAGGAGAGGAAGACTCCCCTGGTGGAAGCTGCTCGGGGAAGGAAGTCCTTTTCTCCTCAGGACAAAACTCTAGCTGCAATTAACCTGACAGATGACCAGCTTGCCTCAGGCCTCTATGGTAATAACAGGCTCACATTCATTTTTCATCATGCTGATGGAGTCTGAATATGAAACACAGTTAAAGCAGGTCTTCAGGGTTCCCAAAACTGAGAAGGAATTAAAAATTGCGACTATGGAGAAAGTGGTGTTGAGACTCTCTGTCTAATACATTACTTCTGGCAGGGAGCTGCTGTCATTTGACATGAAGAATTAAGATTTTTTTGACAAAGCAGAATAACCCATTTCAATATTGGAAATAAGACATTGGATATATGTCACAGACAGCAAAGCAAAAATATATATTTTCCTAATGTTTTCTAAAACATCAAAGATTGTCAGCATGTTGGAGGATGGGAAAGTTAGGCTATATAAGCCTTCTGTTTCCAGAGTTGTTTTTGGAGGTGTTCTATATTTTCAGTGTGCATATAACACTGTGACTATATATAAAAGATAACAAAGACAGCTTCAGCTGATAAATTAAGCAGAAAGCTGTTTGTTTTGAAAAACTGTCTAAAGCTGCTGCAGCCAAGGCTGGCTACAGATCTGTACTGATACATATGCTTTGCCTGTCTTTCAACAGTATGTAGTAACAATGAAAACACACTCAAATCTATCATGAAGAAAAGGGATGGAAAAAAGGATTTGAGCAACACCAAGAAGAACCTGCAGTTTGTCGGCATTAATGGCGGGTAAGAGGCCTGTCTTAAAAAAGTCTGTCTGGTCAGGTCTTGTAGTGCTGTCACAGTGGGAAAGAAAGGAAGAACATCTGAGTTTGTGCATAGCCTGTCCTTGGTGCTGAGGTGCATCCACTGAGCTTAAGGGTAGGAGGGCAGAATTAAACACTTCAGCTCATCTTAATGCTCCACAGACCCTTTGTGTATTTGTGTTTGTTGTCTCAAGTGGAAGCTACAAGTCACGCTTGGAGTCAGTCTGAAGCACCTGTACCTTAGGTGACTGCCAAATTTAAGAGGGTAAAATAAAGCAAATAAACTCCAAGAACCATGGGAATGTTTCTCAGTAAGTAAAACCTCAATATGTCTTTGGCAGCTGACAAGAGCGGTATTGTGCTGCTAAACAATGCACCAAGGGATGGCATTGCTTAAGAATTAACTTTTCTGGCTTTGGGCTAGATAAATACAGAATCTTGGTAAAAACCATAAGGAAAAAAAATCTTCTTCTAGAACATTACTTAATCTTTGCAGAATGTAGCAAATAACTTTGAAATGGTTTCACCAAATTGTTTTTATATAGCTTTACAAGCCCTTTCTTCAAATTAGTTTTCCCTTAGTAAAAATGCTTTGTGCAGTATATAGCCTAAATATTGCAATCACTTGATTTCTTACCTATCAACTGAAAGTATTATTACTTCCAGCAGAGGAGTGTTGTCACTCATGAATCAGTGTTGTACATTAGAAGGAAGCCTTAGTACATTAATTCATGAGATGTTGAAGTTGGTGAGTTAAAGCAATTAATTAGAATCAGAATTATAATTACCCCACGCACTAACTATTCACCTAAAATATCAACTGATTTGGATCCTCACAGGAAAAAAAAGACGACAAAATTGTGGCTGTTGTCTTTATATATCTCCCTTCCTTTCACCTGCCTAGCAAGGCAACAATGCAGTTTGCTCTTTACAAAAGTAATTTAATCTGGGAGATAAGGTCAGGTCTGATATGGTGTTGAAACTTAAAGTTTTTGTTTGTCATTACACATTGTGCACGTAATAATCACAATGACAGAATGAAGGGATTTATGAAGAGACCTCAACTGACAATGACAATTTAATTAGTTGTCACTCAGATTAAAAAAAAAAAAACAAACAACACAATATTAATAAATACATATTTTAAAAATACAATATTAACAAAAAAGAATTAGAAATTTGTTTTTGAAACTATCAAGTAAGAAAAAAGCATTATGACAAAAATGATTTTCTTACACTTTCTCAGTACGCCATAGCTAACCACAGATGGTGAAGTGCTGTGGGTTTCTGCTGTTCCACTGTGGTGGGACATATGAGCTTTTGAATTGGGGTGACTTACACTGCCTGTACTTTATGTGGATTCCTACCTTCCTAAGTGGTTTTTGCACTGAGAGTCTACTAGACTAAGCTTTGGGACCAGTTGTTGGACTACCTACCAGCATTGAAAACAAAAAGCAAACAAGCAAACAAAATGTCTGAGCTGTCTTGGCATTTCATAAAGAATTATTAAGTGCTTTTAGTTCTCTTAAGCAGAACACAGAAGAGTAACAAAGTCCACTTTGGAGTTACTGACTCCAACTGAACCAATGCTTCGTCCCCCCCACAGGTACGAAACGACATCCAGTGACGACTCCAGCTCGGAGGAGAGCTCCTCCTCAGATTCAGAGGAGGAGAGCGAGGGCCATGCATACCCCCACGGCCATGGTGCAGAGGAGGAGGAGGATCCTGCTCTCGGAGCCCCAGAGACTGGGGCCATGGGGGCAGAGAAGGACAGGCCCCCACTGGAGTGCGAGGCTGAGGAGGTGGAAATCAGAGAGAGGTAGGGTGGCCCTGCATGTTTGTCCTGATTTGTGCTTGGTTGGTGAATGGGCAGAAGGAAGCACACAGACCACAGTGAAATACCCGGTGAAGGGATATGTTAACAATACTAGGCTTGCCACATGTTTCCAAGTGTGCTAGCTTGGAAGGTTTTGTAAGTGGAATAATACTAGTATAGGGCAAAGACAAAACCAACCTGTCATGTTTCACTGGAGATATAGCATAGCATCAAACTTATCTCTTGTTATCTGCTAAATAACAGAGATGTGGAAATTCATAATTAGAGGCTATTCATAGACCTTGGAGCTCTGAGTATTAAAGTGCTCTGAGCTTTACTTAGATGGCACTTAAGATGGCCTGATATTTTACAGGTGGCATGAAGAGATAGGCATTGTCTCAAAGGAGTTGTGTAATTTATATTTACCTTAGCAAGGGGTGATGGTGAAGAGGGGCAGGGATGGTTTAGGTAGGCTTGTGTATGTGAGGAGCACAATCTTTGCAAGCTGGTTGCCATGGTGGAGACCTACAAGGAGAAGAGGCAGCGTGCCTGGCCAGATGGGACTGAACATTGCCCATGCAAATGGCTAGCTGGAGGATCTCATTTCCCTGGAAGCACCAGGTGTGAAACCCTGAAGGGTTAAAATGCCACCCCAACACACCAGCATGTTAGCCTTTCAGCTTTTTAGAAGAATTCTCCTGGAAAATTGACGTTATTCTCTCTGTGCGTTCTAGGTAGAGACCTTTTGCTGTGGAGGCATAGCCTGGAATGCCGTGTAGCTGCCTTACTTTCAGCTGTTCGCTGAGTTTTGAAATTTGTGGTGGACAGGGGGCAAAAGGGAGACCGGGGAAACAGTAAACTTCCAAAGTGGACAGGAGGGGTGAATGTTAAAATGCAAGAAGGCAGGGTGGCACCACCTATGCTATTTCCCACCTTTTCATTCATTAGAGTCATTGGTATTTCCACTTTTTAACTGAGTAATGAAAGCACAGAGCATACGGCATGTCTGGTAGTGGTAGGTGAGAATTTCCACTAAAAGGGCTGGGAAGCCCTGAATACAAAAGGGAAGCATCACCAGCCTGCTGTTCCTCCTGTGCTCATCCCATTTACACCTGGGAAGTGCACTTTTGTTCCATGCTCAGCTTGCCCAGAAATGCCTACTGCCATGCAACTATTGAAAAGTTTAAATGTTTTGCTATTAAAACATCAAGGGAAAGATTTGAATATGCCACATGTCCTGCTGTCTTCCTCAGATATGAACTAAGTGAGAAGATGCTTTCTGCTTGTCACCTGCTGAAAAACAACATTGATGACCCCAAGGCATTGACCAACAAAGATGTGGTAAGCACCGCAGTGCAAAATTCTCTTTGAGCAACAACAGGAAAATTTTAGGGAGGGATAACTTCTTGTTTTACAGGGCTGGAATTGCAGTGGCTGGGTAGAAGAGGGTATCATCTTTCCTGGAAGAGTCACAAAATGCTTTTTCTATCAGGAGACGTTTGTCTAGAGAATGTGTTTGTGCTCTTTGTGCTGGGGTGTTGTCGTTCCAAGGCACAGACTTAAAAATAGTAATGTGAAAGCACAGTTTTGACACATCCATGCATTCCCATGTTATTTCTGTATGCGTTGCTTTAGCCCTGCTGTGGCTGGAACTCAGTTGTCACGCTGGGAGGCTGCATGGGGTGAGGATGCTGTTTCTTCCCATGACAAAAGCCCAGGGTCTGCTGAGGACCTGAACGAACTCAGCCTCCTACTAAAGGCAGGGATGCATGTTCCTTTCTGTCTCACACGGCTGTATTTGCTGCTTATAGGGATTGCCTGTGCCATTTTCTGAGGACAAACTGAAAGCAAACACTGGTCACTACTTAGTGATACAAAACTGCATTTTATGTTTGTTAGAGTGCTGTGATGTAAAATGCAGGAATCCAGTACTAGTCTCCTCTGTAATGGTGCACCTGCAGCTTTGCAGAGAAACTAGCATTGTGTGTGTATAGTTCTGACATCTATAGGCCCAGGAACGTTTTGAAAGGTTGGTTAATACAGGTGTGAAGGGTAATTTATAGTCCTGTGTCAATCCTTCAGGAGTAGTTTAGGCATTTGAAGAACAAGTGTTTCAGGCCCTGTTGGAGTTGAAAGTGTCAAAAATGGCATGATCAGGTGATAATCTCTGTCTTGGAAGTGTGATTTGAATTTACACTTTACTTTCTTATGCTTAAAGTGTTTGCCAGCACAAGCAGTGCGTTGTAGCTGGAAATGTCAGACTGATCAGCTCTGGTTCTCTGCCTAGCTGCTGATAAAGAAATCTTGTCCAAAAAGGGAAAACTTTAGTGCAGTTAGGAACCCATTTAAATTTCCCCAGCCTTTTCCAACACCTTCAGCTCTTGCAGCTGCTGTTTATGCCAGAAGGAGCTGCAGACTGCTCCCATTGGGATGTCATGGATTACTTGAATGAAAGTGTACCTTTTTATAATATGTGTGGTACTGTGACTGTAAAGAATAAATTCCTCATGATATTTTGCACTCAAAAATTTATAAAATCAAAAAATATTCATAGTTAGTCACTTCATCACCACTTTTGTGTTTTACTCTATGTTCACACTATGTTTGGTCTTTATTTCAAGTGGATGGGACCTTTAAGTTTTTATAATGGGAGTACTTATGTAGATGCATGTAAAATATTCTCCCTTTACTGGACGTGGTCCCCCTCTAGAGCTGCTGGTACAGAACCTCTCTGCTTTCTGTAGAGGCTAGAGAAGTCTGCTGAGTATCTTCTCTGCAGAATTGTCCTTGAACTCACTGGTCACTGTGCAGGTGGGGGTTTATGAGGAGAGAAGATGGACATGAAAGTCCTTCCATGAATTCCAATTTCTGAGAAACTGTCTCACAAAATGGGAACTGGCAGTCACTGCAGGAGCCCCTTTGGCTCACCCCGAGGCCTGCTTTACCTAGGTTCCCAGCAGAGAGTTGTCTGGACTACAAGCATCCTACCCCTCCACCCTCAGCCCATACCATTGGGAAAGTTTATCCTGAATGTCAAACGCGCATCTCTTGTTGCAGCTTAAATCCATTACTACTTCACCCATACATCCTGGAGGTGAAAAACTGATTCTTTTCTCATTGTAACAGCCTTTAGCACTGTAAAAACATTACTGTGTTCCTTTTTCCGAGTGTTCTTTCAGCAAAGCATCTGCAGTCCTTCCTGACTCTACTGTAGATCAGATTTCCTTGTCCTCTAATCATTCTTGATGCTCACCTTTGAAACCATTTTGACTGAATATTTCATGTCATTCAGTATTCAGACAGGACGTGGTAGTCCAGAAGTTGCCATCACAGTGTTTGCCAGAGAGAAGGGACTGCATCGCATGCTGTGCAAGCTATAAAATTATTTATTCACACCAGAACAGTGTTTACCTGTTACATGGTAGTGTAACGTTGTTTGCTCAGGTTCAGCCTGTGACCCTTTGCAAGGCCCAGCTATTCTCCTGCAGAACTGCTGTCCAGCCAGTTCTCCTGTATTTGGTGCATTTGATAACATATTTGACATAATACTCAACACAGGGCCTAATTGTCTTAGTGTGCTGTTGTTCTGGTCCCTGAGAAATGTGTGTTCCTATTGCTCTTGGTCTTGGGTTCATCACTGATTTATAAACTTGGTTAAGTATTTTATGGAAAGGGTTACTCCCAAGCCTCATCTCTGATGACCAGTATTTGAATTTGATACCCATTAATTCTGGGTGTTACCCCATCCTAAAATGCAGCACCTTCATTGATGTAAAATTCCTGAAAACAAGGTGAATTGAGAGGAGGTGAACAATTAACTTACCTTAAAGAGCGATTTAGTCAGAGGGGAAGCTTTAGCCCATGAATCTTGTTTGTGAGCTGAATACTCTTCCCATGTTGACTAAAAAAGGCCTGGCCTCCTGCATCACTGACTTGTGGGATGGCAAGTCCTTTAAATAGAATGCCCATATGTAAATTTTTCTGTCTTGGTTTTGGCAGAGGTTTTGTTTAAATACCATCCAGCACGAGTGGTTTCGTGTCTCAAGTCAGAAGTCAGCTGTTCCTGAAATGGTTGGAGACTACATAACAGCTTTTGAAGAGATTTCTCCTGCTGTCCTCAGACATGTCATCAACATGGCAGATGGAAATGGAAACACAGCCCTGCACTACAGCGTCTCTCATTCTAACTTTGAAATTGTAAAGCTTCTTCTGGATGCAAGTAGGTTGACTGTTTTTCCAGCAGCAAAAGTTAACATGTTATCTCACTTTGATAGTCTAGAATCCCTGTTTCTACTGCTAGCTTTGGAAGTGGTAGCTTTTGCAGAAGTTAATAAAACAAGTAACTAAATTATATACAGTGCTGATCGGGGTTTGGAACAGTTTCATGGATCCCTGACTCAGACTGTAGCCCACCTTCAACAGCACCAGCTTCCAGAAGATTTCTCTGGTAGCCGTGTGGCTGCTCTTTATCGAAAAGTAGAGTGCAGGTGGGAAAAGATGCATTCAGGCATAAACACCCATGTTAAACACTTAGATTAGTCTAGCCTTATCTCACTAGAGCAGCACAGAGCTGTTTCTGGTCACCATTGTGGCCTGTCTACTGCTCTCCTGAGAAGCTGGAATGCTGTGGCAGTCTGCCATTTAGGAGCATTTCCCTAATAGATGAGCAATGTGACGATGCCTCATTTATTTTTTTGTGTTGTTGCTTCCTCCTTTCAATCCCCATGCAACCCACATGGTAGTGGCAGAGAGGGGAATTCATTGCATCTGCTCCCCACATGTGCTAAACCAGAAGGCAGTGAACAGAAGGTGAACATTGGAGCTGGTCCCAAGCAGGATGTGATTTGTTTAAGCCCAGTTTTGCTCCCTGATTGAAGTTTCTTTCTGAAAACTAGTTATAAAACCTGTCACAGTTGGTTGTGCAGCTCAGCTAGGTCAGCAACATGGCTGGAATGAAATGCATTGCTTGTAAGCCAGCAACGTTTATAAATCCAAAAGCACAACACCAGATAAACGAGGACCTTCATGATACAGATCTCCAGATCTCAGCTTTAATAATCCAGCACGTCTGTCACACATGCGAAGACCTCCTCAGCAGGAAAGCAAACACTTTGAAATCTCTGGGCCTGTTTGAAGGCAGCCAGATGGGAAGAGTGACTCAGGGCAGGGGAATGTGGGGAATGTCAGGAGGACAGTGCAATGCAGCAGGCTACAGGGCAGGAGGAAACTGCTCCTCTGCTTCCTGGGATCTCTAAACACAAGCACACTGATGTGTTACTGGGAGTCAGGACTGATACAGTTTACAGCAATCACGTGTGTTATTATGAAAATGGAAGTTCTTAACAGTAAAATCCAACAAACGTGGCTGGTACCAGGTGATAGTGAGGTGACGTCTAAATGGTGACTACAGTCAACTTCGCAGCGTGAGTATATCGCAGGTAGTTTCTTGGCCCAAGAGCATGGTGTCCATGTGTTTGGAGGGAAAAGCAGGTGAGACAGGAGACTACATCACCAGGCAGCATTACCAACAGGGTAAATAGGAAAATACATTTTCGTCTTTCATCGGTCATATAGAAAATGACCTGAAATGGGACCTCAGGAAATAGATCTCTGCTGAAGTAGTCTAATCAGGGAAGGAGAACATCACTTCCATTACTCATGAAGTAATGTGTGTAGTAGCAGAGTGTCAAATTATGTGGCTTCAATGGCTTCCCAGGAGCCAATAAAAGTAAGTTGTTCAACTGGTTATGAGGTAGGACAGGTGATAGTTATGGAACATGGAAACATATGTACATTTTTGCACCTGAAAATGTATTTTTTCTGCAACATTTTCTCTTGAGAATAAATATGAAGAAACTCCAGAAACATTTTTGCTTGTTCAGATACCTGCAGTGCAATTTAATACTAAGTCTAGAGATATTGTTTATGTAAGTCTTTGCTTTCCAATACAATGAGCACACTCAAAGCCCTGCTTTCTGGTAAACTAATAAGCCTGGCTGGATGTCTGCAGAAATTCAGATTGGAGATTAGATGTGAATGAGAAGAAGGAATCTGTCAGCTCCTGGCACTAGTCAAGGTATTTGCGTGTATTTGTTCCCAGAGTACCTTTTTTCACAGTCAAATACTTCGTAGAGCTGGAAACAGTCTTTAATTTTAAAGTCTTTTCTACAGCTCCAGAACATCTTGGAGTACACTTGCAGATCCCCAAAATAACACCAGTTACAGGAAAGCATTTGTACTGAGGAGAAATGTCTTTTCCATTGACCGCGTTGCTGGGACATTTTTGTTTTGCAGTGGGGAACACCTTGGGAGAGGAGCTCAAAGACTCTCCCGATTGTGTTCCCAGGATTTGGACCCGTTACCCATTTTGGGTCATGTCAAATTTCAGACCACTTGCTTGTATAACAGAAAACTAAAGTTCTAAATGATGACATACAAAATGTCATTGTGTTCAGCCTTGCATTATACGCATAGTAGAAAGGGATCCTTTTCTTTCTCAGGCTCAAGTGCACCCCTGTTTATTTTATTGAATTGCTTCCATTATGAGAGTAATTGCTGCTTTTTTTTTTTTTTTTTTAAATGGGCTGTTCTACTAACAGTTTATTCAGTTCATTTGCACAATTGCTGCTTTTTGGGTTCCTGCTTTCCAAAGAAATTATCTCATCCCTCTGCAGATGTCTGTAACGTAAATCATCAGAACAAGGCCGGCTATACCCCCATTATGCTCGCCGCTCTTGCAGCTGTGGAAGCTGAGAAGGACATGAGGATAGTGGAGGAACTGTTCAGCTGTGGGGATGTGAATGCGAAAGCCAGCCAGGTCAGCCAAGTGGTTCACAACATACCATTCCTGCTCCTGTGGCTTTTTTTACCTTTCCTTTCGTGTTCTCTTCCCCACTCCATTGGTACTGCTTTTGCAGTCATTTGCTCTCACACCATGGTCTCTTGATATTTATATTTTTAATTACTGTGTACGTAATGGATCCATGAAAGAACACTTGAGCATCAGGTCTACATGTCTCCTATTTTTAAAAAAAAAAGTATGATATGAAAGAATCATTACTGGATTTTGGGAGGCATTTACAAATTCTGCAACATTTTGTTCCTTCCAAGGAACTCCAGATGTCTGGAACTGGTATGATGTCTTTCATTAATGTAATAAATAGCTATGCAAATGTGGGATACATGATGCGTAAAAAGTATTCAAATAATGGCAAGCAGAGACTTGATGGTCCTATATAAAGTAATGCTTTTTTTGCCCCCAGAAAAAGCACAATGCCAACAACAACAACAACAAAAAAGTGTGCGCGCTTTGCCACTGATTGCCTGTGTGATGATTTATTTTGTTTCCTCTTCTTTTTGTGCAGGCTGGTCAGACCGCATTGATGCTAGCTGTGAGTCACGGGCGGATAGACATGGTTAAAGCTCTGCTGGCCTGTGGTGCAGACGTCAACATCCAGGACGATGAGGGCTCTACAGCTCTGATGTGTGCTAGTGAACACGGACATGTAGAAATAGTCAAACTTCTGTTGGCTCAGCCTGGGTGTAATGGCACCCTGGAGGACAACGTGAGTTGCCTTTCCAGATAGCTTCTCCACTCCAGAATGTTTTTCTAATTTAGTTTTTGGACTCATTGGAGAGCTGCTGAAATCTACTGACATGAATCTCTAACTCACAATGCCAAAGTACCAAATGCATGAATCCTGTTTTGTGGTAGCAGCTGCTGAGATTATTTGCCTTGCTGCCTTTGCTTGTCTAACAGACCTACCCAGTAGCAATTTTTGTAGTTAGCTGTATGGGTGTGCAGTGATCAGAAGAGAAACCATTTGAGAGTTCGTGGTAAAACATCCTTCTTTCCCTTCCTGTTTCCCAAGAGTCTTCCAGTTTTCAGTTAGGACCTTATCTGGTGAGTTAGTGGCCTTGCTCTATCACTTTTCTGTGTCATGGCAAGCATCAGCCCTACAGTTCTCAGAGGATGTTCGCTCAATAGGTACACCACGACTTTCAGGAGTACAGGTTGGGTCTGCCAGTCATTATGCCACATTGTTCTGACAATAAACAGATGCAGGGTGTGGCCTCAGTGCCAAGTGAGATGCTGACATATTTATTGTTTGCAGAGATCACTGCAGCCTACACTGTCATCAGACAGAGATTTTGGTCTGTAGAGTTCTCAAGCTGGAAAATGTTGACTTGGCTGGTTAACAATGTCACTTTTTGGGTACATTTGAGTTCTTCCTGTTGCTTTCACCTCCTGAACACTGAAATGGAGCCTGGCTTTGGGATGTGGGAGGGTTTGTGTGTTTATTGGTTGAAACTGTTGTAGAGAGGCAGAGGCAACATTTTTGTTGACTCGCCTGCTGCAGGAGCCTCTCTCTGCCTCTTGCCAGCACTGCGTAATGCCTGCCTGAGGGGAGATGTAGGAAGGGTGCGGGATAATAAACCCTTTTTAGGGCAACCCAGGTTACTGCAGCCTGGATGCTGTTAGCACTATTAATTGTGTCAATAAGTCTTTATGGAGACATCATATTTAACCGTTCTGGTAGGTAGTTTATAATGTTTCCCAAGCAAAGCTTGTCTGCCACTTACTCATTTTGTAATGGGTCTGTGCTAAGAGAGTCCAAGGTTCTTAGCATTCCCCAAGCTGTACTGAACGCAACTGACACTTCTCCAGACAGCATGGTCAGTAGTGAGCTGAGCTTTGTACTGCTGATGTGTGCCACCCTGGTAGTGGTTCATGTCTCTCTTTAAGAACCTTGTTCATGGTGTTGACTGTGGAGTATTTGGCTTGCAGTTTGTTGTGTTTTATTTTCTATCTCCCTGTCTGCACAGGGCAATTAGATTTCTTTATAGTTGCTCCCTGTATTCTCCTAAGAAGACTTTCCACTTGGATGCTGTTCATCGTTTCCCATGCTGGAGAAAGGGTTTGGAGTTCCCTTAAATTGGCTGTGACCTCTCTAATACCAGTGATACAGCAGTGCCTGAAAACCATGCTCCACTCAGAGAGCCAGCCTAAGAAGCAATCCCATTAAGAGGACTTCTCAAATGGGACCAAAAGCCAGGCGGTGGACCAGCAAGCCACTGTGATATTTGTGCTGAGGTTGTAGCCGCCTGCCTTGTAAGTTAAACGCCAACAGAGAGCAGTGCGTTGTAGCTACACGGTGCCTCAATTTCAGGAAGGGGAGGAAGCAAGGAAAGCAGAGTTGGGGATGTGGCAGGTTTCCTGCAGGAGCGCCCTCTGACAGCTCAGAGGTTCACATCACGAATTGTCAGGCATCCCTTCCTCACCCAGGGCTAAAGGGAAAACAGGAGGTTAAAATTTTGAGTTTGAATTTGTTAACGCCAGTTGTAAATAGATTGAAATAATGTGAAATAAATTGGATACATTTATTTCAATAAATAACTGAATTAAATTCAAATAATTGAATGAAACAGGTTTCAATAAATTCAGAAAAAAGACTCATTGCTTTCAGCAAAAGCACTCTTTGCTTCTAGCAGCCTCAACAGCTATGGTTTCTGAAAGAAATAGTATCTCCTGAGAAACTGAGGTGACTATTGGACTGGGAAAGCCCATTTATTGGTAATCAGACTGCCATCAAGGAGCATTTAGAGCTATGAATGGAAGTGTTCTTAGTTTTAATGGGAGTTATAACACAATAATGATCCTCATAACAACAGTTATAATACTTGAAGAGCGTTTAACCCTCCTTTACCTTCTCTTCCACTCCTCACTGACACAGTAGTTTCTCTCAGACCAATCTTCTGAAATCACTGGTCTTTCACAGCTCTGCATGTAACGTGTGATAATGGCGTGCTCATTCTTGCTCAGCAATAATCTAGTCTTCTCATTGAGAGAAATTATGAGGCCTCAGACAACTGGACTGCCTCATAAAACAGCAGCACAAGGCTTGTTGTCACTTAATTATAATAAAAGAAATTGAACAAGACTCTAAATTAACCCAACTGTCTGAGCAGCAGGACCTCCACTTCAGTAACTTCCCTTCTCTGTGAGCTGATGAGGCATTAAGAGACCCGTGAGAGGACACAAGCACTAATTCTCTTATTTCTTCTTTTTCTCTCTCAGGATGGCAGCACAGCACTTTCAATAGCCCTGGAAGCTGGACACAAGGACATAGCAGTTCTCCTTTACGCCCATGTCAACTTTTCCAAAACACAGTCCCCGGTTAGTACGCAACCTCCTAGATATTTTGAACACAGTTTACAGTTTAACTTGCGTCAATCCATGTTAAAACTTGAACGTTTTAGTAAAACATGAACAAAAAGTGAAACCTGCTGACAGATGTACAGCAAATGAAATTTCAAGTTTATTCGTGGGATAATTTTATGCTGGTAAGTGAAACATACATTTTAAAATACAGACTGGCTGCAGTAGCCTGATCCCAGGCAGAAGGATACCTCCTCCTCCTCCCTTGTTGCTGGGGGTGAAGATAGCTCGCTGGCAGGGTTCACACAATATGGCTAGCATGCAGAGGTATTCTTGCATCATTGTAATGCTAATTATTGACCTGGTCACGAAAACAGAGTTGTTTCTGGAGTTACAACTGTCCTAGATATTGAGGTAAATATCCATCTGTTCCTGTGTAGATGAATCAGCCTCCTGATAAACTGCTGATAAATGCTTCACTGTCTAAACAACGCTCTCTTAATCGGTAGGTTGTATGATAGTTTGTACCGCACTTCCCAAAATAAGGAGGGAAAAAAGATTAATTTTTCACTTAAATGGAAGGGATTAAACAGAGAGCTTGTGAGTGCTGTGTTCTCATTTGGCAGACTAAAATAATTTCCCTTTGATTAATTGTTCTTTCCTCTTCTCTAGGGCACTCCTAGGCTTAGCAGAAAGACATCGCCTGGTCCTGCCCACAGAGCAACATTTGAATAGTGGTGCATGAATATCTGTAAAAATCTTAATGCCATCTTCAAGCTGCTAAATGTTACTGTTTTATTGAGACAGATACTGAATGTAATTGTCTTGTGCCTGAACTCACCAGCAAAGTGAAAGCAGAGATCTAGTGCTAAAGATAGAAAACTACAAACTTGAAGCAAGCATATAGTGAGATAGCACTCAGCTGAGAGCCTTAGCCAGAACTGTTCTTTTGCTCACCTACACTTCTTTCCATACACTGGCATAAATCATGTTTTTCTTTGCTATAGGTTGTCCTTCCCTATGTTGTATACTGCCTAAAAGGCCTAAAGCTATCCTTGCAGGGGTCCCAGTAGCTTGTTTTTAATCGTTCTAAAATATTTATATTTACTGTGCCTAGACTTTATCACAGTAACATTCTGATAAATTTCATTCCGACACGATTTTGGTGTTTTTAATCATTTTGAAATTCAGAAGTTGCAGTTGCTTAAATAGTGAGCTCCGTGGAGCTTGAGCTGGTGGGTAACTGGGTTAGATACTGGGGATAGGTCCTCTCATGAGGTCAGAAGTTCACTAAGTAAGTTGTTGCTAATTGGGGATAATGTATAACTTTTTATATGAAAGATAATAGTATCTATAAAATTAACTCGCACAGTATTTTCAACATTTTATATTCCTTAATAATTAAAAACTACATGAAGAATTACATGTCATGTTACCATATTTTTATTAACTGTGTCAGTGTATAAGCTCCATACATGTTTATTGGAGAGTAAAATTAGAGGTACCAGCTGTATATTCCCCGTGAGTGGAATTGAGTGTAGTTCTCGGTGCATATTTATGGAATGCTATTACCTTGTCACATTCACTTTAGTCATGTGTATTTAAATGTTTGAAGTGCCTTAGACTCTTGCCATATTTTCAGAATAAAATTTCATTATGCTGTTTTACTCCTCTCCTGTTTTACGTGTGATTTGTCATCATCCAGAAATGCTGCAAGCTACACCTGCAGCAGCGAAACAGGACAGATGGGTAAGTCAAGGCAGGAGGACTGGATCGTTCAACCCTTGGGGGCTGCTCATGCAAACAGCATCGTGGCCTGCATTAACTTCTTCCTGCAGACTGGAAGGAAAAGCTTTGCCCAGGATGGTCTGCCTTCACTGATCTTGAGCTTGTGTTGAAGGCTGGATCCTTTGCTGAACTGGGAGAGAGCTGGCCTCCCTCTCCTGCCTGGGGGAGGCATCATGGGGAGACCCCGAAGGACTGTGCTCAAGTGGTTTGACCTAGCTCTCTGCCAGTTGCCAGCTGCAATGAAAGCCTTTGAGCTTTGTCTTCCAGGGGTAAATGCCTCAGCATAGCAATCCCAAACAAGACCCTTCACTTACGCCCTTTGCTTTGTCAGCTACACTCAGCTGGGGACAGTTAATGCATACTTCACTACGTGTCCATTGTCACCAAGGGAGGGGCCTCGAACCAGCTGCCACAGATCCACAGTGCAGCACTGTCTGCCTGAGAATTGGCCACACATACGAAGTATGTGACATCAGCACAGGCTTCCTAACAAATTTAATGTTCACATAGGAGCTGGGTGGGCTTCTGGTTCAACCCTCCCCTGCTAAAGCACACTGCTGGAAGAGCTGGTCTCCTTGGACATACCCAGTTTCCCTACCAAAAACCCCACAACATCATTTGGAGTCAGTGAAGCCTGTGCCTGGGGAAGCAGCACCACTCCACTGACAATTCCCCCAGTGTGTGCTTCAGTGCTGGGAGAAGGAGCTCACGTGCAGCAGCTGCAGCAATAGAAGACATGGGCTGGTTAGACTGGGAAGCTTTTGTGGCTTTCCAACACCCCTACAGCTACATCTTCCCCAACAAGCTCTCAGAAGAACAGACTTGGATACTCTCACTGCTGTCTGAGGCCAGGTTGGGTCAATGAGGCACGAGTGTCTTTTGTTTTGTTTTTAGAACTGTTATCTGCCAGCTCTTGCCACTATTTGGACTTCAGTTTGCTTTCCAAGAGTTAATTTGTTCTTGTCCTTATGAGTCACATCATGCCGTGATGGTGTTACATCAAGCCGATGAAGTGGGGAAAAAAAAAAAAAAAGGGGATGGCTGCCTTAATCTCTCTCCAGAACTTGTTCATTTGTTCTAATTAATGTATTTTTAATTTCACAGAAAGTCCTTTTTTTCATTATATATATATATATATTTTTATGCATACTTGCCTGTATCTAATGGATTAAAATCTTGTTTAATAGAGAAACATTGTGTCACCAGGTCAGAATTTGGACCAGGGACAGGTTTCTACTTTCTGTTACACCAGGAGAGTAACTTTTATTTTGCGCTGATTTTACCAGCAACCACTTAGTTGTGCTTCCTTAAGGAAATAAGTAGACATACCTTTAACGTCGACTTATATCTCATATATAGCTGTTTTAAAGCCTGTAGATTACGCTCCAAAGTCTGACTTTGTTAGAAGAGTATGTTGAGCCACCTGACAAAGTCCTCCCTTATACAAATACAAAATGCAAAAAATACAAAAAAATACAAAGTCTCTGTATCGCTGCTGCAAATACCTTTCACAGTAGCACATCCAACACGTCTTTGCCACCAAAACAGTTTTTCAAACAGTGATTTTCGGTGCTGTACTACTACACTGCTACAGTGGCTCATTTGCATACCTTAATGTTTGTATATATTGTAGCCTGAGGCTAAAAAGGATTTGAAATTGTTAATTTTGATTTCCAATTAGTGGGCCATGATTCTTGTGATCTGGATTGGTGCAAGTCCATGTCTCTTCCACCACAGCTCCGTGTGGGAGTCTTGGGCATGCAATCACCCTAGAAGGGTTTAAAATAACTGGTTCCATGATTTGAGTGTGAAATGTCAGAGAGTCACCAAACATAACTTTATATGTCTTTTTACCTGAAGATAAGTGTAAGAACAACTGGGTGGACTATTCAGTGGTAAGGAGTCAGCTAGAAGGTTGCACCCAGAGAGTGGTGGCCAATGGATCTATGTCCAAGTGAAGGCTGGTGGCGAGTGGTGTACCTCAGGGGTCTGTCCTGGGTGGCGCTGGTCCTGTTTAATAGCTTTATTAATGACAGACAGTGGGATTGAGTGCACCCATTTTTGGGGTGGTCCCGTGTAAACCCTGGAGTTGGACTCAATGGTCTTTGTAGATCCCTTCCAACTCAGGATATTCTATGAGTCTATTAGTATTTTGCCGCCAAAGTCAGGGAATGCCTTCTGTCATCTGACCTGAAATTCTGTGAGGGGAGATATAGTGGATTGAGCAATATAAGCAGTTTAAATAAACAAATAAATAACAATAATTACTTAGCATTGTGTTCTCTTTGATGGCTCTCCTGTCTCTAAGAGGTTAACACCTGAAGCAGCTAACACTGTGAGAGTCAGGGCTTTCCCCAGGAAATAGTTAGAAGGATCCTAAAAACATTTAGACCCACCAATGCCCTCTGCGAGCCAAGTTGAATTCCACCTGCTAATGCTGGACAGGTGCTGCGATGAAGGGTTTTACCATGCATACCAGCTCTGACTTGAATTCCCCCTACACGCTCTCCCAGGCATTTGTTTTCCAATTCAGATCAGATGATGATTGACTCTGAGTATACCCAAGAATGATATTGCCGTCACCTTTGAACTCCAACTGTCAGTGAATATATAAAAGCTCTGGCACTTTTTCAAGGCCATAAAGAACTTCACTGTCTTTTTTCCAGTTATACTGTTACACATTAAGTCAGGCTGAGTACTGCTTGCAATCACCCTAGCAGATAAGAAGTGACGGTTACCAGAACTGAGTTTTACTGTGATGGAAATTAGCCTATGCACTGTTGATCTAAACGCAATGACTAAAGAAGGCATTTTTGCAGGACATACTTTTGGAGTTTTTATCTTCCTGATGCAATTGGAAGAATTGAAGTTATTCCAGAAATAGCTTTATGTCTGTTTCTCCTGGTGCTTTTGGCTGAGAAGTCTGGCTGCTTGGAGTCCAGTTCAGCCATGGTGTGAGTAATGCAAGCCTTGGCGTCAGTCCCTGACACGCAGGACTGGCTCTGTTTGCTGGGATGGAAGAGGCCCAAAGGCTACAGATGTCCTCATACCTTTGAAAGGCAGCAGCAGATCTGGCCAGCTCAGTGCTCACACAATTCAGCTGTGAGCAGCTCTCTTCAGTGGGTTCTTTGGCTCTATGCAGGTCTGTCAACTTTATCTTTGCCTGCATCCAGATTCATCAACAGGAAGCTTAAAGACAAACTTGCCCTGGCAAAAAGGAGAATCATCAAAACAGAGGCTGTGTCCCCAGTGTGTAGGGCTAATGCAGATGCTTTGGTCTGCCCCTGAGAGGCAGCAAGAACCGGAGAAAGGAGGTCAAGGAGCGGTGTCAGAAAATATGCACAGAGGGTTTTGTATTAAACATTCTTAGAAATGATTATAAAGAGATTAGAGGAAAGGGGATCCCAGATTCAGGTTTGTTTTGTAATCCGGTTTGGAATTGCGAAAGTGTTTGACCTCACTACTGACAGCCTAATGCAATGCATGGTGAAGTCAATGAAAAAGTCTCCGCTGATTTCAGTCAAATTTGGCTGCTGTGGCTCTCTGCATACATATGCTGAACTGAAGTGTCCCTTCAGAGTTCAGATAACTGGTTGCTACCCATTTCTGCCAGCTGCTGCACCTTCTGTTTGGTTGGTGTATCATCCAACATACCAGTACCTCGTTGCTTCTCAGTAAGTACAGTAGAGAGTGCTCTCAAGCAGCCACAGAATTGCATGCTATCAGCAAGAATATTTGGGAACCCCTGAATGAGATATTTTGAAGTTATATAATGAAAACTGAATAGCTTTTTTTTTTTTTTTTTTTTTTTTTTTTTTTGTTGGTAAAGATGATTGTAGCAATTTGTTAAAAGTGTTTGTGAAACAGCGTGTCTGTTTTCCTGCCAAGTTTTTAGGCAATGGGAATAAAGCACGTGAGTAAATCATGCTGGAAGCAGTACTGCCTTACGGCTGTATGCATACATTGGTCAACACATCACATGGTTCTTTGTTATAGGTGATTAATGAATTCAATGCCTCAGAAACTCTGCTGGAAGTGTTCTGCTTCCTTAATGATGTGCACTTCCAGCTTTTCACATTAGAAGAAAAAGATAAGCCTTTTTCCCCCCCACACACTCCCACTCCATGTATGATCCATCCTGACACATGTTCATGAATGACCATCAGGAAAACTTGGAGCTTTCAGGCTGTTGCTACCTGTGAGCACCTGCAGCCTTTCAAAGGATGGCAGCAGGCATGGCAGCCAGCTTGATGAGCTTTATTTTTCTGTATTATTTTATCCACCTGCTCCCTTGCCCCGTTCTGCTGCCCTGGTTGAGTGATATTCTTTCCCCTTGGCCACTTCTCGCTGGGAACAAGTACTGTGCATTTTCTGTTTGGTTAGCCAACACAGCCAGCGCCACCAAAGATAAATTGCCTTTTAAATAATTCTTGCTACATAAAACTACCCTTCAGAGACCTCTGCAGTGGAGATCTGTAAATAAAGGCACCGTTATATTCTTAACTGAGGATTATTACATACATTCAGCCATAAATAGAAAAAGTCAATCTCCATGTCTTCTAAACATAACTACAATTATTTCCAGGATTATTGCTTAGATAACACAAGGGGTAACATTTTTTTCAAAGCAGTGCACAGGGTTTTGTATGAGCTGTAAATGCTGATCTGAATGGAATTAGCACAGAGACACTTCTAGGAGATGTACTGGCATTTTTTTCTTCAGCTTTTCACTTAATGGCTTTAGCCATAGATGCAGAAAAACCCTTGCTGCATTTGCCATAGAACTTTGGCTAGGCAGAGTTAGTATAAGTGTAGCTCATGTTCCCTCAGTAACATTGTCATTCCTCATTCAGCCACATTAATTTCCCTGAGATGAACATAAGCCATTTCATTTGCATACCAAGGCAAAGAGGCAGACTACAAAAGATCCTTTTCGACTCCTTGGTCTTTGTATCCCACTGCTCTTTAAGGCATGAAAAGCCACCTGCTCTCCGTGATGGTCAAACTGTGATTCCCTTTGCATTGCTGCTGGACATTTTCTGGGCCAGATAAGCAAATTTTCTCTAGTCCTCGGGGTGAGTGAGACTTGAAGGCCTGCCAGTTACAACCCTGTGGCACTGGGGAAGTGTGAGCAGGCAGAAGCTGGCCCAGGAAATGGATTCCCCACACAGTGCAGTCATTCTTGCAAATTTGTCATGAGAATTTTCCAGTCTAACCACATATATCTGCTCAGAGTCTCTTTATTGTGGTGGTTTAATCTGCAGGAGGTGGTTTAGTAGCAGGAGGAACAAGAAGCCTGTTAACATCTTCCACAGTGGATGTTGATCTGGGAGATAATAGAAATATATCTCTCAACGTAATAAATAATGTTTATTTATCTCATAATAAAATGAGATTTGGTTCAGGAAAATCAGACTGAAACAGCTGAGGAAACATAATGCATGTTTGTAGGAGCGGAAGAAAGTTAGAAAGCAGTAACATGGAAAGAGAACTTGTCTGAGAGTACATTAAAGAAGAGCTGTCAGTGTAACGAGAGCAAAAGCGGTCCGTGCATTATTTTTCAGTTCTCTTCAGGTGGAGCAGAGGGGCACCTGACCCTGAAGGTACGGCGCAGCTTGGCAACATTTCCAGTCACTGTGTCCCAAGGGACACGGCTCCAAAGGCTGTTGCCATCAGTCTGACCAAAAACAGCTGTTAACAAGTTGTAAGCTTAACTTGAGGAAGAAATTTCAAAGGATACTTACATTTTGTTAAGAGATGAGTCCTGAATATAAGGAATGTAAAATACCCCCTGATATGTGACTGTGGAAATAGTGAGCAGTACAGATGATTTCCAAAGGGGCAAAGAGATAAAACTAAGGGTGAGAAAGCTCTTCAGGTTAGCTATGCAAACGTCAGGTTTTAGTTCTTGTAAAGCCTCAGTGAGTTTTTCAATCAATGTGAGCTTGTTGCCACCTCTGTCTATGTGTCATAGGATAATTGTACATTCCAGCCTTCATACAACAATACGAGTTTTGGCAAAATTGTGTCAACAATAGCAGACAGAGCAGACACACACAGATATGTGAAAATGGGCACGTATGTTTGCACATTTCTGAAAACAGACTACCGATAAGAATGTGCGTCCTGCCTTCAATCCATGTGAACGAAATCATCCGCTGCCCTTCCGTAGTGCCCCTTGTGTCCCCTGGAGAGGCCAGCCGTGCCACCAGGACCAGCAGCGTCTGGCTGTCCCTCGAGGCCGCCTCTCGAGTGAGCTCTCCATGGAGCAGGGAGACCTCTACAGACAGGATAAATCCAACACTGCTGGCATGCGTTTGCAGGAAAATAACAAGTTACTGGCCTTTTTTTTTTTTTTTTTTTTTTTCAAAAGAAGCAAAAGAAGAGGGAGTCACGGGTTGGTATAAGGATAGTTTAATAAAAGGGAGGGGGAAAATAAATTTTAAAAAAGCACATTGGGAAGAAAAAAAAAATTCTCTGCTTCCCATTAATGAGTAATGTTCGGCCGCATCCCAGGAAGGAGGGCCTCAATACATGTAGCAGTTGTTTGGGAGGACAGACATCTTCATAAAGACAGCCTTCCCTGCCCCACTCCCTCCCCTTTCCCACCCTTTATTGCTGAATGTGACACCACAAGGTAAGGAGTGTCCGCTGGTGGGTTTAGGTCTGCTGCCCTGGGGATGTCCCCTCCCCACCCCTTGCCCACGCCCTGCTGGCTCTGGGGGGTTTGGAAGGTGTCTAAGAGACACAAGGCTGGTGCCATGGCTGCTCCAGATACAGGTGCAGGCAGAGCAGCTGCAGGGAAAGTTAACTCCATCCCAGCCAAACCCTGTGCAACAGAGGATCTTTTTACTGTTCGGTCATTGTTGCAAGGGACACACAATTGTAATCGAGACCATCTCCTGACATTGCACAGGACCCCCCCCCCCCCCCCAAAAAAAAAATCTGACCACATGTCAGAGAGCATTGTCCAAACACTCCTTGAACTCGGGCAGGCTCAGTGCCGTGACCACTGCCCGGGGGGAGCCATGGGGAGCCTGTCCCAGTGCCCAACCACCCTCTGGGTGCAGACCCTTTCCCTAACCCCCAGCCTGACCCTCCCCTGTCCCAGCTCCATGCCGTTCCCTCGGGTCCTGTCGCTGTCCCCAGAGAGCAGAGCTCAGCGCCTGCCCCTCCGCTCCCCTCGTGAGGGAGCTGCAGGCCGCCATGAGGCCTCCCCTCAGCCTGCTCTGCTCGGGGCTGAGCAAACCAAGGGGCCTCAGCTGCTCCTCATACTTCTTGCCCTCTAGACCCTTCACCACCTTTGTTGCCCTCTCTAATAGTTTTATGTCCTTCTTATACTGTGGCACCCCAAACTGGGCACAGTGCTCGCGGTGAGGCCGCCCAGCGCAGAGCAGAGCAGGACAATCCCTTCCCCCACCAGCTGGCAGTGCTGGGCCTGGTGCACCCCAGGGTACGGTTGCCCCTCCTGGCTGCCAGGGCACACTGCTGGCTCCTGTTCAGCTTGCTGTCAACCAGAAACCCCAGACCCCTTTCTGTGGGGCTGATCTCCAGCCTCTTGTCCCTCAGTCAACACGTATATCCAAGGTTTCCTTATCCCAGGTGCAGAAGTTGGCAGTTATTTTTGTTAAACTCCATGTGTTTGGTGGTTGCCTAGGCCTCTAGTCTGTCAAGATCTCGCTGCAAGGCCTCTGTACCCTTGAGGGAGTCAACAGCTCCTCTCAATTTATTGTCATCCACAAACTTACTTAGAATACCTTTAAGCTCTGCATCCGTTAGAAAAACATAAAGTTTTGGTCTTATAATATTTTTTTTTTCTAGCTTAACTTTGAGTTGATTGCTTGCTGCTTTCTGCTGGAGTTTTGTACTTACAAAGAGGCCCAGCAATATTCTCCTGAGATCTGGGATCAGGAGCTAGAAAAATGCTGTGGCCTCTGTCCCAGCGTTGCCTTTGGAAGGAGTGACTATCACTGCAAAACAACTGCTAACAGAAAAGTAAGCTCCACAGAAAGACACCATGCCATGTAACCCTGCACTAAACTGCAAAACCCCTAAAGCTCCTCTATCAACTCAGAATGGAAGAATTTTGGGAGCCTGACATTACCTTCCAGAAAATTGTTAGTAGTGGCTTTTTTTTTTTTTCTCAACTGGTCTACACAAAATGAGGAGGGCTATCCAGGAGACAGGCTCTGTGATCTACCTCTGCTCTAGGAATTAAACTATCCCTCTCATTAAAGGATTATTTTCTGAGGACTCTAATGCCATACCAGCTGGTGAGAGAGACACATTTCTGGTGCCTGGGTGTGCCGTTTCCAGCTGAAGTGTGATAACGACACAAACACATGAGCTTGTCCCTCACCAACCCTTGCCAGCAGCTAGATCAAAAGAGCCACTTGCCATAATTTACAACTGATGAGGATCACGGTCAAAACTTTCTTCCATTTGAATCAAAGTTTTTGTATTATTCTCTTATGTCTGCAAGAAAAGGTTCTTCAAAGATGGGTATAAAACAGGAAAATAGACTGTCTACCTTAGGCCTGTCTAAGGAATGCTGTAGTCCACTGCTGGTAAGCATTTCTGAAGGGCAAGACGACAAGCTGCATTGGACATGCTGTTCCAGAACTGAACTATGTGAACTCAGGAACTAGCTATCCTGAAGAATTTTACTCAAAATGGAACACAAACTGCAGATCTGCAAGAAAAACATGTGACTCACTTCCATCTCTGCCTCCTATACTTTTTTCCAGCATTGTAAGTAAACTAACAAGTCCCTCATGATAATGTGGCTGTTTTCCCCCCTGCTTTGATTAAATTAAAACACAACCAAGTGTGTGAAAGTTGTTCCTCCAGTTCCCTGCCAGAAGGAGGCTTGTGTTAACCAGCATTCTGAGGCCAGGCCACTCCTGAATTCGGTTGTTGGAACTCACAGTCTCCCTCTATCACCATCACCTGCATTGACCCACCTATAAACTATGATTACCTTAGCAACCTCATTTGACTTGATCTTGGACGTCACTATTTTCAGTGTCTTTCATTAGTGCTCATTAAATTGGTCAAGTGGTGCCCATTAGATCTTAACATTAGTAATATTTAGTGATCTTTTAGAGACCTTTGAATGCAAAGAAAAGGTAAATGCAACATATTCATTGAAACAACATTGCCAGACTCCATTACAACTCTTAACAAATAGGATGTCATGATTGGAACAGGCAAGTCATTTTTTATTTTTTTTTTTTAATAATTTTCATTTATCTAAAATTCATCTAAAGGTTTGTTTTGTTTTGTTTTAAATGAAAGAAGTGGTCTCATTGGAGCACATAAGAGTAAACAGCTACTGGAAGTTGGTTAAGTTGGTTAAGGTATGTGTTCTTTACCCAGTGAACCAGAACATCGCGAAGCTGATGTGAACATCCAGGCAGTTACTTACGATACATACCATTCAGCTGTTACAATATGGGGATCCTATAGACAGCAGTTATGGTCTGTAGTGTTCATGGATACTTGTGCAATTTTACAGGCATACCCTACCTACATTCAAGTACCCGATAAACTATCTTTGCAGATAGTTCATTATTATGAACTCTGAGAAGCAGATTTTCAGTATTGAAAAGGCAATCTCCAGGCTTTTGTTTCTCAAAAATGGGTAAGAGAAAATAATAGCTTAAACTACCATGCAGCAAAGCTACTTTACTTTACTATGTGTTACCTGTTACAATTTCAAACTCTGAAGGTATTTAAGTAGCTTAAATAGTTTTTATTCAGGCACCATGAATCATTACATGAACTTTGCCGGCATCGCAGAGCTGGGCCCTGAATGGTTTTATTCTGGCATCTGCAAGAGATTGTTTGCATAGGGATGACAGAAAATGAAAATGTCTGATTAATTAGATTCCACACAATGTTCGCATCACCTGACAAGGCAGCTCCATGTCTAGACAAAGCCAGCCTAATTAAAATTAATAGCCTGGCAGTCAAAATCATTTGTAACAATGTGTCAGCTTCCTAGCACCTTCAAGCCAATAGAACTGGAGAAACTCAATTACTCCTAATTAGCCAATGTGCATATAAGACGTACAGAGATCATCAACCCTGACACTGCTGACTGACATACAAGTAATAGAAGAAAAGTGTTACCTAAGGAAGCCAACTATCTAAGCATTCTGATTATCTTTATCTTGATAGCACTGTGCAAAGCTGTCAGTGATGGGTGTAGGTCTTCCAGGTCCCGGATCTCCTGGATCCCTCCTCTATAATGGATTCTCAGCATGAAGGAGGGTAAGCCCGTGAGGATGAGGAGATCTAATGGTCTGCTGGCAGCATTTGTAGACCACCTCTGAAGTGCCTGACTGTTCTGGAGGCTCCAGGGCACCGACAAGAGAGGGAAGAAGCTGCAGGGGAGGAAAGTCAGGCTGACAGGCCAAAGGAAATCCTTTTTCTGAGCCAGGAGGTTAGCAGCTCACTTCAAGTAGTTTCACAGCATGACCAATTAGGTAACAGTCATTTGACTTTGATTAAAATATACAGAAGAGCTCTGCTCTGGTAGGAGGCAATTCTGACACCTCCAGGCCCCCTCGTAGTGCAACTTTGCACAGTGGATTTGAAGACTGCATGCAGGAAGCAGGAGGACATGAGGAAAGAGTGGCACAAAACTGCTCATAGACATGTGTGTGACACCAACTGATTTTGTTGGCCAGTCCCACAGAAGGAAATGTGCTCCCATGAGAGCAGCATGTTACATGAAAAAGATATTCTCCACTTATTTAGGTTTAAAGAAAAAAGGAGAAAATAAATTCACAGAAAGCTGTTATAACAATACATTTGCTTTTGTTAAGCATGGCAAACACTGGCCCTTCAGGCTCCTTTGAAAAATAGTTAAATCCCTCAGAAACCTGGGACTCCATCAGTTTTAGGTTATTTAAGATAAAGAATGTAAAATAATAATATCTTGCACAATTAAAAAAATGTAGGTAATAAAGCAAGTGCTTTATAATTTGAAATGATCTATTTGTTCCTTTAAATACCAATGGACTTGCTCAATGAAGTGGGAATTTAACTGTATCCATTAAAAGATTAAAGACCATAAATAAAAAAGTAGCAATTAATTGTGTTGCCTATTTTAAGAGGCTGGAGCTGAGTTTGTCACACTCTGGCAGTCTATCAAACTCAGCTCCATTACAGATGTCTTAGAGCTGAATTGATGATGATATTCAAAACTAAGGGCATTCCCTGCAGTAGTCGTACCCTGATGAAAAGAGCTCAAACATATAGATGGCTTATGTGATTCTATCATTCTTACAGTGTGAATTACAAATGTTAGAAATGTCAGCTTAATGAGTCATGCAAGAGTCTTCAATGTTCTAAGTCACTGGATCCAATTAATTTTTAAGTGTGCTGAAAATGAACAATGAAGACTGAGAAGAAGCAATCCAGTGGTTTCCCTATACTCACTTTTTTACTTCTATTTTAAAAGTCGCACGTGATAATGCTTCCAAATAGCTACCCAAAGTCAGTTATTAACCACAATTGAAATTTCCAAGGAGCTGACAGCATATTCTCTTCAGCCTTTAAATCTGCAATGAAATGATTCTGACTTCTGTGAAGAAATATGAAAACACAGAATGCAGGTGTTCAAGGAAAGGAATTACCATTTTTTTTCCCTTTTCTTTATCCCTGTTACTAGAAGAACTAGTTGCAGAATAGGTATGACAAATGTGCATTGGTCCATGACGTCGTGCATGACATATGTCCATTAGCTTCATTGTGCTTGGAAATTCCTTTGTTTTTGTACCGTGCTTGGCATGATGTAATGGAGTGAGTTTTGTTTCCAGTGAGTTGTGTTTTTATTGAGCGCTGTGGGCCAACATCATTGGCTGGGCTTGCCACAATGAAGGTGAAGGGCCGTCTGTTGTTTCAGACAGGCTCTCATCTGTTGTTCTCATCTGTTTGGGGTAGGTTTGATGCTGTTCCTTGTCCCCTGCCAATGTCCCTTCTTGCACCTTTTGGAGAAGGATCTCCTAGGTGGGTCTGGATTTATGCTAAGAAAAGAGAATATGAACTGAGCGTGCTGAAGAGCTCACACACAACAACAACCTGCCAACAACCATCGGTCTCTCCCAGCAGAGCTGGGAACAGCAGCTTTTCAGACTGAAGCAGCAAGATGTTCCTGTACTCACTGATTAAAGGCTGTGTGTGGACCCTCTCCTCAGGGGCTCTCCTAGTAGCACATTGGGGCTCCAGGTACCTGAAAGCTCTATGCCCTAGAAACACAAAAGCAACATCTAACTTGCATTAACCATGGAAAAACTAATCACTGGGTGCACAAATAAGCAATCGTGAGGTACTGCAGGAACACAGAAGCATTTTTCAGGACCAAGGAAGAATGAAGTGCTCAGAAGCTTATGTCTGAATGAAGACAGTTTATTTGAAAAGATTTTTAGCACAAGCTACCAGTGGATCATCAGATTTCAGAGATCTTGAGCAATGCTGCTGGTGCCATAGAGTGCTGGTGCACTCTATTACACTATCACAGAAAAGTGCCTAAGCTGACAACACTTGAGCTGATTTTAAACCCATTAGATATGGGGCATTTCAATGCAAGATATCGGTCTGGATCAGCCTGTTCTCAGAAGAAACCTTTACCTTTTTGTAGTAACCTGTATGAAGAAATTATCAAAGCATGAGTACAGAAAGAAACAAAAATAAATAAATAAATAGCTATATGCTGCCAGAAAGTAGCAAGAAAATTATCTGCCTGGAATACATAACTTTACCTATAGGATTGTGTTTTATGAGCCAGAGGGAAAAAATTCAGCTTTTATGTAAGTTAATGGAGGTTTAAAATAAGGAATGAGTGAAATAAAAAGATCTGCACAAGTATACACATAAAACTGCGAAAAGTGAATGGCTTATTTATGCCACCTACTGGATTTTTCCTGAAGTAAAGAACTATGTGAAGTAAACTTTGGATAGTTGTCACAATCCTGCTGGGCTCTGTCACTCCAGCTGATGCTTGCTTCCCTTCACAGAGGGAGCTACATGCACAGGCAGACCAGCCGACCACCCACACAAGTAAATGACACACGTGGACTGTCGGAGCTCCAGGACTGCAGATGGGGATAGTGGTACACCTATTTATTCTGCTAACAGGATGGCTGTGCAGCAGAGCCAAGCCATCCACAGCCCTCCAGCTTTGGATGAAAGCTAGGAGTCAGCACTAGCTGCCAGCTAGCAAGGAGTCTCACGGCTGCTGCCAGTGCCTTGAGGGAACATGCAGGCACCATCTCACTCCCTTGCTTGACTCCCTCTGGCTGTCCCTTGGTATTTCGTTCTAAATGTCCAGAAAGTGTACAGACACACTGATGTTTTCATAGGCAGTGTGAATGCTTTATCTTCTGTCCCTTACCACCTCTGCTGCTGAAGTGCTGTCGGGCAGCCATAACTCCCCCATGGTATGGTCTGCAAAATGGCCATGAAGAGTCGAAAAGATCTGCTGCAAAGAAAGGGCAAAACTGCTCCGGCTTGACCCACTGTCAGGTTAAAAAAAAAAAAAAAAAAAAAAAAAAAAAAGAGAGAGAGAGAGAATGAGAGAATGAGACCCAGCAGATGCAGGCAATTCATATGCCTGGGATATGGAGAATAACACGGAGGATTGAAGTCACATGAAGAGAGGTGTGGGTAACTGGGACACTAAATGATGTTGAGTCATTTTGCTTCTGGTGGTGTTCAGCCCTTGCTCAACAGGCTGCTGCAAGGGGGTGACCACAGGGGCTTTGAGTACAATGCCCATGGTGCTGAGGCACAAAGCCAGGGGTCTAAGATAGGGGCATGGAGAAAAGGGGAGAGCTACACTCCTTCATGGCTAATACATTAACTATTGCTTTATTTTTTTTTCCCAGTTATTTAAATAATTAATAATTAAGTTTCTTCATTCAGTGCAGAATTCCAGACTATGAATTATATGTATATTTTATATATATATATATATATATATTTTCAGAATAGCATTAGAAAGAGGAACTCTTGGTTTAGCCACAGAACAGAGAAGCAATGCAATCTCATCCCAGTTTCCTTCACAGTCAGAGAGTCCTTTTTGGAAGCTAAGACAATGGTCAGCTTTTATGGGGGAAACATGCCCTGCAAGATACTGAATGGCACTCAGCTCTGCTGACTTTGGTGAAACTAATTTGCTTTGCAGGCAATGGTGTCAGATTTGAGTCCTCTGAATTTGTTGCCTTTCTACTGAGATGGTCAGTCACACCAAATGTAGTGGTGGTGACCTGGCTTGTTCACATCTGTCCCTCCAGACAATGATTTTGTTAGCAAATAAAACTTTTTCTAGGTGCAAAGGATATCAAAAGACATTCATTGGCAATGCTTGAAGACTTCAACATTTTTGCATTTTTGTCTAAGCTTAAGGATAGCTATCAGCTATCCAGAACACAAAGCAAAAATGTCATTTGATTTTTCTTGTGATTTTTCACCAGAAACATTTATTACAATTTCTTACTTCCAAAAATGCCAGGAAATAGCAGTGATATTTAATCACCAATATCATTGTTGGATTCAAATTAGAAGCACCCAGACTTACATTAAATAAATGAATATGGTTTCGTGAAGACTTGCAGGGAGATTGTTCTGATATGTGTTGGAACTGTTAACAACCATCTCCTATTCCTGCATGAGTCCAATGGACAGCCAACGCAATAATGGGTTTACATACTCACCAAACACCCATTTAAAAAAAAAAAGGGGGGGGGGGCAAACCAGATTACGCACTAAAATCATACTCAAAGTGTGGCTTGAGCTAACTAAAACAAAGGAATTCATAGTTAAAGGACTGGCTGTGTACTTGTATTCAGCAGGCACCTTGCTATTTCAGTGGCATTCATCCAGAACACAAAATACCAGATTAGTACTACTAACAACTTCAATATTTTGTTCCTTACCAATAGGTTTCGTAACATTATGGATAACAGGGATCTGTGCAGTTGTCCTGAAAAGCAGGAGTATGAAATACTACTTACGTGAAAGACAGCTAAAATAATATTCATCTTGGAACTGTTGCTTTATTTGCATCTTGTGATTCACCTTTGAGCGTGGCTGTCCCGCTTAGTTCTTAGTGAAAAGTCATGTATAAGCAGCTGGTGACCACTATTATTTCTCCTTTGTCCGTCTTTGCCTCCTTTACATGCTGTGCTTCTCTTTTCTCGTTTTTTCACTCCTTTCAGCTTTTCTCTTCCTCCTCCCATCATTTCTGATGTGTTTTATCTTCTCGTTTTCATACCTTGGTTTTGTTAGTCTTCCTTGTTATGATGATCTAGCCTCCTTTCCATCTCCTTTTCCACTTGAAGTTTCAATTGACTTCAAGACAATTTGCATCTGAGCACCTGGAAACATCCCTGTCAGGGCTCATCCACCTGCAGGAGTTCCACTTTCAAGACTGACTTGCTCATTGTCAACAACTTTGGAGCCTAATCAATGCCCCTACAGGCTAAGAAGATCTCAGCTGGTTTTATTCAGGGATGAATTTCACTTTTCAGCATAGGAAGCTAAGAATGCCTGTTTGCATTTCTCACTTACTTAAACATTAGTGATACACACCATCTGTTGCATTGTGAAATTATATAATTTTTGCTTTAGTAAAGGTTGTGTCCACCTTCCCTTTTTGCAGGAAAATGTGCAGTTGCTGACGTCAGGAGAGGCAGTCCCGGCAGAGTGATGTGAGTCGGGTGACATTAACACCCTCCTGCCAACACTTCCCAGATGCTGCTTCTGCTGCTGGTTGAGGACAGAACCAAGTCCTGGTTGAGGACAGAACCAAGCCCTAGCTGAGGACTATTTGGCTGCTCAAGACGGGGAGTATTTTAATGTGTCTGGAAAGCTCCACAAATATCTCCTATGTTGCGCTGTGAAGTTATAAATATATATATATATTCTTTAAAATCTATTTAGCAAATGGTAATTCAAAGTACTGAGCAAGAATGAATGGAGGCTTTCTTTGGCTGGGGTTGGCATTGGTTATTTACTGGGAGGGAGGCTCAGCCTGAGCGGAATTAGCAGGGAGATAGCTGATGTAGAAGAGGGAGAAGCTTTCCTTGGCTTCATCCAGCAGAAATAAATTTCTACCTGCTGTAACTTATTACTATCTGATATGCTGAGTCATGAAGCTGGGGTTATAGAAATCTTTATGCAATCTTTATAAATCAGCCTCACATAATCTCAGGCGCCTTCTGCTTCATCTCTGTTGAGTCACTCATCTGACAGTTGTCATTCATCTTAGATTGAGATGTAATTTAATAGTTTCATTTCGGCATGAAGATAGCGTCACCTGAAGCCGAGCCCGGAAAGATTTAAAGGTGTAACAGAGGAAATATTAATACTGTAAATAATATCTGTAGAGCCGCCGGGGTCTGTAAATCACGCACGGAGAAGGGGAGCCCATGCAAAGGAGGGAAGGAAAAAAGCATCTTCCCGGGCAAAGCTCTGCCCGCCTGCACCCGCTCCGCAGCTCCTGCAGCCCGTGTCCCCCACAAGCACCCAGCCCAGCGCCCTGCACCTGCGGCCGGGGGGCGGCAGAGGGGAGCGGGCCGGGCCGGGCCGTGCCCCCGGCGGAGAGGGCTCGGCCCCGGGGGGGCGGAGGGGGCCGCGGCGGGAGGGGCGAGGCCGGGCCGCGAGGGGTGGCGGGGCGGAGCGGGACGGGACGGGACGGGACGGGACGGGACGGGACGGGAGGGCACCGACGGGACGGGACGGGACGGGACGCGCACGCCGCCGCCATGCCCAATGACTCCCCGGCCTTCGGCGAGCCCCCGGAGGCCCCCGGCCCCGCGGACAAGGCGGGCGGCTTCGCCCAAATGGCGGCCGCCCCGGCACCGGGGGTCGCCTCCTCCTCCTCCTCCTCCTCCTCCTCCTCGGCGGCGGCGGGGAAGAAGCTGCCGCGGCTGCCCAAGTGCGCCCGCTGCCGCAACCACGGGTACTCGTCGCCGCTGAAGGGGCACAAGCGGTTCTGCATGTGGCGGGACTGCCAGTGCAAGAAGTGCAGCCTGATCGCCGAGCGGCAGCGGGTCATGGCAGCGCAGGTGAGGCGCGGGGCGGCCGGGGTGGGGGGGCTGGGGGGGGCTCGGCGGAGCCCGACCCCCAGGGCTGGGGGCATGATGCGGGGCGAAGCTGGGCTCCGTCACGTAACGCCTTTAAAAAAATACATTAATTAAACTTTTTTTTTTTTTTTTTTTTTTTTTTTTTTTTTCTTCACGTGGAAACGCGTGCAGGAGTTAGGCGGCTGGCAGCGGACTTCTGAGCGCGTCTGAATATGTATTGATTTTAAAACACGAACTCACCAAAACTTAAACACGCTTGCACCCTTCAGGCTTTTACCTGACGTTACGTTATTTGTTTTGCCCGTCGAACAGCTTGTTTTTAACTAAACGATTATCCATCCATCTAGCAGCTAGTGGCAGTGTTTTCCACTCCCAGTTTCAGATCCGGTATATCCATTTGACCTTACATTAGGTGGCTTTTGATGAGTTCGTTTCCAAGAAAACATACTTTTCTTTCTTTCCTTAAAATGCTTATACACAGCTGTTTAAAAACTTTTTTAATACTTCATGGAGAGGCTCTGTATACGCAGGGCTGCCTACAGCTTATAACCTTAAATCTAAATTGCAAATCATTGCCATGCCGAGGTAAACCAAACTACATCCATTTCTGCACAGAGGTAACTTTATTCATTAGTGATTCCCTCTGAAGTCACAGCTCTGCCTGATAACGTTTAACGAGGCTCTGTTAGTCCCTGTGAGCCTTGTGTTGAAAACTTCATTAATGAGGAGTCCTGGGAGTGATACGGCTAATGTGCTTGAGCCCTGTGAGTGGGATTGCACATCCCGGTTCACGCAAATAAAGCCCTTCAGACGGATTAATTGGAAGGTGCTAGGACTAACTGGTACAATTAAAGGCAGGGATGCCAGACCCGTGGACCCGCTTCGCAGGTAATGTGCACTCAGAACTTCACAGTCCCACAGAAAACGAGTGTCCCAATGCCAGACTAAAACTCCTAGTAGCCCTCCTTGAAATCCTTCCCCACTTTTTAAAAATAATTTTATTTAATTATTTCATGCAGTTAGATTAAATTTCCTTTGAATCCATGGGGAGTTTTGGTTCATTTAAGTAATTCCTCCCAGCTAATACTACAGCGATCCAGAAATAGTGGATTATGCCAAAGTTATATGTGCTATCTCTGCCAGGTGTGAACCATGGGATAATAAACATCGGTCCCTTTTTGGAGCCCCTCAGGGAAGATAAAGCAGTTTTTTGTTTTTTTTTTTTTTCTTTCTTTCTTCTTTTTTTTTTTTTTTTTTTTTTCCCCCTGTGGAGCTGTCCCCTTCTGTGCAGGTAGTTCTGCCGCCCAGTAGTTCCTTTCACACCGTGAATTCCTCTCTCCAGCTGGCTCTTGCAGAGGGGCCTTTCTCTTCCCTGCCTAGTATTTGAAAGTGTTTTCGAAAGCCTCCCTCACTGAACCTTATCTGTGTAGGAGCTGCACATTGAAAGTCTGTCTTTACCCCTTTTGATATATTTCTGCAGTAAGCCACTTTGTGCTGGTGGAATTTTGCAGGTCAAGGCTGTTGGTTTGTGAAGTCAAACCAAAAAAAAAGGGACTAAGTCCCATAGTGTTTGCACATCTATACGCTCTGTTTTGAACATATGTTTTTAACAAGCTGTCATTAATTTCTCTGATAGTATTACATACCCATATTAGGAAAATGTGGCTGTTGAACATGGCCAGGAAACAGAGGCACATCCCGGAGAATTACCCAGGAGAATTTCCTGCAGAAGAAGCCCATGATCGTGGTCTGCAATCTAGTACAGATTTCCGTGGTTCAGATGCAGATGCAAAGCAGTTGCTATGTGGCAAGTTGCAGGGTGGATAGCTACAAAGCTGTGCTGCCTGGCAATGTCTCAGGACTTGGCATAGGTGGATGGCTGTGCAAAACCGACCTGCCTGTTCAGGTGAGGCAGAAAGGGTGTGCTTTACCCTCTGAATCTTCAGTAGGCATTGCATGTGGCTTGTTTGCACCTGTGTCCAGAGTTTGCATTGCCTGTGGGCTTTGCTAGTGCAGACTAGGCTCTGGAGCTGCATCAGTGTTGGGAAAGGAGCGGGGAGCTGCTGCTGCACCAGACATGGCCAGCTGCATGCAATGTGTGTGACACTTGCTGAAATGCTTGCAGGGTGGTTCCCTGCCTTCTGTGTGCCTCTGCCAGAAAGCTCTTTGTGTGTACTGACTGTACCATGTATTGAAATTCCCTCGATTTCCAACCAAGAGCAAGCAAGGCAGCCCAGCAGGCTTGGACAGAGCAACAGATTGCAAGTATAAACACTCATAAAGAGTTACCTTATTAAGATGAAGAGGCACAGCAAGCCTGAAAGGTGATTTCTTATCCCCAGGAGCTGTTTATCAGCAGAGAGGAATGGGTCTATGCATTTGTCAATATGCTTCACCCAAGAGCAACTGTACTGCATGAATGCAGTCAGCCTTAATGTGACCTCATTGGAAGAAGATGGCACCGGCATTTCATGGGTTTGTTCACATATGCTTGGATGGAAAAGTGGTTGCTTTTAAATAGCTCAACAATCTCTTTTATATCTTCCTATACCCACTGGCTGGATTATGCCATCAACACTTTAGAGAGTACCAAGAAACAAAAACAGCCTTGAGTTTGAGTCTTGCCTGTTGCCATTACAAATTATGCTCAAGTCAGAGAACAAGCCCTACATCTGTCTTTTTGTTCCCAGGTTGCACTGAGAAGGCAGCAAGCTCAGGAAGAGGAACTGGGAATCAGCCACCCAGTACCCCTGCCCAGTGTCCCAGAGCAGTTCATTAAGAAGAATGGTGGTGGGAGCTCTTGTCTCTTGCTGGAAAGCAGCAGCCCTACACACTCCACAAGTACAGCAACAGCAGCAACTAGCACATCATCAGGTAAAGTGCTGGGAGAGATCAGCTCGCTGCTTGGGGCAGGAGCTGGCATTATTTACACCTGCCTGCTGTTTCACCTCATTCCTCTGTCTACAGTCACAGTGGAGTGGAGTCCCCTCTCCAACAACTCTGTTGTGCTGTTGGTATGGTTAGTAAAAGGGAGGAACCCAGCATCAATCTTTCATATTTTATTTTGTTATTTTTACTTGAAAATCAAAATAAATTGGAATAAGACTAGCACTCTGTTGAACTTCCATGTATATATACCTGCAAGTAGTGATTTACAGGGAGCTTTTCCCCTTTCTCCCCAAATACTTTTCCTTCCTTGCTTCTGCCATGGTCCTGGCAACTACTTGTTGACTGGCTCTTTATCTTCTTCAAAACTGAAGCTAGGTGTGTAGGTAGTGTCATTAGCTCTGACATCAGAGAGTTGCATCCTGTCTTGATGTGGTGGTACATCAGTTCTGTGTGGCTGGGTGCAGAGTTTATACCTGATAGATAGAGCAGTTAAAATGAAGCTGACATCTTTGACTTCTGTTGTGTAGACAGGAAAAGGAAGAAAGAAAGAAAAAAAAAACATGAAAAGGAAATTTAATTATTTTTTTATCATTTGTACTGATGCCAATAACACAGGTAAATACACATCTGGCTTAAAGAAATGCATGTGAAGTGGACAGTGCCTTGCATTAACTAATAAAAGGACAACACATAGGTGTGTCTGTCATGCAACTCTGTCTTGAAAGCCATTAAAAGCCTTGTCAGATGGATTTGTTGCATCCGTTGCAGACAGGCAGTTTCAGGCCAGTTTCAGGAATTTCTCTGTGAAGCTTTTAGAAGAACTCGTTGATAAAACAATAAATAACTTTTTATTTGCTTTTTTGTTTTCATTATTGCAGTCATGTTACTGTCACCTTTGAATCAACACAGTCACTGCTTTTGTCTTTGGGTTACTGCATGCTTTATCTATAGTGATGGAAAAAACTGACTAAAGATTAAAGTAGTATATTCAGTAATGTATAGAGATGCCGTGTAACTCAGAACAAGAAAATCCTTGCTTGTTCTGAAAGGCCAAAAAATTAAATTGTCTTACTGTCAACAGAATTTGCATAAGCTTTGATCTTAGCGTTTTCTAAATGTCTGTAGTTATTTACTTTATAAGTTCTACTTTAATGTTTTTTATTAAATTGAATTAAATTATGATTCTTTAATGAAAAGTATTAATTAGACAAGCTTTAGACAACCACATGCTGGTATAAACACTTGAAAACGTGAAAATCGCTAACTTTAAAATCATTTGAGTTCACTTTTCTCTTTTAGTTTAAGTAATTGTAAATGTTTTGCTGTCATTATTTTCTTACTGTAGATATTTGTTAGCAATCCAAATACATTGTTTCTCAACCATTGTACTGAATAACTGTGTGTAGGTCACGTTTAAAATACACAGCTTCATCTCCAGAGAGAAGATTTGATTCCAGGCACGAAGCAAGGCAGGGTCAGCTTTGTTTGCCAGAAATGAATGAATGTGGGAGCGAATACGAAGTTGGGTTCATAATTTTGCTTCTAGGCACCCAAGCAGAAATTGAAAACTCTGCTTAGCCTTTAAGCATCTGCAGTCCGTAAAGTTCTGGCCCGACTAATTTTGGTGGGTTCACCTGAATTTTGTGTAACTACTCATGCATATGAGTTTAATGGCACTAGTGGGTGTGTGTGCAGGCTCTGAGGCTGCTTGATGACAGAAGCTGCTGTGTGTTCAACTAGAGCAGCTTTATTGGGTGTCAGAATGCAGACTTTAGAACTTGAAAATTGAATTTTTATGGTGAGGAGTACCACTTGAATTGTGGTGTGCATTTTCTTCCTAACAGTCACAGAGATATATAAATATCTGTGTGTATATTCTGGCCTTTGCTTGCTGTAGAATATAAAGGTCTTCTGAAAGTAAATAAGAAGCTGCAAGGTATGATGTGTCACGAAACTCTTGTTTTAGGTATCAGGCTGCTTCAGGACCAGGTACTTGAAGGGGTCTTTCATTGCTGTTTTACGGTTTTACAGATACCTTGCACTGCAAGCAAAATGAGAAATCCTGCTTGAGCTGAAATGGGAAGAAGGACATTGTGGGTTATTAGGATTTAGGAGACTGTGGTACAAAGAAAATGGGAAGTGACTCAGTCATAGCAGGTCTCATACTCGGAGCAGGTGTCACAGTGTCTCAGTTTGGTAGGCCAAGGTGCAGACTTTGTGAGAATTTACAGAATAATTAATGCAGGCAGAGAGAGTCAAACTCCTACTTGCAGCAGAAATCAGCAGCTCCCCGTGAACCCTAGAGAAGCTGAGAGCCACATTCTTGTACAACACACGTTAGACTCTGCAAGAGATCATTTTGACGGTGGTAATTCTCTTCCTTGGGTAAGTTTTTGGCTTCACCAAAGCCGTTTTTCTTTTGAAGTCTGTCACGCAGGGCATTGTTTGCCGCTGGAGGAATAATGTGTGAAGGAGTCACACAAATCAGACACAGTGCCAGGGAGAGAGTCTTTCCTCACTGTATCTATTTTATCGGAAAATCAGAAATATTATGGCACCTGCAGAGTCCCGAGACTGTTTTTCAGATCCCTTTGTGACATGCTATTTTTGAAGAGGGAAAGAATGAATTATCATGGTCAAAGTGTAGTGGTTTATCCATTTACCTTCCCAGGCTTGGAAACCGTATTTGCTTTGGTGGGAGCATATGTTCCCTGAGAAAAAGAAAAGTGATCTGGGGGGCTGTAGGGTAGTTGGAAGGGAGCGGAGTGTGCTCACAGGGCATTATCTGAACTTCTGCAAACAAATTTTGTAGTTTCTGTGTATTTTCCCTATTAAAAAAAAAAGAAAAAAAGAAAAAAAAAAAAGCTGTTCCCTTAAAAAAAAAAAGTGACCATTTTATTATACACGGCAGTGAAAAGTCATAATAATAGGGCATCTAAAGCAACTGTCTTTCCTTCTGTAGAGCAGGTACATTTTGTTGGATTAACTAGCGTGTGAAGCCTCAGGAAAAGGCTGTGGGGAGGTACTTAAAATGTGCCTTTGAGACATTTCAGTGCAGTGTTTTTAAGCCTGGATCCTTCTCAGTTCCATGCCAGCTTGGTATCGTTGCAATTCTAGTATTTAGAAATCACTGAAAAATAATACAAAGCATGGTCGTGAAAGAACTGTGAGTGAGAGCTGTTCACACCAAGGGAAGGAGACACACAGCATTTTGGCCTTCCTCCATTTTGTTTGGTTGCAGACGCTTGGCCTTCTGCAGGCAGGACGGAATGGCTGCAAGATAGGTCATGGAAAGTTCTGGAAAGTGCGACTTCTTCCTGGTTATACTCATGTTGGCCCATGTTATAAGCATCCAAAATAGACAGAATTACTGCGTGCTCTTACACACCGGCTCCTTCGGTGTTCTGCAAGGTCTGTTTGCTGTTGGATTTGCCAGAAGCATTAATAAAAGCATTATGTATGTGCCTTCATAGTATCACTGGCTGGCAAGTTAAACATATCATTGTCAGTCTTTGTGAGTAAGAAGCTTACAGGTGGTATTTCCCTTTGTAACATTTATTATGCATTATGGAAACAAAATAGTGTTCTTCTTACCTTTCTCTAAGTAGGTTCTCCCTTCAATTTGAAACTCTTTGGATGACAGAGTTTTACCTGGTAATAAAAAAGGATTGTAGAGAGGCAGTTGTAACTCCAGGCTGAATGAATGAGGAATGAAGTGCCCCAGATGCCTTTGAAAACGCTGGTTTGCCTTCTTTTCTCTTCCTTTGCTTTTTTGTTACCTTTCCAGTATATTTATGCCTAAATGGCTGTTCTGTTTTGGATTGACCTTTCCTGTGTTGTTGCACTTAAAACATTGCTGCCAAGAGCTCACAGACGTTGTGCTGCATAAGTAATGAAGTTAAAAAATGAGCTATTACAATTGGAAGATACGATAGTCTGATTTAAAAACAAAAACAGTAAACAGAAATTTTATTTTTGAAAGAAAATCCTTTTATGTCTTAACAGTATAGTGCCACATGCAGTCAGACTTTCCGTTTTGTCCAAAAGTCTCTTCTAGGCAACTGAAGGACAACATTAGGAAGGTGCCGTGAACATTTCATGATGAAGAGTGTTCGAGCAGTGGAACAAGTTTCCCAGAGGGGTTGAAAAGTCTCTTCATCCTTGGAGAGACTCGAAACTCAGGTGTTTGGTGCCTGAGCAGCACAATCGAGCTGTGAAGGTGCCTCTACTTTGAGCAGAGTTTGAGTGAGCTGGCCTCCAGAGGACCTTCCAACCTAAATAATTATATGAATCTACAAAATGTCTACTTTTTCATAGTGGCATTAAGTCTACGTGTTGAAATTTGTCTTGTCAATACTGTTCAGTATTTGTAGGCCTTCAGCTGAAATCCTGACTGTTTTGACCTGAAAACACTTGATGACTAAATCTACATCAGATTGCAACAGAAAATGTTAATTTAGTCAGTGCTAAGACAGTGGCTGCATGACCTCAGAGTTTTTGGTGGGTCTGCAGTGGTCAGTGCTCCGTCATCCTGCTCTTGTCATTGCCTCCTTATTACTTTCAAACTATCATTTTCTCCTGCTGTGCCTACTACCAGTAGTTCAGCAGTTTCAGTTGCTGTTTGCCTTCTGGTCTTGCCAACTTCCTATCCTTCCCAAGAGCCAAGAAGCCCCATCCTGGTGTTTTTACCTACCTTCTCCTACAGGCAATGAATCTCTGTTCACATAAAAGATTATAGTTGAACGTGATGTGTCTCTACTAGACTGTTAACAGCTGGTATATTTTACCCTTGTTCCTCGTGGTTGGAACTTGATGATCTTGATAGGTCTTTTCTAGCCTGAGTGATTATGTGATTCTAATGTACACAAAAAAAAAAAGAAAAAAAAAAAAGAAAAAAAAAGTTAGCATCCTTTACCTGTGAATAACATCTTTCTATCCATAACTGTCTGCTTTTATCCAGTATGTTACACTTAAGATGAGAGAAGAAGAATCATGTTTGCATGGGACTCCTGTAAGAATTTATGAACTTAGCTGTTTAGCATTGGCGTTATTTCTGCAGCACAAGTTGGACTTCTTGTTGGGAAGCAGCTGCTGGAGATCGTCTTCTGCCTGTAAAGTGGTTTTCCTACTGGCATGACTGGACCAAGTACATATTCAGTCAGTGTTTCTCTTTGAACAGTATTTCCACGGTTTAGGATAGAAATAGGTCTGCATCTCTCCACTGCTTTGGTTTAGCTGTACTTGGGAACACTGCAAAAGAGTTTTGAGCATCTCATTATAAAAGGACGTAGATAAATCTGAAAGGATAGAGGGAAGGGTGACAGAAATGATGTATGGCTTGTAGAAAAGGAGACTAAGGGTGGATATAACAGTCTATAAATATTTGAGAGGTAATAATATGGAGGAGGGGGAGGGATTATTTACAGTGCTTGAGACAGCATAACAAGGAGCAACGGCTTGAAACTAAAAAAGACAAAATTAAATTAGACAGTAGACACTTTTTCTCCTAACTAGAAGTGCAATTAGCAACAGAGTGACCTGCATAAGGACAAGGGGGTAAGTGAAGCATAATCACAAGAGGTGTTTAAGAGTGTGTTAGCCTGCGTTCTCAAGTGATTAATACGGAGGTAAACTCTGATCAATGCGCAGGTTAAACTAGATGACGGAAATCTCCTGCAGCTTTGTCATCTCCTGTGTGATTCATTGCCTATGGCCATTGTTTGACTGTGTTAAATAAATCATAATGTTACAGGGTTCTGCATCCCTGATTAGATGTTTCCAGTTAATTCTTCAGTCCTGGAACCTGCAGCTTGCTAAGCTTGCAGTTTCCCTTTTCAAGTAATATTCTTTCATTGTCTTTACAGCTTCTTGTGTATGTGCCTGTCTTTTTCTGAGCTAATGTCTGAAGTGCCACACATGCTTATTAAACGAGGCACAGACTGGTGAAGTACTGAGTTTCTGCTGTATTTGGGAAAGAAGTGAAACTAGTGGTGATTTTCAGAGTTGAGTCTGCAAAAGAAGAGGTTTTATTTTTCCTTTCGGGCTTTTTTGTTTGTGTTTGAATTGCTGTGGAATTGTAAAGATAAAGAGCAGCATGAAAAGATTCTGAGAACCTCGGAAAAAATAGTTTTGTTGTTGTTTTTTTTGTGCTGGCGGGTGTCATGAGGCTTGTCCACGGCTGTCTCCACCAGAGGCAGCGTCTGGGGAGAGCTTCCTGCAGTGTGGGGGGAGCAGGGCAGGCTCAGGACCAACTGCGAGCTACCTGCTTGCTTTGGGAGGGAAGGATTGCTTGGCACCAAAGCTCCTGTAACAGCAGAGGTGAAAACATGCAGGCAGCTCAGAACACACTTCTATCCCCCTTTCTTTTTCCAGAAAAGTTTTGTTTGTTTGTTTGTTTTTTACCCAAAGAATCATGAGTAGATATTTTTTTTTTGTTAATTTTTCAAAATTGTTCGTCATAGGGCTTTCTGAGCATGCAACATTTTTCTCTCTGGCTTTTCTCACACATGGCTCAGGTTTCCAAGTGTACTTCTATGCACTGGAGCTCTGTAGACCCTCAGCTCGTGGCAGCAGCTCCTGCACGCTGAATTGATTTCGGTAGCAACCGTGCAAATTGGCCGAGGACCCCGGGTGCTGTGGGTTTCTCATCCTGATGAAGGCCAGAGGTTGGTTGGAATCCCTTATTGTTCTTTGTGCCTTGGAGGTTCTCCCTCCATCATGCTGGTATTTGCATATGTGCATTCACATTTAGAGAGTTATCTGTGCCGGCTTGTGCTTTCCATTTGTCATTATGCACACCAAGATAAGGATTGAAGCAGGAGCAGTAGATGTACTGAGAATTTTCTATCTGTGGGCACATTATTATGCTATCTGCAGCTAACCTCTTGTTCCTTTCTGTGTCCTTGAAACAGTTATTATGGCTTATCTGAATGTGTGGGGCTTTCTTTCTGTTTTGAGAAAAGATATAAGTGGGGAGTGAAGGCATACTGCACGCTTCCTTAACTGAGCATTGGCGTGATTCCTTTCTTTTTTTTTTTTTTTTTTTTTTTTACATGCTTTCTTGTACCTTGAAGACTGCTTTCTTTTGCTTTATTTATAAACTTGCTTCCATATTAATGTTTCTGGTTCATGTCCCATTTTTAGTAGATTTGTCATTTAACGACTTGGGGACAAAAAGGCAGTTTTGAAGATTGCTTTTGTAGAAATACTTTTTCAAATGCTTCTTGTAGTTACATTTTTTTTCCCTGAACTTTCGTAAACTTTCTCCTACATTTTAGTACCTGCTGGTTTTAGACAGAGTTATGAATAATTCAGTGGGTTAAGTACAAATGTTATTACTTCAGTTCTCTGCTCTGTTTTCTTGAAGAGCTTGTTAAAAGTTATTTGAGCACAGAGCTTCTTTTCCTTTGCAATGACATTGGATGCCTATTTATTTTATTTATTTTTTTAATATCCTTTATTTTTTTATCCTTTATTTATTATTTTATCCATTTTTAATATCCTTTCTCTAGGATATAATACAATACCACTTGTACTGCTCACAGCTTAGGCCACCATTTGCTGACAGGAATGCCTATAGTTATGGCTGATGTACCATGCTATACTGTACTGCACTGGTACTGATGTTTCATAACCTTCACTGGTATAAGCCATGTTAGTTCCAGTCGCTGTGTGTTTTGTTTTGTCGTCTGTACATGAACAAAAGTCTTTAGTGGTGAATTTGCATTTGCATGGAAGCAGGTTTTGTGAGCATAAATGGTATTGAATCTATGGAGTGATCATCTACAAGAGTGATGTGTGCAGATGTGATTTTTGCTCACTGTGCTAGGCCTGACGGGTGTCTGTCATGATTCTTTGCCACTCCTGGAGATTAGCTTTTTTACTACACCGCAGAATACAGAGTGGAAAAAAAAAAAGCCAACAACACTTTTTTTTTTTCTAGTTGGTCTTTTTTAGAAACCTTTTGGGTTTCTGTCATCGTATGGCTTATAATCAAGCACAGACTCTAGCTAACTCCAACCATCATCCTACTCCCTTTATTATTTTTAGTGTAAGCCGTAATGATTTTATCCCAGTCATATTTCCTCCAAGGTCTCCTATCTCAGATGCTTGTAAAGCCTTCCCTCCCTTCTAGCGTTCTCTTTGATCTCCTGTTAATGACTTAAATCCTTTTACATTTAATCCACACTGAGTTTCTTTCTCCTCTCAATTTGCTTCTTTGGACCTGCAGGTGTCTGGGCTGTTTTTTTAATGACTGTCTAGAATTCTGATTTCTTCCCTAATTTTCTTTCTCTTTTAATTCCCTTCTTCTGTTTTCTGAAGTCATGTCTAAATTTTGCTCCTGTTGTGGACTAAAGTAATGTCTTGCATGTCTGATATGCAGTGAGTGAAATGCTTGTATCTCAAGAGGAGCAATAGCACACATACGTGCACGCATAGAAGTCATACTACCAGTAGTTATTCTGAATATTGAGCATGGTGCTTGCTTTTCATGCTGATGATTTTCCGAAGCACTAATTTTGTTGGTCCTGATTTCATTAGCTGTCATTCATGCTAATATTTCTAGATTTATAAATTGTCCTGCTGTCTCAGTTTAACAAGAACAAACATATGCTGTTTTTAGATGTTTCAGTAGCATTGAAAAGGGTTCTTTCATCTTCACAGATTCAGAACAAGATTCAAAGATTTTGAATGCTTATTTTTTATTAAAGCTTTTTTTTTTTTTTTTTTTTTTTTTACAAACAAAGATTTGAGTACAGTCACTATAGCTGTCTTAAAAAAAACAAAAATGCAAATTAGGAAAGATCAAGCATTGTCCCCCAGCTCTCCTAAAAAGATAGCTGCTCTGCTCTAGTCAGTGGCAGAAGATTTTGGAAGTGTAATTTGCTGCTACAGACGTCTTACTGAGGGCCTGAAGCCTGCATTAAGTGTGGAAATAAAAATTATTTTCTGTAGGTTTTATTTCTTCAGTCATATTAGGAGGATTTTTAAGTTGTGTGCTAAACGCTTGCAGCAGATCATTTTTATTAAGTGTACACTAAACGTGAACAAAATGTGCCTTCCCCGGTTCTGCTGAAATTGGTGGTATTTCAGCTCCTCTTAGCTGAAGTTAGATTGAGTTTTTGTGTGTCACCAGGAAATTTGCTATGCCAAGCTGCAATCTTCTAGCTGGGATTCCCTTCCACCCTCCCCAAATCATGTTTTCCTTTGAAAAAAATGTTGTGTATGTGGATTCTAAAACACACTAAGAATGTTAAAATTGGGAGGTTTAAAAGTTATGTTAGGAACACACACTGAATTAAAGGTGATCGGAGCCATTATGGGACAGTAATTCTATGTGTGGAAGAGAGGAGGACATGTTTAATAATTTATGGTGATCTTTGCTGTGGAGAGATGGTGACACTCTGCTTTCATTCCCAGCAGTAAGTGAAGTCAGCAGGATTGGGTAACCTGCATGCAATGTTTTCTTAAAAGGAAGAAAACTTGATGAGGATGTCTCTGATCTATTAATACAGATTTCCAATGGACTTTTAGCACAGGGGAAATTCCTAAGGCCTAGAAGTTAGCTGATCTCATACCAGTTTTAAGAAGAGTGCGGTAGGATAAGTGGCTACAAATCCATTAAACTGACATTAGTTTTCACAAAAACAATGGGATGGACCACAGTGGACTAAAATTTGTGGGAGAGGCAGAAACTCAGACATTAAAGGTTGCTTATTGAACGTGAATTAACAAAACTTTTTGTGCTAAAAAGTCCATCAAGTTAGTAACCTTCTATCATTACAGAATTGCTTGACAAAGTGAAATACCAATGCAGTCGAATTCTGTAAAGCATTTGATTTTGTATCCCTTGATACCTTGATTAAGAAACTGAATTGACAGAAGATAAATTGGGGGGTGGGGAAGCAAGGAGGGCTGGTAAGCAGCATGGAAGACAGAGCACCAGTGCAGGAGAGTGGAACATCAGTGGCTCCTGGTGGGAAATGATGGGCGAGGACAGATGTGTGATGGAAAGGAGGGTTAGCTTCTTCTGTGCCTGAAGCTGGTGAGGTGGCTGTGGTACTGGTGGGACTCCTTGCTGGTCATTAAATAGGCAGCCTATGCCAGGCCCAGGAGCTAATTACAATTGGAGTCTAGGAGAGGGGACAAGTGAGATACCTTGTTTGTGTGGCCTCTAGTTTCTTCTTATAACTATTAATGGATATAGCAATGGTCTGAACTTGCACACCTATGCTTGAGCTTGGCAGGGCTCAGGGAGGAGTCACAGGCATGATTAAAAGACCAGAAAACATTCCCTGGAGTGAGAGACAGTAGTTTACTTTGCCCTTTAGTGACCCTCTTGTTTAAGGTTTAATTAATCCCCACTGTGATTGTTCTGAACACTTTATGCCTTTGATTAAACTTGACCAGCTCAACTTAGGGTTTGCTCTGTCTTTTCACTAGATGTTTTTTGACTTTCTCAACAAAAGCAGTATGCAGATGCAGCATCTTGTGAAAAGATGGTATGTCAGAGTGCAAGCAAGACGACAACATATAACCTTAGTTCTAAAAGCTCCCAGATTTTTTTGAAGTGTGCTGTAATTTTTATCCTGTAGTGCTTCTCCCTGGCTAATGCCATTCATGGTGAGAGGCACCATCCCATTTAGGACTGGTGTAGACCTGTAGAGATAGAACTGGAAAAGCTGACCCTTAGGCAGCATTTGCTCGAGTCGTGATTCCCAGAGTTACTCTTAGGAGGGGTAAAAAAGTGATATCCATTCCTGCAGTGTGCAGATGAGTATTCTTTTGGCAGTCGAGCAAACCTTGAGAAGCAGGAGCGTTCAGCCGCTGACGTCTTCACGGATAAAGCCTAGGCCTGCAGACAGTGCTCCCATTATGCCCATGCCTCTGATAAGGCGTACCAAACCTGCGGCCGGGTACCAGACCTGCACCAAGGCGGACAGCCACTGCTTGTTTTGTCCGGGGGTGGTGGGAGGCAGGGGCTGGCAGGGGAGAAGTGTTGTGATAAGGAGGGAGAGGAGGGACCGGGAAAGCTCTGTCCCTCTGCGTGGATCTCCAAGGGGAGGCACAGGAGCATGGGAAGGGCTCAGAGTTGTTGCATCACATTTTTTAAATTAAATTTATTTATTTATTAATGTGCATTTCAGTGTTAAGAACAGCATTTTTTCTGTTGGGCAGCTGTGTTTCCCAGCTACGGTCAGAGAGGCACCGAAAGACTGGTGTGGCAATAAGCTGTTCCAGCTGTGATTTACTCTCTTGAGCCTGGAGACACAGCTGCTTTTAGCCCACACGTCTGATATGGATGATAACAGACTTTTTGACCTCTCCCTCTGGTAGATGTAGCTCAGAGCACAGCTGGGCATCCAGGTCTGTTTGGGTAGGTCACTCAGCAAAAAGGAAAAAATGGTCCCACTCTTCTTGTCCTTCTATCGACCTTGAACACTGCATGTCTTCCTTGTGCCACTCTTACAGTTTGCACCGTCCTGGTGCTTGAGCACTGTCTCAGAGCGGTCAGGCAAAGGTCTGGAAACTGCAGAGAAACACAAAGAAGAGTTTAGTCCTTAGAGCAGAGGCTCAGCTAGCTGTCTCTTAGGGTCTGAGTTCAGGGATGTTTTTGGAAGTTCCTGGTGCCTGCTTTTTCACTATACTTTTAGGGAGAAGCCTTGATAGGAAGGGCATAATTCTGCATGCCTTGTACTAAAATAATTTACATTGTGCAGTTTTAGGCCAAAGTACAGATGTGACCCTTAAGGTTTACTTTTCTTTATTGTGAAGGCAGAACAGTATTTCAGATTATTTTGTATTTAGGAAGTTTCTTTTATCATACAATTCAAAAGCCTCCAAATTATTTCTATTAAAACTCACTAAATGATAATTTCTTGAATATCTCTTTCAGATAGGGAAGTGGGTTGAGAATCTGACACATTCAATTGCCAGAGAGAGGATGAGGGACAGAGGGAGCTGGCTTGCCTGAGCTGTGTTTGTCTGTGAGGGTTGGACATCGTCCTTACAAAGAAGAGTGACAGTGCCTTGATTCACAGGGACTGTCATCAGAGGCATACTGTGATGCAAGGCTGCATCTGGTCCCTAGCTGGGAGCTCTGAGACCAGTGGAGATGAAGTCCTGGTCCTTAATGAATGTATGCCAGTATCCACAAAGAACAATGCTTTTAGATCTGGTCTTGCACCAGATTTGTCTCTAATGCTCAGGGCCCTGTACTGCATTGACAGAAACTGTGAATTAGGAAGAGAGGTTGTTTAAATCCCCTTCCACTTGCTGCACTGGCAGTAAATGGGCTTACGTGTGAAGGAATGGGGCTCAGCAGAAGCCTCCGCAGTAGCATCAGTCTTTGGGGAGAGGTATAAGAAACAAAAGGTGGCACTGAAGAGCAGCACAACTGGTGCCTTCCCTGGAGCCTGATATTCAGGTTTAGCCATTTGTTGCTGTTGTGCTCCTCAAATTCAACCAGGGAGACTCCAGCCTCTTCCTATTCTGTTCCTTCTCTTTCTTCCTAAAGAGGTTCCCCTTCCTCCCCCTCTTCTTCTTGTAACTACAGCGGGGAGTGGGGAAAAGGGAAGGTGTTAGTGTGTAATGTTTTGTATGGTATCATTATACAAGGTACATACAATAAATCACACATCACATGCTTAGACAATTTACTGCTGGCTTTTGTATGTGCTGTGACAAGTGCTCAAAAGGTCAAAAAAGCTTCCTTAACAAATTTGATAAGATAATGCAGTGAGCTGTAACAGCATAAAGTCCTGGGGGCCATAGACCAGAATAGAAGAAATAATTATGCATGGTAATGGGTAATTACAGATAATGGCCTTTTTTGGGGGTGGCAGAAAATACACAGCCCCACAGCCTTGCCTGGAATGAACATTGTCTAGCACATTAACTTTATAGCAAGCTAAAAGTTCAACACTGGAACCAGAGATAATCCGCAACTTCTAATGGAAAGAGAAGAGAAATACTCCTCTGAAAGGCAGACCGAGTGTGTGGGTTTTGTTCCTGGGGAGGCAGAGCGTCTCCGGAGAAAGTATGTAATGATGCCAGCTTTCTTTGACATCTGAAACAGCTCTGTCATGATTGTCTGGTGGGAGAAACATATTGTTCCAGCGCTTCTGATTATTATGTTGGGGAGTGATTTTACACCAGCCTCATTCAAGGCTACTGTCCGAGCTCAAAGCCAGCTATGAATTGAACTAAGGCATTGCAACACTTAATATTGCCAAGCTAGTTAATAGGACTGTAAGGATGCTTTTATGCACTACACAAGGGAAAATTATCAGATGCAAATACAAGACTCTTTTGAGGTCTGAAGGCAAGTGTTTTCTGGCTGAATAATTAATTTTTAATGTTTTAACACCATAGCTGGCTTCTGTAGCAGAGGCTGTCTTGCAGATAGATGCAAACGCTGCCATGGTGAGAACAATTGTTTTGAACTGAAAACTACAGCAAATGTAAAGTACCAAAAGCTGCAACTCTGCTCACTGGAAACACTCCCTGCCTTCCTTCTTCTTGAGTATGTGTTACTTGAGTAGTCAATTTTATTTTTCATTTTTAGCAGCATGTCTATGTAAGTGTGGAGGCTTTGCAGGGGGATAAATAAGAACTATTACCATACATGTATGAATGTACATACCTATGAACATCATAGATGTATGAAAAGAACAATGACCATGCATGTATAAAACAACTCTTGTCAATAAATGCAGGCAGTGAAATTCTTTTGATTACCATACCGTGTATACACAAACCTTTTTCTGAATCAGATGTAGACTTACCAACCATTACAGCCACATCAGTGAATTGAACTGGGCTACAGCATGCTCTCAGACATTGAAACTGGTCTGTATGTGGTCTCCTTATTTTTAAAATGATTCCTGGCATGAGTCTGCCCCAAGCTGATTAATTCTATTCCCTGGATTCTGGAGTGTGGTCCAGTAACCATTCCCAATAGGCAACATGATGCTGCCACCCTGTTTTAGAGGCAATGAAAGTTAACTAGTATGGACTTGCTTTACATTTGACCTCAGCATCAGTGACTTGCCCAAATATGTTTAAATTACTTACATCAGTGTATAACAAGATGTATAACTAGCCCTTAACAGTACTGGTAGGAGTAGGAAATACTCCATGCTTATGTTCAGGATGAGTGAATGGAACAGACAACTTCAGTGTTTGCATTTCTTGGTTTGCATGTTTAAAAACACGTTCGCATCTTTGAGATAGAGATGATAGGAATTCCTGTAAGCTCCTTGTCATCTCTTCTCTCTCCTCCTAAAAAGTAAAAAGGGAAAGAATTATCTATATACAGGCTTCTGTGCTCATTTTGCCATGCATATCTGCAATTCGTGTAAATTGCCATAGCTTTTTTGAAGTAAATGGTCTGAGACTGACTTACATTAGCTGAGGACTGGACCACTGTTTTTCACCTTGCTCTGCTAAGTGAAGGCAGGAGCCTCTCACAGGTTATTGAATATATAAGACCCTTATGTGTAACTGACCCCGAGAACTAACCTTCCTTAAAAGAAAATCCCAGCCGTCCTGAAATGAATTACTGGTTAACTACTATTAATATGCCATAGAGCTGGAGAGTCGCCTACAACACTACAAGATCAATAACAATATTTATCATGCATCCTATCGATCTTCTATGAAAGAGTGGGTCATATTTCACACTGTGTACATAGTGCAAAAAAAGTAGCATCAGTTCTCCACAGGAATTAGTAGAAAAGAGCTTGGAAAGGCACAACGGCATGAAGCGATATTGTTGTCTCATTGCCAGAGGACTGCTCACAGAAGGAAGGCCTTGGACAGCCCTGCGTTGTAGGCTCAATGTCCCAAAAACTAAGTGAGGATTTTAACAATCCCGCATTTGTTTTACTCTTCCATTTCTGCTCCTTCAGAAAATTGTGCCTCAGAAGTTCGGGGCAAGGTTATACGTGCTGTTGTTACCCCAGAGCCCTTCCCAGCTGTTTAGTGGAGCTGGTAAAGGCAGTCAAGACGTGCGCAGGCCCTGCAGAGCTGTGTTGTTTTAAAAGGGCAGATGGAGGGGCAAGAGTGGGAGTCTGGCGGCACAGCAGCAGTTGCCTTGTTGAGAGCTTAATTCCTGTTCAAAATTGCTCCCCTTAGAGCAATGAACCTCAGGGCTGCCCCTCATGTGCAGGTGTTGTAATGCGGCAGGCTCTGAAGCAGGGGAGGACCCTCTCCTTGCCAGCAGAGCTATTCAGCTGTGTTGAATTACATTTGGAGAAAAAAAAAAAAAGAAAAAAAAACGCAACTGAAAGCTGCCTTCTTGACCTTGGTATCCTCTCCTTGCAGGCAGAAAATACAGCCAAAGACTAACAGCCCCCCTGTAGCAGGATACCTTGCTCCGTGAGCAGTCGGAGGTGAGGCCTGTGGGAAGGCTCACCATATTGCCAGGAATTACCATACCAAAGACCCTCTGAAGGAACCCCATGCCACAGAACTGCAGTTGCAGCCATTGCTTAAAGTTGATCTGCCCTATTCTGCAACTGTAGTGGTGTTTAAGGATGGTGTAGCCCAGAAATAGTGTGCTTGCTCATCAGCTGGCTTGCAGACTTTGGCTGGGTATAAGCAGCACGAATACAGCAAAAAAACTGCTTGGTTACAGTTAAGATGAAATCTTCTAGGGGCAGGTCTCTGAGTGCCTTGCTTTACTCCAAGGACAATTTGGCAGTGCTCTTTGGCTATTAATTCTGCTCCTGTCGGCAGGTAGCACTTCTCTGACAGTACCCCATGAAGATACTGGCTGGTCTGACTGGCTTTTCTTTCTGAGCCTGCATTGCTCAGAAAAAAAAAAAAAAAGTCAAGGCTTGCAGGGGAGTTACTATTCATTAGTAGTAAAGCTTTTTTCCCCTCCATGTATTTTGCAGTTGCATGTGTTCTGCACATGTAGTGTATGTAAAATGTATGCACTAGTAGTAGATGACAAGATGCAGCCAGACTGAGTGTATAAGAGCGCAGGGCTGGATTGCAGCATGGCTCTTGGCCCTGTGCATGCCAGAGTCATTGAAGAACTGCGAATTTTGGCAACCTGGTTCAAGACTGGGGGCTACTGTAGAGTAACCTCTCAGGTACTTTGACCTGTCTGGCCTCTACCTGTCTGGCATAATTACAGTGCCTTGTATAAAATAACTGCTTTCTCCCAGGTGAAGCACAGAAAAATGCTACAGTTGCAAAAAAAAAAAAAAAGGCAGAGACATGTCACAAAGCATGATGTCAAAGCTAAACTCACTCCTGAGTACAGGAAGAAAATGTGAGTTGCGGCATATGTTTGTTTTCTCCTACTTTGTGACAGATATTGCCAGGCTGCACGCTCCTCTATTCTGTGTGTAAATATGAGAAATACTCTAAAACAGCCACCTGGCTGGGTTCTTGCTCACTTAGAGCTGAGTGGCAGAAAAAGCAGATGCAGGAGGCTCTGTTTGCTAATAAACAAGTAGCTCATTGATGTCAGCAAAATGTCAGCAGCAGCAGAATAGGGACAGGGGCACGGTATAATTTAGTGACATGAAATAATGCTATTCATGATTGCAGCTGAAGAAGTGAAACAAAACTGTATTGTCAGTGGCAATAATTGATAAAACTGATTGTTCGATCTAGTGTGCAGCTTAATACATAGTACCATGGAAAGTATTACCCTGGCTGTGAGAGGCTGGCAGAAATGCCACCGTACTCTTCTTACAGATAAGTAACTAAGGTATGGAGATACAGAGAAAGGAACAAAATGAAGAAGGCAGCACCTGCCTGACATCTCTGTTAGGGATGTTATTTTATAGGTACCTGTTGTCTGTGCTGCTTCATCTCCATACTGATAGACCTTGAGAACCCATCAGCATGCTTTAAGCCACAAAGCAGCAGCTTCTTGCAGAAGGGATCATTATGCTGCAGAAACCATGAAGAGTAGTGCAGTGCAGGATTACAGGGATGTGAGGTAGGACCCGAGCTACATGGGCTTTACAGTCATTCCCTTGTTTAATATGTAAACAATGTGGCCAGCAGGGCTAGGGAGGTGATTGTCCCTCTGTATTCAGCTCTGGTGAGGCTGCACCTCGAGTACTGTGTTCAGCTTTGGGCCCCTCACTAGCAGAAGGACATCGAGGTGCTCGAGCGAGTCCAGAGAAGGGCAAGGAAGCTGGTGAGGGGTCTGAAGAACAAGTCTTACAAAGAGCGGCTGAGGGAGCTGGGCTTGTTCATCCTGGAGAAGAGGAGGCTCAGGGGTGACCTTATCACACTCTACAGGTACCTTAAAGGAGGCTGTAGCGAGGTGGGGGTTGGTCTGTTCTCCCATGTGCCTGGTGACAGGACGAGGGGGAATGGGCTAAAGTTGTGCCAAGGGAGGTTTAGGTTGGATCTTAGGAAGAACTTCTTTACCGAAAGGGTTGTTAGACATTGGAATGGGCTGCCCAGGGAAGTGGTAGAGTCACCATTCCTGGAGGTCTTTAAAAGACGTTTAGATGTAGAGCTCAGTGATATGGTTTAGTGGAGGACTTCTTAGTGTTAGGTTAGAGATTGGACTAGGTGATCTTGGAGGTCTCTTCCAACCTAGATGATTCTGGGTGATTCTGTAAAAGTATATTCAGGATGTGGTTAGACATGGTGAAGAAGGTTGTAGCAGCTGTTTGCTGTATCTGGCTTGGCTAGGTAACTGATGGAGTGTGTCAGAGCTTGGCTGCAAAACAGTACCAAGGAGCACCTTTCTTTTTCATCTTTGGAAATATCACAGGGCACTAGTTGATACTGGAGTAAAGAAAACGGGACTTCAGACGTCCTCTGAGAAGCTCCCCTGCCTAAGGGAGAGGTGGTTGAGGTAGACCTCTGCTGAGGAAGGCTGTGGGTATGCAACTGGGTGGCTTTCAGTCCACAGGCTCTCAAGAGTGCAGGCGACAAGTCATGAATAATCCCCTCCTCCTCCTCTTTTGCCAGGGGTGTAAGAGCTTGTTCTGCTCTGTGATTCTGTAGGTAAACAATAGCTAAATTTGGGTACAGACAAGAACTGAGGGCCTTCCTGCTCAGCATGAGCATGTGGGCTGCTGGGGCACCTTGGCTGATTGCACTGTGTTCCCTACTGAAGTTTCTCTTGGCATTGTGGCTGTTTGCCTGTTCCAGAGGCATGCCTAGAAAGCATCCTCTTGCCCATAGGATGCCAAGCAGAAAGGGCGGTGAAGAAAACATTGTCATTCTGTAGTTAGAGCCTTTCTATTTCCAAGGGATTAAGAAGTATGGCACACGGTTATAATTTAAAAATTATATAAAAAAGATTGCGTCCTTAGCTAATATAAATCATCATCAGACGAGCTTATGTTGCTTAAGGACTCAGCACACTGTCTTAACCTTTGGTGAGTTTTGTCTCTTCTTTTGCAGTCTGTAGCAAGTATAGGTATTCTCAAGCTTTGAGTAAAAACATCAGACCTCCTGATCTTCCCCCAAACATGCAGCAGTTTTTCAGCTCCCACCTCTTACTATTCATTACCATCTGTCTGGCCTTCAGGAGAAGCACTAGCTTACCAGAAGGTGAAAGGTAATGCTCTTTATGGAGCTTCCTGTTTCATAATTGCTTGTGTTTTTCTTTTCCAGAGGGACGGATGCTCATTCAGGACATCTCTTCCATCCCCAGCAGAGGGCACTTGGAGAGCACGTCTGATTTGGTCGTGGACTCCACCTACTACACCAGTTTTTACCAGCCATCCCTGTATCCTTACTATAACAACCTGTACAACTACTCCCAGTACCAAATGGCAGTGGCTGGTGAGCCTTCCTCAAGTGAGACAGGGGGTGCAATTGTAGGGCCGGCCATGAAAAACAGCCTTCGAAGCCTCCCAGCAACATACATGCCAAGCCAGTCAGGAAAACAATGGCAGGTATGATGTTACACAGGTATTAAGTGGCAGAGTGAGATGGAGGATGAGCTGTTTCTTAGGCCTGATAATGACTTCATGTGTATGGTTTAATGACGGTGCAAAACCAGAACTAGAGTACAGGATAGTATTAGAAAACAGCCAACATGAGTGGTTTTGATGTAGTACAATGAAAACAATGGTGTAGGTATAGGTAGGCCACCACAGACATGGGTGAAGGGCACCCACTTGACGTTATGTTCTGATTTACGTCGTAGTAGATCATGAGCTGTTCTCCAGAATCACGCAGCATAACATGCCAGGAGCTTCAAGCATCATTTCTGAGAGGCTTTGCTCTCCAGGAACCTGTTTGTTTTAATATATTTCAGCTTTCACATCCAAAGCAGTGAAGTGACCCATCCCATGAAGCCCAAGGGATCATGTTATTCTGCAGGGGTTGATGGCAGTCATTTGAACATGGTGTAGGGTGTTACTAAGGGTGTGTTCTGGTAATGTCCTCTTCTGGACTTGGGATTTCAGCTTGGGTAATTAAAGTCAAAGGCTGTGTCTATCAGGTTAGCAGCAGAGCTTTTTATTCCCCTTCTTGGTGTTGTGTCAGTTAAGGGATAAGTCCAAGTGAGGCATCTTACTCTAGGACTAGGATAACCATGCCCTCCAACTCACTACCAGTAGAAGACTGGAGGAAAGAGGAGACCTATCAAAGCAGGGGATTGCTGACAAAATAGGGGAAGTCTTTCCAGTGACCCTGAGTGCCGTGTTTGTCCGTGGGCTGCAGTTGTGCCTTTTCTGTCTGAAATAAAACTTGGAAGTTGCATCCTTTGAGCCTGCATATGTCTGTGTCTCTTGTCTGAGGGCACATGAAGGCAGACCTTTCCTGTAGGGCATCAGAAGAGGGCAAGGTTCCATCTCCAAAGGCTCTGCTGTGAAACCACACAACAAAGAAAGATGAAACGTCCACCAAAGCCTCCTTTCTGAAGGGAATAGTTGGTGTTTCCCTTTGCTGACAGAATTTCTCTGGCGATTCTGGCACAGGGAACAACTTTCAAAAAGCGTTTCAGCTTCTGATACTGAGAAGCTGGAGCTGAGACCATGGCCATTGCAATTAGTCTGCCAGTCCGCATCACCTTAAGTGAGGCTTTACCAGCATTAGACACCTTTTTTCATGAAAAGGTCCTTCTGAAAAGGAGGGGTCTCGTGGGGCAACAGCTGCTGGGGCCATGCATGAACCACAGACTAACAGAATGGCTCAGGTTGGAAGGGACCTTAAATATCACCTAACTCCAACCCCTCTGCCATAGACAGGGTTGCCACCCACTAGATCAGGTTGGCCAAGGCGCCATCCAGCCTGACCTTGAACACCTCCAAGGGTGGGGCATCCACAGCTTCTCTGGGCAGCCTGTGCCAGTGCCTCACCACCTCTTCATTCTGAGTGGAGAATTTCCTCCTTATATCTAGTCTAAATCTATACTCTTTTAGTTTAAGACCATTCCCCTTTGTTCTATCAGTATCTCCCCAAACAAAGAGTCATTCTCCATCTTTTTTATAAGACCTCTTTGAGTATTGAAAGGTCACAGTGAGGTTCTCCCTGGAGCCTTCTCTTCTCCAGGCTCAATATCTCCAGCTCTCTCAGCCTTTCTTCATAGGAGAGGTGCTCCAGCCCTCTGATTATCTTTGTAGCCCTTCTTTGGATGCATTCTAACAGGTTTCATTCTAACATGTTTCTAACATGTTTCTTGTGCTGAGGGCCCCAGCCCTAGACCCAGCACTCCAGGTGGGTGGGACCTCACCAGGGCAGAGCAGAGGGGCACAATCCCCTCCCTCCACCTGCTGGCCACTCCTCTGTTGGCGCAGCCCAGCACACAGTTGGCCTTCTGGGCTGCAAGCACACACTGCTGGCTCATGTCAAGCCTTTCGTCCACCAGAGCCCCCCAGAGTCCTTCCCTTCAGGGCTGCTGTCAATGAGTTCTTCTCCCAGTTTGTACTCTGGTCTGGGATTGCCCTGATCCAGGTGCAGCACCTTGCACTTCACAGAATCACAGAATTTTCTAGGTTGGAAGAGACCTCAAGGTCATCGATTCCAACCTCTGACCTAACGCTAACAGTCCCCACTAAACCATTTCCCTAAGCTCTACATCTAAACGTCTTTTAAAGACCTCCAGGGATGGTGACTCCACCACTTCCCTGGGCAGCCTGTTCCAGTGCCTCACAACCCTTTCAGTGAAGAAGTTCTTCCTAACATCTAACCTAAAATTCCCCTGGCTCAACTTAAGCCCATTCCCCCTCGTCCTGTCACCAGGCACGTGGGAGAACAGACCAACCCCCACCTCGCTACAGCCTCCCTTGAGGTACCCATAGAGAGCGATAAGGTCGCCCCTGAGCCTCCTCTTCCCCAGGCTGAACAAGCCCAGCTCCCTCAGCCGCTCCTCGTAGGACTTGTTCTCCAGGCCCCTCACCAGCTTCGTCGCCCTTCTCTGCACCCGCTCAAGCACCTCCATGTCCTTCTTGTAGCGAGGGGCCCAAAACTGAACACAGTACTCGAGGTGTGGCCTCACCAGAGCTGAGTACAGGGGGACGATCACCTCCCTAGCCCTGCTGGTCGCTTGGACTTGTTGAACCTTATTAGGTTCACATGGGCCCACTTCTCCAGCCTGTTCAGGTCCCTTTGAATAGTATCTCTTCCTTCTTTGGTATCCACTGCACCACTCAGCTTGGTGTCATCTGCAAACTTGCTGAGGGTGCACTCAATCCCATTGTCTGTGTCATTGATGAAGATAACGAAAAGCACCGGTCCCAAGACAAACCCCTGAGGAACTACGCTTGTCAGCGGTCTTCACCTAGACATAGAGCCATTGACCACTACTCTCTAGGTGTGGCCATCAAACCAATTCCTTATTCCCCAGTTGGTCCACCCTTCAAATCTATATCTTTCCAGTAGAGATTAGGATGTTGTGTGGGACTGTGTCAAAGGCCTTACAAGTCCAAGTAGATGACATGAGTCCTGCCTTGTTGACTGATGCAGTCATTACATCATAGAAGGCCACCAGATTGTGCCACCAGGCACAATGTACCCTTGGTGAAGCCATGCTGGCTGTCCTGGATCACCTCCTTGCCTGCATGAGCCTTGACATTGCCTCTGGGAGGATCTGTGCCATGATCTTCCCAGGCACAGGGATGAGGCTCATAGATTTGTAGTTCCCTGGGTCTTCCTTTCTAACCTTTTTAAAAATGGGAGTGATGTTTCCCTTTTTCTAGTCATTGGGACTTCACCTGACTGCCATGATTTTTCAAACATGATGGAGAGGGGCTTGGCAACTGCATCAGCCAGTTCCCTCAGGACCCTGCTGATGCATGGCATCAGGCTTTGTAGACTTGTAGTTAAGTTGTGTCAGGAGGTCCCGAACTTGCTCCTCACTTAGACTGGGAGGGACTCTGCACCCCTAGCCCCCATTTCTGTACTCTGTCCAGGGCACATGGCCCTGTTTCCATTGTTTGTGCATGTCTTTAGCCTAAGTTTGACCAGCAGATCCTTATTCAACTATACCTTCCCTGCTTGATTTATTACAGGTGGGAACAGAGAGCTCTTGCACTCCAAGGAAAATATCCTTAAACAGTTGCCAGCTCTGATCAGATCCTATGTTCCTAATCAATTGGTCTGCTTGTTCCCTTCAATATTGATCCCTACTACTGGTTGGATGGAGGAAAACTCTACCTGTGTACCAGATCCTTCAGTCAATCACCCAAAAGCCCTAAAGAATTTTAAGATCATGGCTTTGTAGCAGACTGCATTTGATGTTATGTCCTTGTCCATTTAGTAGTGTTTCATGTCCCCTTCTCAAAATGAGTACAACTGTAGGGGGAAAAGAGCTGTCTCCCTTCTTTCCACTGTGTTGAACCACACCACAAAGGTGGCTTCACCACCTTTTCAGTTAGATTAGTTGGTAGCATCTTCTGTAGTTGCTGAATTTGGTCACCAGACCAGGGGGAAAAATAGTCAAGGCAAAAGTGTGAATAGGATTTTGTGTGTGGTAATGAAACGAGGTGCCAGTGCTTTTTTAAGTTTAATTTTGGTTCATTGGGTTAACGTAGCACATCATAACAGAGTATTTCAGATTGAAAGTTACTTCTTCTGAAGCTTTTGCAGGATGTTACAGTAGGAAGAGCCTACTGTGGAGCTGATGATAGGAGACGTCACAATACAAATGAAGGTTTGCAGGGTTTGTGCTGTGAAAGTTCTGGCAGGGTTAGTCCCATGCTTCAGAATTCCTCAAAAAAATAGAAACTTCTTTGATTTTATTTTCTTGAAAAAAAATGAAAATACATTACATGTATATGTATTATGTGTATGGATAGTGCACAGTGTTTGAGGAAGAGACCCATGAAAATATGTTCTAATACGTTGAACCTAGGATTGAAAGTGGTGTCCTTTTAGTTCTGTTATCATCATCATGAAGAGATTCTTCAGTGAGAGGGTTGTTGCACACTGGAACAGGCTCCCCAGGGAAGTAGTCACTGCATCAAGCTTGTCTATGATTCTATGATTCTATGATTCTATGATCTTATACTCTAATTTGAAGCTAAAGTGTATGTGTAGGGTCCTTTGGCTCACTGTAAGACTGTTTCTTGACATCTACCTAACTTGTGACATTTATAATTAGCTTATGATCTGAGTGAGTATCCCATGTGTTTTATATATACAACTATACTTGTTTTTGTGGACACCCCTTAAAGAAATAAATGCAATTATGTATTTTCCATTTGTTTTATTCTTGTCTTGCAGAAGCTGTAAATAACTTGTAGTTAAGCACCGCTCAAATTAGTGGGATACCAAAGAAGATGTGATGGGGGTGAATTGTTTTCCTTTTACCTGCAGGCTCAAAGCACTGGGTGTTTATTCTCACTTTGTGGGATGTATCACGTAGTTCCATTCATCTCTGTGTGAATTTACTGATTACTTTCACCTGAGGTTTGAATGTATCCTGGGCAAACCTTTTGGGATCTCTGAGTGCTGTTCTGATGAGAAGTCTGTGCAGAGGGCATAGAGGCAGTACTTCCTGCCTGCAGCAGAGACATCTCCCCAGCTTCTAAATGGCCTGAACCCAGAACCCGTGTCTCCTGCTCAGTAGTGTGGAGTGTGGTTCAAGGTCAGTGTACCTTAAAAGATTTTTCTTAGAGACTGATCTGCAAGGAAGGTTGTTATTGCTGGAAGAGTTACGAATCATGGGATTTGCGTGGTATTATGGCAGCATAACATTGCACAAATAATCATAAAAAGTTTTACAGTGAGAGCTAGACTAGATAATACTTGATGGCCGTGGGTGCAGTGATGCTGAGACTGTAAAACCCTTCATGGCCCTGAAGAGGTTTTGTTGTAAGGAGAATGAGCTGCTGCATATGGTTAAACTTTGATTCTGCACACAGAAGGCTACCAGCAAGGCAAGATTGTAGAAATGTGATACTTAATGGAGAAAGATGAATGAGTTTCACTGCCAAGTACAGTAAGGGGTTTCAGGAGAGTCTCAAGCACAATCCACAAAGAAAAGCCTTGCTTAGACCTTGAAGGGGTTTGCTTCCAAACTTACGTGGGCTGTTTCCTTCTAGAGAAGGAAATAGCTGTGTGTACACTGGTATTTTTGCTGGACTGCCTGTACTGACTGGGTTACTTTTTTATGTAGATGTGTTTTCTTAACCGGTCTTTCAGTAATAGTGAGTCTGCTTGTGTAGTTGGTAGTGCTATAACTGCTCTGGTTAAGGTTTTTGATTTTCTGCTGCTTTGCTAAAACAAAAGCTGTGCAATGCCTATCATAGTAGTAAGTGTGAGCCCAAAGGAGGGTTTCTGTGCTGGTACAAGCCAGCCATGTGCTCACAGGAAGGTTTTCCTGGCTCAGGCAGTGCAGACAAGAGCTCTGCTTTCTCCAGGCTCAGTTGGTGGAGTCTTGCTTGTCCTGGAACAATTGCATCCAGACAAGGAGAACTGCATGCTTACAGTAATGTAACATCTGGGTGTAGACGGGGCCTTCAGCAGCCTGGCTGTCTGCTGTTTGAGGATTTAGGGAGCAAGGGAGAAAAGCTGGGGAGGAAACGTGTGAGTGTGTGTGGGATGGGATGAGGATTAATGCATCATTGAGCCCTGGCAAATAAACTGAATCACTGAATCTTTAATGTAGATTAATGTCAGATTTCATTAGTCTTTGTTCTTTGCAGAGAGACTCATGTACTTGAGTGAATTTGCCAAGGTACATGTTTCCAAGGCACTTCTCTGTAGGTTTTATTCATCTATATATAATTTCCCCAGAAGCTGTATCCATCATGATTTGATAAGCATAATGAAGACAATAGTCTTGGCTGAGACACTTAGATTCTGATGCTTCTGCCAGCTCCGAGGCTCAGCATTGCATCTTAAGAAAATGCAGGCTTAGGTCTGAGAGGAAACGTAGCAGATGTGGTGGTTACTCTATGTCTCCTTAACTCTGCTTCTCAGGGAGCAACTGGACCCTCCCTTGAAGCTCTAATAATTGTTTGTTATGACAGGAATTTATATGCATTCAATCCAATTAACAGTTAAATGAATTCACCAGCATTAGGACGGCAAGACAGAGCACATTAATGTACAGTGGAAGCTGGTGCTGCTGGCATTGCTCTGGTGACCTGTTTAGGGACAGCAGCTGGAAAATGCTGAGGTGGCTGCAGCCTTTTTTTTTTTTTTTTTACTGCAACAAAAATAAAACTTGAATGTTAAAGTCCAGATCTAATCAGGTTTAAGTTCTCCAGGGTGGCAATGAAACTGCTGGCATGTGACCCGCAGCATAAGGATAACCATGACTCCTTCTGCGTTGGCACCCTCCCCAAAAAGCGTTAAAACTTTTCTGGTTCCCATAGCTGGACCATTAGAGGGCTGTAAGATGCAGAATGTGTCCCCCACACCTGGAGGCCACTGGTGTTTACTCCAGTAATCCCAGGGATCCTTCTTTGGGCAAAGGTGAAGGTTGGCCAAGAGGCTTTGGGCAGATGTCAGAATTTCATGTAGGTTCTGTTTCATGCTGAGTTGTTTTTTGTTGTTGTTGTTGTTGTGTTGTGTTTTTTTTTTTTTGTTTTGTTTTCTTTTATTTTTGCTTAAATGCAGCTTGTCAAATCAGTATTTTCAATTCCAGAACCTGTTTTTTTCTGTTCTTTCCTTAAACCCGGGTAGAGCAAAGACATGAAATTCCTATTGGTGAAAGTCAGACTGAGAAATTCTAACTCATTTTCTAAGAAGGAAGTTATGTTTGCCATTTGGAAGTGAAATCAGTTCACACTGTTGAGTTAGAGAAATGTCTTTTAAGAATTTTGTAAAAAGTAGCAGAGATTCAAATACGGCTACTATTGCATGTGGCTGTGGTAGGGCAACTAGCAGTTTGAACTTCTGAGTAAAGAATATTGCCCCTTTCAACTTGCACAACCTGTTTCTGGCACAGTTTTTTTCCTCCCATAAGCCTGGCCTTCTTACAGTAGTGCGTGGACTGACTCTTCTGGTGTAAAATGTGTAAATGTACATGCGGGCACATGTGTTTAAATATATACACATTGTGCAAGTCACCCGACACAATCCCAGTTTTATGCGTAAGCAGTGTATTATATACTGTATTCATAACATACCCTTCACACTACAGATTTATGCTAAAAGTATCCTAATGTTTCTGACAGCTCATGTGTGACATGAATGTAATCCATATTTCTTGGAGGAGCTAATCTAAGCGGTTTATTTTCCGATACTGCTGATAGGGCTATATCTCTTGATGTCACAGCAGTTGAGATTCTGATGGTAACATATTGTTTATGGGTCACTGCCTTTGTCTCAAAGAATAGGTTGGAACAGAATAGCAAAGGTTAATTAAGTTTGTCTATCAAGGAGGGACAGATATAGATGTCTCTTGTATTTTCTATGCTAGAATCAAAGGAAGTCAAGACAGAGTGTCATAGTCTCTTTTTCCTTGTGCTATAAAATATGCTTACTTGGTTTTAGGAACGAAACAAAACCACCTTGAGCAGTGCAAGTGCAGCAGCAGTTGTGAGGGGTCAGCTCTCAGGCGGTAGCATTACCAGATGGGAGAGCAGTGGCCACCCTGCTTTACAGCTTGGGAAACTGAGGCACAGAGTTGTTTGGTGGCTTGCCCAAGGTCACACAGCCAGCAGGTGATGGACCAGAGGTCCTTAACATCCAAGTTTCCGCTCCAGTGTCCTGCTGTTGTATTCTTGCCTCACACTAAAAATTGACTTGTGAATTCTGTTTGCAAATAACTAAATGCAAAACCAAATTTTATGCCCCCTAAAATTGCCTTTTTTTTTTTTTTTTTTTTTTAAGACCCAAAGAGGAGGATATGTTAAGACTCTTAACGGAGTCTCTCTGGTGTTTCAGTAATTTTGGGTTTTGTTCTAAGATAGCTGGTGGCAAGTCTTGGGTGACATGGACACACGGAAAACCTGGGCTAGATGTCTTGGCTGAGTTCAGCTAAGTGGTAGTGATGATAGTTTGATTTCTTTTGTTGCTCAGAAATGCTTTGCAGTGCTTGCCACCCAGGATTAGCTTCTGCGACCTTCCCCTACTTTTTCTTCTTGGGAATAACCCCCTCGCCAGTCAGGATCAGCTGCAGAGTGTTAAGGTGATAACGCTAAGTATAACACTGGCTTGCTCGCCAAGAGGCTGCAGCTGGCTGTTCCTGTGCATAAAAGAATTACCCATATGATGCTCTGTCTAAAATAAGTCGTCTGGGAAGGGCAGCCCATTTGCTAGTCTCCAAGGCTGGAAGGAGAAGTGAGCCACCAGGTGTGCCTGCCTTACCTCTTCTCTTTCTTAGATCTGGCCACCACCACTCCTCAGCTCTTCCTCCACCTGGAGTACATTTAAAGGCTATGCAGATGCTGCCAGGAACATGGGAGGAGCAGCAGGACGTCACTGTTGACAAAGTTTTTTTGTTTTTTGTAGGACTCCCTGGAATGATCTGAACTGACGCAGAAGCGTCCTCTTTATGCTCCTCTGGTGTTTGATACATGTTCTGTCACTGCTGGACACTGCTGTAGAGCTGCACTGGCTGTTGTGCTCAGTGGTTGACAAATCCTGCTTCCAGCTTGCCTGTGTGTGGACAAGCCATGGCTGCACCTTGGTTCCCCACAGAGGCTCTGCAAGTGGACAGGGAGAGAATTCCTATCCTGCATGGTCTTTTTATTAGGCCATGTTTATTTCTTCATGGGTTTGTAGCATCCCATTGCTGCTTGCAGTACATCCTTTAAGTGGTTACCGAGTGCACACTGTGTTGTACAACTTAGAGCAACTTGTAAATATTGAATAGGCCAGATGTGCTTCTCAGGTGATCTGTGCCTTCCACGAAAGTCTGTGAGGTACTTGGTGAATCAGTGGTTTTCAACTAAAACACCCTTCAACCTGCAGCTGGGGCAGAGCATAAGCAATGCTGGGCTAGAGGGGGTGCTCTGGAATAAGTCAGAAACTCAAGTGTGCTCTGCAAAGAGTGTGTGTCTGCTGAGGTCTGTCAGAGGGAGGGCAGTCAGCCTTTTGCACTGCAGCAGAATTGCTTCCTGTAGTCCTGGAGGTAAAGAGACAAATCCTAAGCTAGCAGTGCTGTGGAGCCAGGTGCTGTACGCAGCCACAGTCAGGTAACTCCTCCTGCTGCCAAGCTCACAAAAGGAGAGGAGAGAGTGGGAGGACGTGTCTGGGGTTGCTTGAGATGCTACTGTGGTGTCTGCTGGAAGGCAGAGTACTCAGAATTTGTGTTGTGCCCTTCTCTTCCTCCACATTTCCTCACCCAAAGCATGCCTTGTTGTTGTGGCACATAGCCAGCAGTGATGCTGACTGGCATGGCTGGTGGGACCATTCCAGCCCTTACCTATTTTGGCCTCACTGGGGGTGATGAGGAAGGCAGGAGAAGATGGCAGAGGGCTAGGCATCTCCTTCTGTGATACATGCGTTATCTGGAGCTGAGACGCTGCGGTTCCCCCAGGAGGTGACCCAGGAGGATCCCCAGCTGGGTACCTGGCTCCCACATTCAGAGAGGTGCACTGCACTGAACAAGAAATGATCCAAATAGTCCAAGGCCTCTCCTGGACTATTTGTATCTCCCATTCTAGCTGTAGCACCCCAAAATGTGAAAGGACGCTGCAGAGCAGCAGGAGTTAATACAGAGCAAGTGCCCCTTCTCTCTGGGTAATCATCTCCTAAGCCCCCTTTTTAATGCAGCACTAAGGTCAAGAATTTTTATGACTGGTTGTTTTTTTATTGTTACTGTAAAATAGGATTGCTAAGCACTATAAAAAGGAAACCTTATGGTTCAGATTTACTGTGGTGTGTATTCTAAACAGTTTAATAAAACAGAACCAAAAGCTTTTAGATTTTCTTCAGTGGTTAATACACAGCATATTCTTTGCAGAGCCGAGCCTCTGGCTGTCGGTCGAACTGTGGTTCATAGACTTGGTGTGGGTAATAAGATTATAAAACATGTCTCTTGCTAGCCAGCTACCACACACTAATAATAATAGTAGTAATAATTCATTGAATCCAGAGATTTTAGGTGAGTTGTTTTTTAAGAAATGGAGAAAAAAAAATAAAAAAAAAGGTTTGAAAGGAGAAAGGAAACAAGCACACAATCATTTCAGTGCCAGGGAGTTGTTCCTTCATTTTGTTACAGCTAAAATAATACTGTCTCCATCAGGTGACCTTTTTCTAGTTGTATGTATACACACGTGCACATAGGGAAAAGGTGAGGTGAAGATCTGAGAACGGGATGCTGCCCATAGTCCTGCCCCAGCAAGGGCAGTAAGACCGTGTGTGTAAAAATGCAGGTAGAGGGGACTTTGTTAACTTTTTTTTTTCAGCACTTCTAGAACCATTGAGCTTTATGGGAGTGCAGATTCAGAATGACCTTTGCACCAAGTTTTTGGGCAGTTTATATTGTCAATCCATAATTTTAGGGCAGTGGCAGCCTGGGTTTTGCTGAAGAAGCGTGTGAGAAGGCATGGATGCCTGTTTCTAGGAGGAGACTGCCCTTTTCAGAGCAGCAGAGGGGACCTCAGTGTCTTGCTGGAGTTCAGACTCCCTTGTAACTCACCACAATCTCCACTCCAAACAAACTGGGATGTTTCCTTCTGTCTTGGAGAGTCCCAGGAGGATTTTATGTGGTTTGGACCACTTTATTTCCCGTCTGGCAGTTTAACTACTAGAAATATTTTTGAATATTGAATTAGCAAGGGACCACTGTCCACAACAGATCAGCTGTCTTCATCCTCTGCTTTTCAGCTTTGCATTTCTCTGCCTCTGATGGAGCAAGATGGGAGATGTGGCTGGGTGGGACCTGTACGTGCAGTGGTAATGCAGGCAGAGCTCCTCTTCAGCCAGTGAGACACAGGCCAAAAAGTCTGTTGAGCACTTTGCCTTGCAGAGGTGCTGTATAATGGCACAGCTTCATGTCCCTTACTTTTGGCACAGCTGCCTTTTTCCCTGGTACAAAGCTATCATTTTTTCTCTGCCCAGAAGCTTTCCATCTTACAATCATTCACTGCCCAGCAAACTTAGAGAGAGTAGATGATATTAACTTTCCTTTTGAAGACCATCTTCTTGCACAGATTTTGGCTACTTCTTTTTGAGTATTATAGCCATGTTACATTGTAGAGCTTTGGAACAAATAATAGTAGATGGTAGGTCTTTTGTAAAACAAAAATTAAAAAAGCATTGCTGGCTGTCCAGGGAGATTAGTTTGGGTCATTTGAGGGTGTTGGAGTAAGACAAACCTTGATTTCTGAGTACTGCCAACTTGGCTGCTGAGTCTGGGAGGGAGAAGGGGCTGTCTGATCATTCACACACTAAGCTGACACCGCTGACTTGCTTGTGTCCAGTTGTGGCTTCACTGCAGACTTGCTGTGTAGTCTGCCTACAGCTTGATTTGTCTGTAAACACAGATATTTTTTTTCCCATATCATTTGTTTTTAAGAGAAGTGGTGTGTGTTTATGTGTGTGTCACATGCTCACATTCAGTCGAGTGTGTCCTGAACGAGTTGGGAGGTTGAACTGTCTTCCGAGTCCATCCTGCGAGCTCCTGGTGGAGAGCTACCACTGGTCTGAGGCATGTTGGTCTCCTTGGAGGTCTTGGCAGTGAATATTACATGTTTATGTGCCAGATATAGGTTTAACTTCGATAAGATAAATCAGCTTGTCCTCATGCTGGTTTTGCTGCTGCTAGATCACTTAATAGGACCGGGTCTGCTTGCTGGAGCTGGGTGGTGTGGGCGCACCTTCAGCCAACCACAGCAAAAATCCAGGGCCGATGTGTTGGGATTTGGCTTCTCTTCTGCCCTCCGTGGTCTCCCTCAAGGATGTGTGCCTGTGGGCAGCAGGGTGTGGGTGCAGTGATGAGGCTCAGCTTTTGTATCTGTTATGATCCTGTCTCCACAGGCGAAGGGGATGGAGAACCGCCATGCCATGAGCTCCCAGTACAGGATGTGCTCCTACCACCCACCTGCTTCTTACCTGGGCCAGGGGATTGGCACTCCGGCGTGCGTCCCGCAGATCCTGACCTCGGAGGACATCCCTTCGTACTCAGAGTCAAAAGTGAGAGGTAAGTGCACCCACCGGGGCTTCTGGCACCATTTTGACTTGGAACAGGCATCCTCACAACATGGGTGGGTGATGGAAGGGAAGTTACTTGGCGGACAGCAGCTGCCAAAGTCTATGAGAGGTGCCTGGTTTCGGAAAGGCTTTCAGGGCAGTTGTGAAGTAGGAGTGCTACTGTACGGTAATATAAGCATGTATTTAAGAAGTCTCATCATTCAGGAGAGCAGTTGGTTGATACTGTTCTGCTCCAGCATATATTCCTGAAATTGAACAATGAGACCCTTGAAACAGCTGTCTGAGCTCACTGCATGGCTCTCTCACAAGAAAGATGCCCAGTTAAAAATTATCTTTTGTCTCTTTTCTTCTCAGAAATTCTGTTTGCTATTTCTCCCTCAGGATCCCCAAGCCTTCCACTGAGCCTCCACTGTCCTGTTCTTTCTGAACCACACGTGGAAACTATTCCTGTATCCCATCCATATCACAGATTCATCTTGTTTGCTTTCAAACTTAGCACACCATACTACTTCACGTAAAACTACCGCAGATAAATCTGCCGTTTTATATCCCGTGTTCTCGGCCATCCCAAATATTACTGTAATCTGCAGTAATTTTTAGGAAGGAGTTCATGAATTTACACTGAGGTTTTCTGATAAAGTTTCTCTTGCTTCTTTGTTCTTCTGCTCTGTTAGCAGGTAGAGTACAGATATTAGAATGTCTCTGCTGGAGCAGCCCAAACCCTATTTAGCTGCTTCCGTGTCCCTGGAACAGGCCAGTAATGCGTAATAGATAAACAGAGAAATAGCGGTGTGTTCCTACTTCATATGTCCAAAATTCTCACAGTGCTACTGCATTTGAAGCTTCTGAACTATCCTATTCAGTTACCTGCAGCAGACCTGCATTCCATGAACTGAGATAATCCTTCCAGACGCTCTTCACGCTTTTTATCTGTCTGTAACAAAGAACTTGGCAGTTTAATTTGGTGTGGTTGGGAAGTATTTAATTTTCTTTATTTTACACCCGACAAGTTTTTGTGCTATTTATTCTGTGTGTGGAGTGACAGCACTGACAACAGCACCCAGCCTCATCTGCTTCTCTGATGCACATGTACATTGAAGTGAATCTTCTCTATCGGCACACATGTGCTGAGTCTTTTCTTACATCTGATGAAAAGATGCATGTTACGCAGGTCCCATACCTGTTTTCAGTCATGGCTTTTTTGTTGCTGATGGTCTGGTGTCTGTGGTTCTGGTTTCATTTGTTTTGTAGTGAAAAACATGGTTTCAGTTAAGTCACCTTAAGGACTGAAATGAAGCTTTGGAAGGTGAAGTACATTTAAGTCATATCTATGGCCGGCGTAAATCAGCGTTGAGCCCTTGAATTCAGTAACTCCACAATGATTTATACTGAAGAGGTGGCTGCTGTTTCAGAGTGGCTGTTTTCTGAAAGTCTTCCAACTAAATACGACGTATTAGATAGATGAAGAAACAACACATGGTGTGATAAAACCTTAGACTTTTTCTCCTTTTCCAGTAGTTCTAAATGGCTTAGAGAAATCAGTGATCCTTGGTTCATTTTCCTTCTCTTTTCTTCAATTTTATTTTCTTCCTTCTTCTCTGACCACCATTGAGCAATGACGTCTTTCTTTCTGTTGATTGGTCCAAGAAGCACTTGGCTTTATGCTCAACTGCAGTTGACACTTTTTCTTGCATCCATCACTACTAACTCACTAAGAAGTCTTACCAGTTGAGTGTTCTTACAAATAGACAAAAGACCTTATACCCTTTGTTCCCAAATGCACTTCAGTAATTTTTCATCACTCCAGAAAAAAAGTTGTGCGTAATGTGCCACTGATTTTTAAACTGCATAAATACTGTATTTTCAATAATCCTTGACTGCTTCTCCAGACAGTATTCCACACACAGATATTGTTCCCTAAGTTACACCATCAATCAGAAACCGACAAGCAGTGAGATGTAATTTACTGAGATCAAACAGCATTTTCCAGACTCTGAAGAAGTGTTTTTCCATAGCAGGGAGGTAGTGGGTGAAAGAGGCACAAATATTTTTGTGAGAAAGTTGAGCCTGAGAGCAAGACCATACCTGTTTCAGAGGCTTCTTAGAGGCATCCTCTTTTTTATTGTGCTAGATCTTGGAGGAAATAACTGCTTTTACTTTTTCCATCTACAGACAAAGTAATATTCTCAGGCTGTTAGTCCACAATTTACACTCCCAGGACATATTCCTCTTGATGGTTTTCCTCAGAGAATTTGAGGCTTTCTGCCCCTTCATTGTCATTTGTGTGGATGCTGTCAGCCAGCAGGCTGTGGGCTGTAGAAGCCCCGAGGTACTGACTATCCACGCTGCAAATGTTGTCTCAAATAACAGACACATACTTACCATTTCTCCACTGGTGGTTGGACTGAGCTTTGTACAGTGCCTGCTTGATACGAAGCCTGGTGGCTTGTTTCTGCAGGGTTAGAGATTGCTACTTCTTAAAGACAACTCTAGGGAATGTGAGCAAGCAAGTCGTATTTTACTAATTCTTCCTTTTCTGTGCTTGAAATAGCAATCATGCTCAGAGCCATGTTTTCTTTCTAACTATACATAGTAGTAGATTTTAGGTCCAGAAGGTAACATTAGGATCATCTAGTCTTACCTGCTGCATAATGGAGACTGTACAATTTCACCTTATAGCTCCTCCAGCAAACTCAGAACTATTTTTTTAAGATGTGTTCCCATAGACTTGGTAATGCAGAAATTTTACAGGAAGGTAACGTGTTCGTAAGAGCAACAGGTCAACATAAAATAATAATTTTGCAGCCAAATTTTCAAAACTTCTGAGACCTACCTGTATCTTTAACACAAATGGTTATTAAATTCCCAGTCACAAATCAGAGATATAATACACACAGTCTATTACTCACACTTCAATTGTAACTTCAGGTTTATAGAGGTTTTGCCAGTTCATATATTATCTCAGTTAGTATTTCAGTCAGACCATTTCATTAATTTTGTTCTGCTAAGTTAACTGCCTGTTTAGACCAGTTATGTCGAAAGGGAGGAAAGATGAGCTAGCAGACCACTGATTTACACTTTCTTTGGTTTTGTTTTTTGTTTTTTTTTTTTTTATGAATGATGTGAAATTCCCAGTAAGCTTCTGACATTTGTACATGAGGTCATACCATGTTACAGTGTGTTGCATATCGTAATGGACTGACATTTTCTGAATGGCAAAACACCATCACTCAACCTCCTTGCAATTTGAAGGTGTTCTAAGTGAAATGGTTTTGCTTCCAACGAGCACAGCTGCTACCCCTCTGGAAACTGGAAAAAAAAGAGGGAAAAAAGAGGGACAAAAATAAGAGAAAACAGTGACAAATGGCAAAAGGGTGTTTTCAGAAGGCTCTCTTAGATCACCAGTTTGTAACATATATATAACAATTTCTGGATAGAAGAGGAATTTTTTACTCCAAAAAGATTTTTCATGTCTCTCTCTTTTTTTTTTTTTTCCCCTCTGGTATCTTGCTTTTTTCTTTTATTTTTTTTTTTTTTTTTTTTGTAATGAGCAATTAGAATAAAAGATATATGGGAGGTTGTTAACAATCCATGGGTATGCAGAGGATGCTTTAAAGGATGTTTCTGCTTTGCAAGCCAAGCTGAGAGCTCCTTGTGCAAGAAATGGAGCACAATATACAGCAGTTACAACAGGGTATTTTATCCCCAAGAACCAGGTGCCCTAGTCCCATTGATTTCTGTGGGGCAGTTTTCTGTGTTTTTTTTTTTTAAAGGATTATTTTCAGGTTCTGGTCAGTACCCAGAATTGCCTCGTACCTTCTACTGGCTTTGGATCAGGCCCCACCTGTGATCAGATTTGTGAAATATCTACACAAAACCTTGATTTGAGACATGAAGGTATGTGCTTGGATTGGGGCTGGGTGCCCAGCTCTGGATTCTGTTTCCACTGAATAAGGGTGAGCATTTGTTTGGCTGTGGGAAGGTAGTTTCCAGGTTTGGGGCAGTTGCATAAAATCCCCAAGATATAAATAAAAGAATGCAGAGAAGAAATATCCCTCTATTTGCAGACACCTTTGATTTCAAATTAATTATCTTCTCTTAACTTTAGCATGGAGTAGAAACTGATCTTTGTCAACATTTTCTGAGCTGTGTTTGTTCCAATGGTGAAAAAGGTGGTTTGCATTTAAATGTTGCTCTAGTTGCTGAACAGATTTGAATTTATGTTTTCTGACACTGTCTCAGGGTAGCTGCAAACACATGTAATGAAGCACTGGAGCAGTGCTGTATTTGCAGCTTTAATGTAAAGCATGAGCCATATAAAGCAGGAGCATGAAACTCCTTCCAAACAAAAATGAGAAAAACTCGTATGAAGTGTTCATTTTGATATGGAAAAGGTCAATGATTTTGTTTAAATCAGCAAACAGTGTTTTCCAAGGGAAAACATTTCAGGTAATATTTATTTTTATTTTCCAAGCAGAACAACTTCTAACACTTCCCAAACACTTTTCAATGAGTTATTCTTGCCTAGAAGCTAAATAACTGTTATCTCCAGTTTTACAGTTGTGGAAACTGAAGAATGATGATTGAACAAGGCACAGACTTCTCCAGGGTCCACATAATAGCTCCTGCTTCTGTCTGGTTGGATGCTGTATTGAAAATACTGCTGGGCCATTGAAGAAGATTGCACAAACTATGGAGCAGCTCTGTAAAGAGTCTCCTCCAGTGGTTACACAGTCAAGGGGATGTTAGAAACAGTCTCCCTGATTAAGATGAAAAGTTCCATTTGACTAAAAAAGTGTTGGGAAGTGAGGAAACCTATATGCCTGAAAAATGCAAGGAGGTCCAGGGTGAGGATGTGTTTCTTCAGAATGGGCTGTAGTGTTGTGGTGGTTTTACTCGGGTGGGCGGCCGAGCTCCACCTCAGCCACTCTCTCACTCCCCCTCCTCAAACGGAAAGGGGGAGAAAATACAATGCACAGGGCTCAAGGGTTGAGATGAAGACGGGGAGATCACTCAGCAATTATCATGACAGGCTAAACAGACTCAGAGTAGGGAAATAGTAAGAGATACTGCCTATTACTAACAAGCTAGAGAAGTGAGGGACAAAGGAAAGAAACCAAAAATGCCTTCCCCTCATCCACCCTCTTCCACCTCCTCCCACCACGTGGCACAGGGGAATGGGGGCTGTGGTCAGTCTATAGCACTTCGTCTCTGCTGCTCCTTCTCTGTCACTCCCTGCCCCTGCTCCCTGTGGGGTCACTCCCATGGGATGACGTCCTTCCCGAACTGATCCTGCGGGGGCTGCCCACAGGCAGCAGCTCCTCAAGCACTGCTCCCACATGGCTCCGTCCCATGAGGTCCATCCATTGCCCAGGAGCAAACTGCTCCAGCACGGGTCCCCCATGGGTGGGCGGCAGCTCCCCCCAGACCCCCTGCTCCTGCGTGGGCTCCTCTCCACGGGCTGCAGCTCTGGCCCGGGGCCTGCTCCTGCGGGGGCTCTCCATGGGCCGCAGCCTCCTCCAGGCCACATCCACCTGCTCCACCGGGGGCTCCTCCACCCATGGGGGGGCTGCAGCGTGGAGATCTGCTCCATGGGGGACCCATGGGCTGCAGGGGGACAGCCTGCTCCACCAGGGGCCTCTCCATAGGCCGCAGGGGAACTGCTGCTGCCTGCCTGCAGCACCTCCTGCCCTCCTGCTGCACTCACCTGGGGGCTGCAGGGCTGCTTCTCACTCCTCTCTCTCCAGCTGCTGTGTGGCAGCGTGTTTTTTTTGTTTTGTTTTGTTTTGTTTTTCCCTTTCTTGAACATGCTCTCACAGAGGCACAAACAACATCGCTTATTGGCTTGGTGCTGGTCAGCAGCAGGGCCCTTATCTAACATGGGGCAGCTTCTAGATTCTTCTCACAGAAGCCACCCCTATGGCCCCCTGCTACCAAAACCTTGCCATGTAAACCCACTACAAGTGTGTGAATGTTATGCTCCTTTTTCAGGTTTCATATGTACAGTATTCTTGCATGAAATCTGTGCCCTTGAGTGCTGCACAAGATGAGTCATGTTCATAGTCAAAGAAGGCACCTGGCTGTAGGACCAAAGAGGTCAAGGAGTCCTGGTATGCAAAAGCTCTTCAAGCTTGTGTCCTTGCATTAGTACTGTTTTCTGTGGGCGTTCAAGCTACAGAGACAGCACACTGCAACAAAGCAGGCTGGTGTGGTATAGCTGAGAAATTACTCCAAAGAGCTGAAAAAAAGGCTTGCATTTACGAGCTCTGTATTTGCAGCCAGCAGATAAGATGCGCTGATGGAGCTATGCTGATAAAGCACTTAGAGAAGTGGGGCAGAGCAGTAAAAAACACCCCTCTGTCAGAGGGCTAGAACCAGTCTGAGTAAGCTGAGGAGAAGTTCTTGCAGTTCCACAGGGTCCAGGCATTGTCAAGTCTGAGATACTACTTTTTCTCCTTTTGCTCCTGTTCATCTTCAGCAGAGCACCAGCAGAAATGCATATTGGGTGTAGAGGGGCTTCAGCAGTATAATGTGTGGGGTATCATTTTACTCCTGGAATGGATAAAGTTCAGCAGTATTTAGCTTGTGTGTTTTGCTTCTATCTGTGCATCTTTTGCTTAAAAACCATCCTCTGTTCAAGAGTATGCCATTCCTCAGGGATGAGGAACAAGCAGTGTTTGCTGAAACTTGACTGTATTTGCCACTAACTTTCCATCTCTTATCAAACTTTCAGAAGTAAATTTGAAATCAGACAAAAAGAGAAAGGAAGAGGTAATAATCTAAGCCTGCAGACCCTGAACAGTCAGTTCAAAGCTGTGTTTCTCTCAGCAGGTCACGTTATCTTTGGGTGGCTGTTGCATCTTTTTCATGCATTCTCATTGCTGCTGTTCATAGTCCCAGACGGCTGTGCTGTGCACAGTGTCCTTTAGGTACTTGCTATGAGGGTGCCAGGAACGCTGGCAAAGTCTAAACTGATTCTCTAAGCCTTGGCTTACATTGCTGGTTGTGTATGTGGTGTAGACCACAGCCTCATCTATTCTTGCCTGCAGCAGTCTCATTTTTATGCAGGACTCTTGTAAAACACCAGTGTTTTGTGGCTTTCTTAGAATGGCAGGGTACAATATGTTTGGGGGCCATCAATATACATATATACACACGTACATGTACATAAATATATATGCATATATATACACCCCTGATAAACAAATCTGCCATGTTCAGGCACTTCTGCCTGTCTTCACACAACCTGGATTGTAGGGATAGTCTGTGGAGTGAATTTGCTGTTAGTATGATGTGAGAACAAACTTCCGTGGAAGTCAGACAATGTGCTATTCTTCGATTACGTGGATCTTGAATAAGCTGCAACATCCTACAGACCTTTTCAGGCAGATGACCTTTTAACATGTCATTTTAATTTTCAATAAAAAGCTGAATTTTGAGCTTAGCTGACTACACAGTTGCTGGGTTTGTGCTGGGTTTGGTGATATTTTTTTTTTAAATCAAGGAAGTTGCTAAGCTGCATTTGTGACATTCATAATCATATTTCCTTGTTTCATTAGATGTAATAGCAGCTTTCAAAATAGATTTGAGAATGTGAGACATATTCATTATATACTCTGGCAGTCCATTTTACTGTATGTTTAAGCCTTTTTGTAAATTATTGGTCTGTGTTCTAACTGAGGTTGGCTTGGTGAAGATTTGACTAATATTAAAAGCAATTTATAAGGTCTGATGGATAGTGAAGGGAATTTATGAAAAGAAATGAGTTCAAACATTTGCTTACATCACATTCTGCTTTGGTTTATTCCTGATTCAAAGGCTCATTCTAGTAATTCCTCCTCAAAATGCAACTTTTATGTTCAGTTCACTGAAAATCACACAAATAAAAAAATGCATGCAGTGAAGCAACTTGTTGTGCAGTTGCAGAATTACTTGTTTGATTCACGAGTTTTGCTGATTCATGCCAGGGCGAGTGATGAGCCCTGCTGCTTGCAGTGGGGGAAGATGCTGGTCCTGTGGCAGGAGCATCTGAGCAGTCTGTATTTTTTGCTGTTCCCCCCCCCCCCCCCCCCCCCCCCAAGTCTGTTTTTGTAGAAATACATGTATTTCTGGAGTGAGACCGTAGCATTCTCTAGGAGGAATGGTAAGGTCTCATGAAAACTACATGCTTCTGTTTGCCCCAGCAAGAAAGCAGCCTGGAGCCTCAGGAAGCACAGCTGGACCCTGTTCACACACACCAGCAAAGCCACCTTCACCCTGATGGAGGTCTGCAGCTGCTGAGCGCTGGAATAAAGGTCTATCCCTGCTGTGCTCATGCTGCTGCACCAGCTCCTCATGCTGCAGCCTCAGCATCCCTCTGCAAGGCCATGCCTCCGCGTTGCCCTGAGATGAGCAATGACCCTGGATGGCTTCCCTCCTTCTGAGCTTCTCAGCCCCTCCTGCAATTTAGACTGTCTCAAAACTACAGGTTGAGGACCACAAGTTTACACCCACTGCAGCCCCAAACTTGGTTTCTGCTTGCTTCAGCTGCTGTCTGCGTGGGGCAGAGCATGCTACAGCTGGCGAGGCTGCAGTTTATTTTCTTCGTGCTTTAGAGGATGTTGGATGCTTGTCTGAGAAAATCCACACAATCAGTTGAGCAGCATCCTTTTACACTGGGTATGGGCTCGACACTGAGTTTTTTTTACGGGACTTTTTCCCTTGCAAGCAGAAGTTTATGGAAATCATAAAATTTCACCATGAAGTGGCAAAGCAAATGAAGACATTTTGTTGGCACGGTGGTGATACCAGTGTGTTTACCTGGGCATGGCTTGTTATTGTAGAAAAAAAACAGTGAAACATGCCTCCCTGTTGCTTTGATGTGCAGGTGCATCCTTGTATCTTGACTGGTTAAGAGAAGGGAGAAGTCTGTAGCTCTGTATTCTGTAGTCTTTTCTGCGAGTGAGGATTTACAGAGGATACTTCACCGTTCATGCCATCTTCTTAAAGAAGGTGAGCTAAGCTAATTCCTTTGCAGCCTTTTCTGCTTAGATAAGGCACACCAATTATCAGCCCTTTGCAGATTGTGAGAAACTTTAGCAAAAGGCGCATTTGCTACTGATCTCTTAAAAAAAAAAAAAAAAAAAAAGGCCCCTGCAAGCAGTGTGGGATGGCTTAGCCGTCAGGAGGGAGGCGATGAGCTGATTGTGGCTCTTTGCAAGGGGCCGTTGTTGCAGTCTGTAGCTCTGCCCCCATGCCGGAGTGCTCTTAGGGAGAAAGGTGAGAATTTTCCCCACTGTCGAGCTCACTTGTGTGGAGTGAGGGTGTTACACCCTGTCGAAGGGAGATCTCCTGGCAGCAGGGATCAGAAGTAGCTGCTGAGAGGTGTCGGCTGGGGCCTGGGGGGCAGCTGCATGTCGTGCCTACCTGCAGGGGATGTGGGGTCACCGCTGTGTGCCCCGTTTGTAAATGTGTGTGTTTGTACCTCAGGTGTAAATAATACTGGGGTATGCTGCCTGCTCGTGGTGTCTGTAACCCTGCAGGGCAGGACTGGGGGGCGGCCGCCTAATGGGCTCTCTTAATTTAGCAGCCATTAGCCTGGCCAGCCAGTGTTTTTAATCCTGAGCCTCGGTGTAACCATGAGTTTATTTCCAGTGCTCCTCGCAGGCATAGCTTAGGCCAAGTACAAGTTGAATAACCTTCAGGAAAGCTGTGCTGTCCTTCTGTCGGCCGCTGTCTTTGAAAATTGCCTGCAGAGTTAGTGAGCAGGAACAGTTAAGATTTACAAACAATGATGAAGCTTGTCATGCATCTTTCACCATTCATCATCTGGGTGCCGTGGCTGGGCGGTGAAGTGTTCTTCATAAAAACCAGCTCAGTGTGAAATACACCTCGCAGCAATGTTTACTGCTCTGAAACTCGTCAGCAGCCCTTTATAGTAAATCCAGATTGCGATGTGACATTACAGTATATCATTGCAGAGCGCGCTGGGGTTTACACTAGGAATGAGTGCAGTTCACACCAGATGAGATGTCGAAATTGAGTTATGTAGGAATTTGGCTGTTATATGGGGATAGCTTTTGTTTTCTGAGGACTGAAAGTTAGCTTTATATATATAATATATATAATCTACACATACCTGTACCTGTGTGTGGGTGCATATATCGATATAGGTATATATATACACAGATATATAGATACACACACGCTATGCACACATTCTGTATACAAACACTGCGGATCTACAAAGAGATTTCTCTGACAAGACCTTGTCTTATGCTATTTCTTAAAAGTATTTCAGTGTTTGTACCTCAGTGTTAGCATTTCAGTGAAGTAGCCTTTTATTTTCAAAAAACGCTGTTGAAAATACCGTTCTTTGAACATCACAGTTTTACAATTCCTGGCTAAGAATGCGGAGTGGGATTTTTAATTTTTGTATTATCCATTTGGTTTGGGTTGACTGCTGTTTCGTAGGGTTGTGGCAGCAGATGCTAACACCGAATTCGTAGGACACAAAGCCAGGGGACCCGTGAAGCCTGCTGCATACTGTTGGTGAGCTGCCTTTGGTGAAGGGGCAGGCGCAGGGCTGTGCTCAGCTGAGTCCCTGTGAGGCAGCTCAGCCCATGGGGCTGCTCCCAAGGTGCACAAATGGATGCAGCTGGATGTTGACAGCCAACACAGGGCTCAGGCCTGCCACTGCTTTTTTGCTGGTGAGTGCCTCCCAGAGCTTGGAAGGTACAACGTCGAGCAGAAGGTCCTGGGGGACTCTCTCAGAAACTTTAAAATATGGAAAAAGGAAAGTACGTTTGATGGGCTGTGTGTTGAAATGATAGAAGTTCTCCCGTCAACTAGTTTAGTCCCGTCAACTGCAGTGTTGACACAAGGTCACTAAGAAAAGAACAACATAAAATAAAATAGTAGATATTTTTGTCTAGCTACATAAGTTAAGAAATTAGTGTAAAATGTAACAAAGACATTTTGTGTATGAGTAAATTGCTGAGTCTTTAGAGATAAATCTACTGTCTTGAGCATCTGAGACATACTTGGAGTTAAACAGTAACATCCACGTGAACTGGAGAGCACACTGTGTCGGTCACTCTACAGCCAAGGACAGTATCTTTCTTCATTGGAGGTTCAGTACTTTGGTGGCAGTTAACCTGACTGAAAACAAGTGAAAGAAAGGATTGGGGATAAGCCAATAAAGTTTTTGAGTGCTTCCTGTGGCATTGTTATTTCACTGTTATACTTCAAAACCTGGAAATGAACTCAAATTTCACTGTCTTTAGTGCTTTGACTGTTTGTCCTCTGTGTTTGAAGAGTAGTTGACGTGTTCTGGGCTCTTGACAGAAGTCTTTTGGCTTTACTGCCTTGCTGTTCAACCAGCAGAAGAGGCGGAGTGTTTGAAATACTGTTGCATTTAATTTTAGATTTCTGGATTCCCCATTGAGTATTAAATATAGTACAGAAGTTGAAAAAGGAGTAGGACTGCAGTTGGCACTATCAAAGATAAGAGATAACTGTATTTCATTTGTCCTCCTCAGCTGTTTTCAGCTTCTCTAGTTTGGGATTTGAGTACTAATTTTGCAGTGAAATCATACTTTTCTAGCTCAGAACATTTTCCACAAATGTGTTTATTGTTGCTAATTTTTTCTTTGATTTTTTATGCCTTTGTTAAAAAACTGTGAAGTTTACATTTCAGCCTGCTGCTGGCAGCATGAGGCTAAAGCTTCAGGTACACTGATCATATAAGCATGCAGGCTTCCAGGAATACAAATATTATTCAAAACTTGTTCATATTCATAATTAGTTTAATGATACTGTGTTAATCTCACCTATTTCTTCAGCAGAGACTTTAAAGGATCCAGGAAGGTTTCTTAGGGGTGATGTGGGGGTGAAAGGTTAGAAGCATTAAGCATTATTTACGAATTTGTTTACTTTCTCCTTTTATTTTGAGAGGGGAAAGTTTGGACGTCTTTTATGTTACTCTTGTGGCTTGAATTAGAGGCGTGCAGAGTAAAGCTGTCACTTATAACGTAGTGTTTTCAAGCTTCAGAATGTTGCATATAAAATCAAAGAAATGTATTTCTTCACTACCTTGACTGCTTTATGTACCCGTTCAGTTTCTAGTAACTTTGCTAAGCTGCAGTCTTCAGATATATGTAGTAGGTAGTGGCTTGACATAGTGATGCTGTAATAACCTTAGGGAAGTAGAGGTCTTTATTAATAAGCATTCATGTACAAAACACTATTGTGGAGCTCATCTAATTCTCTACTCTTGTGGGTTGGTTTATTCCTCATATGGCATCTACTGTACGTAGATTTAAAGACAATTCTAGTAGTTGGGGCAAAAATTTGGAAAAATCCTCTGAAAAGGTGCCACGTAGAACAGGTGGGCTTGACGTATTTTGTGCAGTGAGTACTTCCATTTTTTGCTGCCCATACAAGTCCAAATTTGAGTTAATGGAGAAGTGATCGTTTGGACAAAAAAAAAAAAAAAAAAAATATCCTGTACACCAGGTTAAGTCACTTAATTTAATGTTGCTTTCCCACACACATACAAAGGTCTTGTGATGGGGGTGATATTTTCTTACAATGACCCTGCAGGGAAGCAAAGCAAACATATGTATAGAGCACTATAAAAATAGTCCAGGAGGAAATTGCTCAGAATTGAGGGGGTGGGAAACATCACAAAAAAGCTAACAGTATGTTGGCTGATTATAATGACTGTCTTGTAGCATCCAGGAGTTGTCAATCATAGCTTAACGTTTATAGAAGTGAAAAGTCAATGTGTAGTTGTTTAATTTGACATGGCTCTTGGGTTGAGAAAGTGTAATCGCTCGAGGGGACAGTTAAGTAGCTGTGCTCCGTGTCAGCCTGTCTCGCTCCGACTACTGCACTAAACGCTTTCTTGATGAGCGATAGATTTGGTTAAATACCAGGATAATTGCTAGCTACAGCATCCAGCACTCTTTTAATGCCTTGTACTACATCTGTATTAGCTCTTGCCTGAGGGTGTTTGAGGTTTCTGCAGCAAAGAAGGCATGTATGTTCAATTACATTATTCTCCTTCGGTTTTTGAAGGGCAATTGTTGCAGAGCTAAATAGGTTGTAATAAATTACATTCCATTTCTTCCAAACCTGTTGCAGGAGGGCAGACATGCAAACGTTACAGCTGCTTTTTCCTTTTAAGTACCATTTTGTTAGTCTGCCACAACGTTAAACACAGAAGAAACTGTTTAGAGAAAGTGTTTTTTTTTCATATGAAAAATGGAAAACTAACAGACTTTTAAAACTGTCTTGCAAAATTAGCGGACTCATTCTGCATGCTATAAAAGTATTTGCTGTTCCTTGCTGGGTTCACACATGTAAATAAAATCCCGGCACAAATGCATGTTCTTGCTCAGGGCGCTTCATCAGATGGAACAGGAGAGGGACTCAGCTCTCCCCTCCGTAATTAGCCAGGTGTCAGCATTTCCATTGTATGAAGTTGTATCTTAACGGGAAGGCTTGAAACGTTAGCTCGGGGTGACCTAGTTGCCCACTGGTTGCCATCAGTGGCTGCATGGGGCTGTGTAGCAATGCTGCGCTGCCTGGTGCAGCCCTGGCTTGCCAAGCATGCCCCTGCTGCATCAAGCACATACCCGCAGCTCCATCACATCTCTCTGCAGTAACGCACCACTCAGTGACGAAAAGGCCTGCAGATCAGGTTGCAACTTGCTTCAAAGGTGTTTGAAAGGGGTTTGTAGGGGTGGAGGGGGCATTTGTGTCTGACCTATATTTGTCTTAAAAGTCTGAACAGATCTGGAAGAGGCATTGGACGTATCTTGAGCATTGAGTACATCATTTTGCCGGGATTCATTTTCAAATGCAAAGCAGAAAGAGAGGAAGCCAACTTGACATTTAGAAAAAGAGCTCTAAGATCTTTGGTTTTGTTTCTATAGGATAGGCGTTCAACATTTTATCTATCTAACCACTTACTTAATATCAAATTTATTTCCCAATTTTCTGCAATTTTTTACAATTCTTACATTACAAAGTTTATTTTACAATGCCAGTTTTAAGGCTCTGTGCCTGATTCTTGTCCCACAGTGCCTGTTAAATCAATTAAGCTTCAGGGGTAGAAGGTTTTCATAAGGTCTGAATCACATCCCACATGCTGCGGGTAGCGTGTTTATTTACCCCACGCATGGCGCTAATCATGTCTTAGGCTGTTGAAGTAAAAGCATGCTTTTAGTCCAGTTTGTCACCAGTTTTGTTTCTTTTCTGGACATGAAAGAAGAAGAAAAATCAATGAACTCCCTCTCCTGCTCCTTTATAAATCATTTTCCCTTTCAAGTTCTGTCTCAGAGCACTTGTAGACAATGCAAGGAATGTTTTATTTTCCCACCCTGAAACAACTGTTTACACTCAATTTTTTTAGCAGATTTTTGCATTGGCTTTTGGCTGTATAAAACCCTTTTGATAAGGTACAGTCTGAGACAGATTCGAGCTAGCTGTGTGCCCTTAAATATTGTTTCAAACCTCCTCAATACCACAAATCAAGACCTTGCTAATCTCAGTTTTTTTCTGCCTTCTCTCTTAGATAAATACAAACTTCTAGTTCATAAAACTATGCCTACCAAGTCATATGTATTTTGTCCCAGCTCTGTGATGAGCCACATATGTTTCCAGGGACTTTAATTTGGTTGAACTCTGTCCCTAATACTTTCTAAGATGTAAATACTGCAAACAGGTTTGTGCAAACAGAAGAACCAACACTGGCCTGGTGAGTGGGGTCTGCTGTATGTTTTCTATCTGGATGCTTTTGCCTGATGTGGCCCAAATGAAGCTGTAACTCTGTAAAGTGTAGCTGAAAAGGAGTGGGGAGATAGGAATGTGGATTGGCCCTTATTTTGAAACTAATTACCCCTCCTCAGCCATGGCACTGACCTCTGTACTTCTTTCTCTGAACTGTTCAGCTTGGATCATGTTTGCAAGAGGTTCCTGGACATGCTAATCTGCATTTTCCTGCATTTTTCGGTGCATTGAAAATCCTGCCTTCCCCAGCAGCCCAGAGCAGGTCCCTCTGTGTTCACTACACCTGCGGCAGCATCAGCTGCCTGAGCTGGAAGGCCTCAGTGCTACCCAGGAAGGACTTTTATCTCCACAGAGCCCCTGCAGGAACTCCTCTTTCCCCAGGAGGGCGTGGAGGACCTCAGTTAGCTCTTGTCTGGGTAGGCAGGTCCATCCAGCGCAGTGGGTGTCACTGCTGAAGGAGAGTTTTGGATTAGGACCATTATGTGGGTAGGGTCCTAGCTGGCACCTGCTTTCCTTGTTGCATTCAGATGCTGTGATAATCAGCTACCTGTACGGAGGGAGATAGACATTACCTTGCCTGCCTCATGCTCCAAAGGAGAGAAAAGGCACATTGTGGCCCTGAACAGCAACAGATAGTTGCTTTGTATGGTGCAAGCCCTCCTGCATCCCTTGCACCCTCCACACTTCACTGCTTTGTGTCTGCAGTGAAATGCAGTGGGGCTGTATGATGTGGCAGAGGATGAGTTGCATTTTCTCCTCCCTTCCCTCCTTACCTGCTTACCTCCCCGCCCTGCCCTTCTAGTGCTGAATCAGTTTTATACTGCCTGGGGCTGCCAGCAGCACTTTGGAAGTTAGCTGAGGAGTGGTGTCGGAGTGGTCCTTCTGAAGGCAAGCAGCCTTCCACACAGCCATATGTGTCCAGATTGGCCCCCTTGACTCAAGGGACTACACTTTAATTTTTCTGTACAACAGATAAAAGTAACAAAATACTGTTTTTTAAACATTTTTTCATTATGAACTTTTCTGCCACTTTAAGATGCTGTAAGGTCCATCTTCCCAACTTCAGATCATGGCAAGTTAGGGCAAGGGAAACGCGTGCTGAAGATGTGGCAAGTACATTTGGGCCAGTTGTAGTCATCTCGGTAAGGCTGTGCTGCACAGCTCTGCACTGGAGCAGACCTTCAAAGGCTGGTCACACATGGTCAGCCAGAGGCTGGCCCCTCACCCCCAGGCAGGGGAAGTTTCTGTTGCACGCCAGCAGTTTGCAGTATGTATTTAATGCTGCTATTGTGTTCGTGGAAATAAATATAAATATAACGCAGTGGGTCTGTCGTAAGCCTAATGTTGTGTGAAACTTCATTTAACTTATTTGACTACCTCAGAAATGTTTTGTGTTCAGTTTTTGTCCCTATTTTCTCAAGTAGAGTGACTTATTGTGACAAGGTTCCTAAACTTCTGAGTGTATAAATCTCACTTTAAAATAAGTAGCAACATTTTTACTCTCTTTATGTATATGTCCATTGTTTGCTTCATATTTACCAATACTTGAACCATTTTACTGGAAATCTGCTTGACTGGCTTCCAAATTAAAGTTCATATTAAAGAAATAGTAATGCCATGACAATATTAATTCACTTTAAAGCCTCCTGGGCTTTTTAACCTGCAGGTTCACTTGAATTCTAATCTACATATGATAAGGCTTCTTCTTTCTTCTCTCCTATTCAATTTTGAGCACAGTTGTAGGGGAGTACAGTCTTGCTTATGCTGGAGTCAGTGATAAACCTCCTGCAGCTTGTGCTAGTATGGTATGAGTTGCAGGTCCTTCTTTGTCCCTTCCCAGCAGAGAAATTTACAGTGGAAGAGCATTAAGAAAAATCTATTATTGGCAAGTGAAAAATCTATTGTATCTACCATAACAGATCACTTTCATTAGACTTAGCATTTTCTCTGATTGTTTAGTAACCTCTTGATTTCCAAAAGCTTGCAAATCATGTCCAAAAAAATCTTTAAGCCATACAATACGGCACTTTTGCACTGAGCCAGTATTTTCTAATGTTAAGAATGTCATCAAGCCTGAAAGAGCTGAAGCCATCATTATTAGCTATTTGGTTACTCTTTGAGTATTATGACTGATGTCAACAGGCATGGATTTTGTCCTTGTTTTATAGATTGAAAATGAAAGTAAAAATGTAGAGATGTGACCAGAATTAAAGTTTACGCTTACATGGCGAGTCCTGGTGTTACACAAACTGTGGTAGCCTCTTTTTTTTTTTTTCTTTTTTTTTTTTCTCCTGATAAGCCAGTAGAGATTAACAGCCTTTCTGACACAGTAGATGGGAGATGGCCAGCCAAAATAGTGGTATGTTTGGATTTCTGCATGAGACACCAAGATGCTTTAAGCAGGTATTAAAGCTCTTAGGTTCCCATTTCCTTCTCTAATAGAGAGATGTATAGCTACATCAGGGAGGAACCTTGTGCCTTTTGTGTGTGTGTGTGTGTCTTCACGCGTATGCTGCTGCTCAATGACATTACTTTGAGTCTTGAATGCACTCCTTCCTTAAAAGTTAACATTGCTTTTCAAAAAAATGTTTTCCTGCCACAGCTATTTTAAATTGCAATGCATTTTCTAGGTAGGACACTTCATGCTTCTAGAGGTAGTTATTAACAAGGAACTCCTTGTTTAGTCAGGTTTTAAATATGTACTCCAAGAAAAACAAAAGCAAATACACTGTAGTGATGCCCAGAAAAAGGTGAGAAGGCAGAGTCACTAGCTGTCCCCTCTGGCATGCAAGGTCTTTCCTTGAAACAGGAAACATACAGCCCCATGTCTGCTCATCCATTCCCTGCAGTGTCAACAGCAATCCCAGGAAGAAGCAGCGGGCAGCGCTTTGTCCCCTTGTTCTTAGGTCCTGCCATGCTGCAGCCGTGGTGAGCACGTGTGACTGAGTCACACAATTCTGGCCAGGGGCAGCTGGATGTCTATTTCAGTGAGCTCTGTGTGGCATTGTCCCTGGGTTAGATGGTGCTGGAGACCTACAGGATGGCCTGTGTCACTGCCTCAAAGGAAACGAACAGAGAGCAGGCTCCACAAGATCCATGTCATGTCTCAAGGTTACGTGTGAAGGGAGGTGGCTGAGTGCAGGGGGATGACCCTGTGCTCTGTGCTTTAGAACTGGCTGGAAATTAATCTGGTGAAAATTTTTGTGAGAGAAGAATCTCACCCTCTGATTGTTTTTGCTAAAATCATGTCTTTCTGCAAAGTCACAGCAAGACATGGAAGATTCAGAGGGACACCTACCTGCTTTCCTTAATCAGTGCACATTGTTGGTGAGTCCTGTCCCTGGGCTTGCAGCTGTAAGGCAGCCTGTTGCTACGTAGCAGGTTTTTTTTTTTAATGTACCACCTGTTTACATCTTCCTGTGGTCTCGCTGACCTGGATCTAAAAAGTGTATTGTTTCCTTTTCCACAAAAAAAAAAAAAAAAAAAAAAAAAAGAATTTTAAGAAAGTGCATCCCATTTCGTGGACCTGGATTCGAAGGTAGTTGCACCAGCCCAAGAAGTCCCAAATCTCCTAGCCCCATAGGAAGGCAGTTTAGTGCAAAACTAGTCCTGGCAGGATAAAATGCCTGGGATGGACATTTGGGCATGTGTACCGCCAACTGGCAAAGTAACTAGGTACTTCTCTTGAGAAGTGATTGATTTGTGCAATTCCAATCTTTTTTTTCTTTTCTTTTCTTTTTTTTTTTTTAAGAACAAAGTATTTAATTCCTGCATGAATAACAGTCCAGAAAGTGGGTTCAAAGACCTTTCTTCCTTTTTTTTTTCTTTCTTCTCAGAGCTGCCTCTGTCTTTTGCTGGTCTTTGAATACTACACACCAGAGGCATCTTTTTTGATGGAGAATCAGTCTTCGGTGTTGTGTGTGGAATAGAGAAGTATTATGTGACCTCCGGGAACAAAGAGATGAAAGGTCCCAGCTTTTTCACAGCCTTGTTACGTGATGAAGCAAACTGCTTCATTTCTCTGAGGTTCCCTGCTGCTCTTCAGCTGGTGGCAGATCTCCAAATCCCTCCATCCCTCACAGCCACTTTTTATACACCTTTCCTGGAAATCGATGGCTCTCTCATATGTTTGTGTGGCTGCTTTCTAATCTTGAATCTTGAAATGATTTTTTTTTCCAGGAAAAATTCCTTTCAAAAGTGTTGTCCATCTCCTGGCCTTTGGTTTGGAGAGCAGCCATGCAAAGCATTGGGTCTGCCCAACAGCAGAGCATGTTCCCTGCCATGGTGGACCATGAATGTCTGAAAGAAGCAGGGATCTCTGGAAGTGGATCTGTTGGTCCACTATAGCACTAATATAACTAATATAACACTAATAGCATAGAATTGCAGGCCAAAGGACAGGCTTGTGCCTCTTTGTGGTAGTGGCAATGCAAAATAAAAGTGGCTGGATATTCTGCAGCAGTCATTTCTCCAGTGTAATTCCCTGTGTCAATGCACAAACACATGCACTGGACAACACAGGGGTTAAATAAGTAGCTGGAGAATGACAGGGAAGGAAAAAAGAGGTTATTCTTTTTATTGTGATGCCTTCTAATTGAAAAGTTGCTACCGGGTTAAAAATACCTCAGATCTGTGACCCCAGAAAGCTTTTACCAGCTTGGCTTTGCACGTGGTCTTCAGACCATTCAAAGCAAGGGTGCTCGTCTCAGCACACCTACTCTTCCTGAAGATGTTTTTGTGAGATGGGTCCTTCACTCTTTGCCTTTCCTAGCCTCAGGCAGCAGATTAGTCACATCAGGTGAGCTACAGAAAGTAGCATTGGTAGTAGTGGAAAGTGTTGGTCAGCCAGTGCTGTTCTGCTGCGTGTCATGCCTGCAGGAGTTTGGGGCAATTGCTTTGTAATTGGGTCATTTAGTTTTGAGGTAGGTTTTGGAACCTCAAAGAACAAAGCCTTGACTCCTGGAATGTCTTCCTTGCATCCTTCCTGTCCAATTAGACATGGATGAGAAATGGAAAGTCTTGTTTGATTGTTTCGCATGTTATTTTAAGAGAATTTAAAGGCAGAGGTGAATGAATTCAGCAAGAAGATATTTTCTTCAGCTTCTGGTTTCTAATTACACCAAGTTATAGCCCCACCTTCTTAGTTGCTAAAAGTACAAGCATGAACTGGAAAAGAATGAGATAATCCATGGTAAAGCATGCTGAATAAAGATCTCCATTCAGATCTTTACCTTTTATCCTGAGCTCCTAATGCCAAGAATTAATGCTATCTGAAAATACACAATGAATGTGCCCTACTGTGGGCATGTGAGATAATCCTAATTACTTTAAGTGTTAGTGAGAAGGGTAGGCATTTGAGAAGGAGAAAAGGACTTTACAGTGAAATAGTATATCTGTGCTAAGAGGTACAGGCTGGACATGGTTTTGGTTCCAGTTCCTTAGGTGTGCTGTGTTTTTTGTATCAAAAGGCAGCTCTGCTTGTTCTTGACACTTCTTGGAGCAGGGCAATTTCCATGGACATACATTTCTAGAATTGGACTATTTCCCCCTGTGTTAGTGACATGCAAAGAAGAAAGGATGTACGATTCCCATTTTACTTTGTTTTCTGCATTACAGAGATGTGAGGAGGGAGAGGACGAAGGTTTTTTAGATGAGCTCGCAGAGAGTGGCAGAGAACTAAAAGATACTCAAGATTCAATGAGTGTGTTCTGTGGTCAGAATCATAACTCACTGCAGCTTTAAAAATGTGATTGTGTTCAAATAAAATCTTAAAAATACAGCTGATGAAAGTTGGCCTCGGTTTTCTGAAGGTTTTGCTGTGACCTAGCAGGAGCACACCCAGCCATGGGCCCCTGACTGCTGGTACTTTTGACCTGCATAGACCAGAACACCAATGAGACTGGTCTCCTTGCACAGCTGATAAGTAAGATCTTCCTTTCTTCAACACTGGTTTCTTCATTCTAGAGTGAAACACTCAGCCCTCTATCTTTTCAAACAGTGCATGCATACTGCACAGCCAGTTCAATGTGGATAGATCTGCTTTTTGACCTTTTGTAACTTACCTCTGTGTAGAAAGAGCTGAACATTTGCAGGGTTGGGCACTCCAAAGATGAGAGGTGGCAGAGTGGAGGTTGTTCGGGAGAGCTTGGCTTGGCCTTTCTGCATGTGTTTGCATTAGGATTTCACCGGGTCCATCTTGAGATGATGTACAGCAAAGTCAGGACAGAATCTAGCACTCCTGTTGGCACTTTCCTTCACAACAGGAAAATAATCTTTCTCTGTCTCTCTTCTGTCTTCCTGTGTAGCTGAGCCAGCCTTCATTCTGTTGATTCTCTGGTTCTGAGTGCTGTTTTTGCAGGAGTAACTGTTTGTTTATTTATTTATTTATTATTATTTCTTCCCGAATGCTTTGTCAGGCAGCTGTCAAGGGTGCTGTGCTAGTTGATGTAGCTTGTCAGGCTGTTTACTGGTGGTAGGTGGCAGAGTCAGCCCTGCAGGGTCAATCTGAGCCATGGAGTGATGGGGTACTACCCAACTAGGAGTAAACAGGGCAGTGTTTTCAAACAGGTTTCCCCCCACGGTATTTCCACACCATCCCATCAGAACACTGCCAGTCAGCCCCACTGTGTCTGGTTGTTGCATGGAGAAGACTGGCACCAGTCCTCAAGGTGCTGGTAACCTGAGGAAAGTGCCCAGGATATTTTCTTACCTTCCACCCTTCACACAGGTGGCATGGCTTGCTTCTGGGTTTCACTGCCACTGGTCTCCCAGGCCTGGTGATTTTTTAAGAGACCTCAAATAGGATTTTCAGGGACTGGAGAGGAAGTCACTGCTTGCTTAAACTGCATCCGTTTCCAGTGATATATACAAAGGGAAAATGCCTTGGCTACAGAGGAGAAGACACCATGAAAAGCAGTTCCTGTCCACCCTCACACCAAAGACCTAGGCATGCTTTAATTGTGCTCCAGTGCCCTCAGGCCACCAGCAGCAGCCTGGCTCCATTCCCTGTGGCTGTCCTTGCAGGCTTATGTATGCACACAGGGAGAAGTACGTGGTCCTTAGAAGCATGTGGGACTGGCATACTTATTTTCCTTTTCCTTGCAAAAGCAAGTGAAAGAGCTTTAAAAAATGAATTGTACCTCTCAACTTTAAATCTTTTAAAATTGCTTCTTACTGAGAGTTTAATAGTTTTTTAAATGTAAACTCAGGAAAATATTTACTTTTCAAGCATGAATATCCTTCCGCTTTCTCACATCATTGAAAGCGTATTATTCTTTTCAGTCCATTGAATTCCAGGGATCACTCACGTTAAAAGTCAATGCGGTTTCCAGTGTCAGAAGATGTAAGGTTTTGTGTTTATGGTTGGAATCCCTTCTCACTGCTTTTTCTATGTGTTAGTAGCTGATTTTTTTTTTCAGATTCATATGGCTTAAAAGTATTCAGGTGCTTTCCCAAGGGTAAAAGGTAATTAGATCAAGGAATGGTCTTTAAAAACTGCCACAGACTCAATTCTGGTACTGTTATTTACACAGATAAAGGCTGTGCAACAGCAGTGGGAGGATCAGCCACAAGCCTAAAACAGATGAAACTCATAGACCTAAATCAAAAAGAACATGGGTTTTGTTTCTTTGAACTCGGAACTTTTACATTTTATTGCCATGTGATTAAAACACTGGAACAGAATTGCTCATTTCCTTTTTGCTGCCTTTTTATAGCTACAAGTCCCAAATCAAGTATCTTGCTCTTATTATCAGTTTTGCACCTACCCATTTCTCCTTGCTTGACTTCTGCATCTCCCATTGACTGCAGTGGAAGTCTATCCAAGTAAGCAGTGCAGGTTGGGGTACAGGGGTAGGTCTCATTTGCTAGGGAAAATACCTCTGTAGTTCCAGGCTCTTTTTAAAATCTGTGAGACTCTACTTACATGCACCTGTGTACATGCAGAGATTAACTTACACAGCCCAGGTTCTGTAACTCTGCAAAACTATGGCCAATTTGAAAGTCAGCGGAAGAATAGCCTGTGTTATTTGGATCAGTGCTTCAAGATCTCAGATGCCAGTTGGTGACTGGAACTGTTCCCATTTAAAGAAACCTTCCATTTGAGGTTCGACAATGTCTGATGCCCCATGAGAAGTGCTGGAGGACTGGTGGAGCTCTACTGGTCCAGAGAGCTTCAGACCCTCTGCCTGAGGTGCTGAGAAAGAGACATGGGTGTTGGTTTACAGAGAAAGTTGACTTCTGTGTCACTCCCCACGCAATAATAAGTCAATAATAAGTTAACATAGAGCTGCTGGATAAACAGAACATAAAAATAAAGCTGCAGTTTTCTCTTACAGGGTTTTTAACATTTGGGCTATGTAGCATATGGGTGGGTTTCTTGCTGGACTCTTTACACATGGAAGTAAACTTTCTGTAAGTTTGTCACAGAGATTTATAGATCTCAGTATTTAAAAATGGGCCTTTCCATCACTCCAGGCACTTGCACACTAGAAGTACTAACAAAACCTTTCAAATAAATAAGCTGTTTGCCCATTTGGCTACTCAGGAGTAAACAAAAAATTATCCCCTTTCAACCCCAATCGCTTCTTTCATACTTCTGTGCTGGAGCCTGGGAACAGGGAAACTCCTTACAGCGTGTCCTAAATCTTAAGATGTTGGGCTTTGCTGGATCAGAGCAACGGGAAGAGGGTTCGGAGTAGAGACCCAAGCCCTTCAGCCAGTCACTGGTGGCCAAGCCGTGATACTGTTTATTTACTTTGTAATGCAAGGTACCTGGTGAAGAAAGAGATGATTCCTGATGCCAGATGTATCCAGATCGAGCCGAAGCTTGTGTTGGTGACTGGCAAAAGCTGTTTCCCTGAGTGACCTTTGAGGAGGTAGTCTCTGGGATAGATACACCAGGAGAGGCGTTGGCTGCTGCATTTTCTGTAGGTGTTTTCCCCTTTGGTGTTTGGGTGCAGACCTGGGTACACAGCATCTCTGCTCCATCCTTCTGTAGCTGTCGAAGCATGAACCACTGCGACAAACTAGTTGCCTGAAATAATGATTTGTGCTTCAGGTCAAGGGAGCATGGTGCAGACTGAGCCACCCAGTGAGTACCTTGTGGCTGTGTGAGCCTGTCCTACCCAGTGAGCTTGCTTCCTTCCAGAGGAACAGAAATGCTGCTCCGTTCCTCCACTCCTTTCCCCAAGCCTACATGTTTACATCTGGCTCATGTCATAGAGGCTTTCAGGTAGTACTGTGGTCACAAGCAGCAGATTGCTAAGTGCATCCTCACCCAGATAGTGAGGAGGTTGTGCCTTCTTCTCCTTCTTGGACTCTGCCATCAACCCCAGTTACACACAGAAAAGGGAAGGGATGAGACAGAACTTCAGGAATCATCTCGTGTTCTCATGGCAGAGGAGGGCCTGGCTCTTCCACCTTGCGGGGCATGCATCCGATCCTGCAGCACTTCTCGGGTTCAGGGTCGGTGGGCTAGGAAAGGTAAAAGTCTACAAGGTTGTTTCAGGCTGCCAGCTATCAAAGTGCTGCTGTAGCCTCTTTTCTTTGCACCTGCAAAACAGTGTCCTCCTCCAGTAGTCTGGCTCAGTATGTGAGACCTGCTCAGCTGTTACCTGTGCTGATGATGCGCGATGATGCTACAGACCCATCTTCCTCGTTCTGTGTCACTAGGCTCTTAGCAGCATTTACAGGATGCCTAAAAGCTGTCAAAACAGTTACCTTTTCAGCCCTCATAACTAACCACTGCATTCTCTTCTTTTTTCTAGCTAGGAGAAAATGTAGTCAAGAATTAATACGCTATTCACGGGATTAAATAATTGTTTTATGTCAAATCTAAAAGACAATAGTAGAGTCTGCTTTGGGAAGGTGATGTTAGGGGCTAGCTTGTTCCTTATATGTATCAAATGAGTGACTTGAATCAAGGAGTCAGGTTCTACAAAGG